>NW_018164548.1:225647-275847 GCF_001263595.1 Phalaenopsis equestris | reverse complement strand
GTGATTCATTGGATATATATATATATTTGAAAATTAGCATTTTAAAATTTGAAAGTACTAGATCTAATCGTTCTCATATAGACAATAATTTAAATAAACGAGCACAAAACGACAAGCTGTGCATCTATCCAGAGGAATAGACACGTTACTTGAAAGTGAAACTCAATTAAATAAATTAAAGAATTAATGATATTTGTTTTGGTCTGCGAAATATTTTATGTTGACCGACAAGTTCCCCTATCTAATACAAAAGATTAGACAAGATTTATATTACCTCGATTCTTAAAGCTCCCTATAAAGGTAAACCCTTATAGTTAATTACATTATAAATTACCAAAGTACTTAAGAAAGCTCTCGATTTAGATTAGAGGTATTTGTTTTCAAGATTCTCAAAGTTTAGGATTTTAAGGTCAGACGTAGGAAATTTCAAATGGGAAAGTTCAAATGGGAACAGTTATTTTTGGAATCTAAAGGGAGAAAAGTAGGGGATGTCACAGATCCTAAGGCAAGCCTCGGGGACTTCCCGAACTATCTTATGGTTTGGCTTCAATTTTGAGGAAATATTATTAAATGATTCATCATGAAAATTTTATTATCTTAAGGCTTATATTTGCATGATACTGATCGTGTAAATAGCCTGGAAGATATGAAGGTTTATGTCGTAAGGAATGACACCTTCATAGCCTAAATCGAGTCAAGGCTTAAGGAACATAAAAGCTAAGTACTAGTTGAGTTCCCAATTCTAGTACTTTAGTTCCTAGGTGCTTGAAAATAGCACACCATGAAGTCTAGTGCCCCATTGTAGCGCCATGAAGCCTCTATCAGGCATGTTCAACCTCTCCCAATTTAAGCAAGAGGAATCTTGGTGCCTCACAGTGGCACAAAGGTGTCTCTTCATAGGTATGACACCAGCTTGCAACACCTTGGTGCCTCCCTACTGGCCCGACTAAACAAAGCAAGCAGCCTAATGTTGACACTCCTTGGGATACCTGGCACTTGAAAAAGACTCAAGAAGGTGGAATGATGAGAATTAAAATGTTCTAAGGAGAAATTTTTGTCCTAACCATTCAACATCAGGAATTAGAGTGGTTCTTAACAGTGCGGCCTCACTGTGGTTATAAACGAAGGGTCCTTGAAGTTTAGAGGAGCACTCCTATGTTTGAAGTTTGAACCTTTGTGTGAAGGAAAATGAGAGTTTTGAGGAGAGATTGTGAGGAACTATGTGAGGAATTTGAGAGATAGATTTGAGACTTTTATCTTATAGTTTGATCATGTTAATTAGTTAAAGTGAAGAAGGAGAGAAATCTTATAAAGCATTTAAACAGGGTGTAATCTATCTTGTTCTTTTATTTTTGAACTATTATATTTTGATTTGCTTTTGTGAATACAGTTTTTTTTTTGTTATTTCAAAGCAAAAGTAACACTTAAATCACACTTTCTACCATGAATTAGTGAACAAGAGATCTAGGGTTTAGTTTCTTTATGCGATTGAATTTATCATGCATAATTGTATTGTTTTAACTTTAAGCACTTAATTTACTCTCACTATGGCCAATTATTTTGTTAAAATTTTTTGTGGTATATGAGTTTTGGAAGAAAACTTAGTATAACAACTAAGTTAAAGCACATTGGCTTAGAAGAATATGGATATTGCTTCTAGGTTAGTGTAATCGTGTAGACAAAATCTTGAAAATATTTACATGGTTTAGGGAACTAAACTAAAATAAAAATTTCCAAACATATTTATGACCACCAAGAAAACCTTCACAGGAAATCCCTTCCTGATTCTCACCTATAATTTTATCACTCGGTTAAACCAAGGTTTATAAGATCCAAATTAGGGGAGAATCCTTCGCTTGATAGAAACCCTCACTGTTTAATACAGGCTCAACAATTAGGACTAGCAACTTTAAAATCACCAACATTCGAATACTTCAGCTATACACGAAACAAGTAGACTAAAACTTTTTGTATTTTGGAAGCTCTCATTTCTCATGGGATCAACACACAAACTCAAATTTATATATTAACTGATTGACACATATATTTGTAAGGTTGTCACCTATTTTGAAGCTTTTTAATCATCAAGTAGAGATAGTGATTCATTTGAATATGTATAGTCACACCTCTCCACCATAAGATTGAATTCCTCAAAGGGAACCCTTTTTTTCTTCTTCTTTAACTTTGAACAATTTTTCTTTCGATGACCAGTCCTTGAGCACACTATTTTTCTCAAGTTCATGCCCACAAGACTTGATTTCCTTTTAAAAGTTTCACCATTATTTTTTGTCAAATTCTTTCTCTTTTCAAATCTGTCATGTTGTAGTGTAAGTGCATCACCTGACTCCATCTTTGCAAACTCCTTGTCCCTTAAACTGAACTAATGGTTCAACAACAACGTAGTCATCTCACCATAATTTAAGACAACCCTCTCATAAATGAGTATCATCATTAAGTTTTCGTACCCATAATAGAGAAAATTCAATTGAAGAAGTGACTTGTCTTTTTCTCAAACCTTTTCATACAGATTTGCAAATCTGACAAAAACTTCGTAAAATTATTCAAGTGTTCATTAATTTTAATACTACATAAACCCTTAGATTCGAAGCTTCATATGGAGACGATTCTCCATGCTCCTCATAAGATGTTTGTTCTCTAGAATCTTCCATAATTTTTTTTGGTAGAAGTCATCATCATCACTCTATATTTGATCTACTAAAATAAACAATTTTAGATCAAGTTACGAGCACTTTGGTTCATCTTTAACAAATTTTTTCTGACATTTCTTCAAGACATTCATCGTGATCAAGAACTTCCTCAAGCTTCAAAGAGCACAACATATTCATCACATCACATCACTGCATGACAAAGTTCCCGTTGTCGCTCGTCACATTGATCTTGATGGATGCCAAAACTAACTGATGAATCAACGTCTTTTCTACCGTTGTGGTGGATGTTGCAGTACCTGACGACATTCTATTTTCCATGGCACCCACATATCTCGTAACTCAACTTGCTCTGATCACTTTGCCCTATGTCCACTACTTCGTTGGAATTGTATTGATCTAGCTTTGATAGCAATTGTTGTGCAAAATATTATGGAAAATAATATCACACAACAAACAACCAATTAAAAATGGTGTCTCTTTCTTGTTTCAAGGCAAATCTGCATGCATCCACGAGGATGGGCTATTCTACTATCAACAAATCGGGAGAAAGAAAAGATGACAGCTCCACACTAATGCCAGCCATATCCCTCCTATAGGTAAGACAGGATTAGTTCACATAAGAAAACTAAAAAATGACCAATTTACCTTCTATCAAAACAAAACCTCCAATACAACACGAATTGCACGAATTCATTAAATAGCTAAGAATAATTATTATTTTAAATTTAAAAAACAATTATTAAATTTTTACTTATCTAAACGCTTTGAAGCAACCACTTTCTATTTTTTGATTTTATATGGAGAAAAGTTGCTAAAAATAAAAAAAAAATAATAATTGCAACCCTTTTCTTCCTCCGGTAGGGAGAGGAAGTCCTCTCGGATGAAGTTTGATATATAGAAGCCGGCAAGCTCCCATCTTCCCAGATTTCTCTAATTCATATTCTACTTTTATTTAGTCTGTTTGTTTTTTTTCAAAAATGTCAAATGCATTGGCTGATCGGGCTACAAGCGATATGCTCATTGGGCCCGATTGGGCCCTGAACCTGGAAATCTGCGACATTCTTAATCATGATCCAGGGTATGAATTTTCTTTTTCTTCTCTCTTTTATTTTCCCATTCTATTATTTCGTATTGTTTAAATGTCATGATTCGAGAAAGAAGACATGCATTTTAGATCTATATGTTTTTCAATATAATAATAAAAAAAGGACATACAATTTATTTAATGCAATGGCACATGAATTTCATCGAATTCTATGGAGTTCTTTATCATTTTGTTGCAAATTTTGATGATATGACATATATGAGAGTCAATTTTCATTATTAATCTCTTATTTTTTGTGAATCTGAATTTAATATTGCTGATGCGCCCAGAGTGAGGTCTGAGAAAAAATTTCGCTGTGTGTTGTCTGTGCGCGAGCTACGTATGGATGATGGACACGATACACCGGAGGAAAAAAAAAAAACATTTTGGCTGTGTATCACGTCCGTTGTCCGTACGTAGCCAGCGCACGGAGGACGTATGCAAAATTTTCTCGAGATCTAACCATCAATATCTCTTGGTGATCTTTTCTTTAGTGTTCTCGTGCTTCTGTCAATTAAATCCACAAACAGAATAATGACTGTGTGTTGTCTGTGCGCGAGCTACGTATGGACAATAGATACGATACACTTAAAAAAAAAAAACATCTTGGTTGTGTATCGCGTCTGTCGTTCGTAGGTAGCTCGCGCATGGAGGACGTATGCAGAATTTTCTCGAGATCTAACCATGAATATCTCATGGTGATCTTTTCTTTAGTGTTCTCGTGCTTCTGTCAATTAAATCCACAAACAGAATAATGATATCTAACTTAAAAATTTATAAATTCCATTGTTTGCTTGAAATATTTCTAACAATTATTAAGTCTGAACTCCGGACGTATAGATACGTCTAGAGTCCAATGAAATCATGTTACATCGAGGTGAAAGAAAAAAAAATTGTTTTAGGACAAGAGAATATTCTCTCCGTGTTATTCCGCGTTATTCAGGTGTTATTAATGTGGCATTCATGTATTATTGTGTTCTGGGAATATTTCCAATGTTTTAATAACATAATAACACATCAATATCACCACAATAACTAGGGGTATAAACGAGCCGAACATGAGTGAGCCAAGCACAGCTCGTGTTCGACTCGTTTATATTTCGAGCTCAAAAAGTGTGTTCGTGTTCCGTTTGGCAAAGGGGGCCGAACACGAGCTGTTCACGAACAAAAAGTCCTTCTAACAACCCTAATGATGTAGCCATAAGACAACAAAGGTTTGAGCAAGATTTAAAAATTATTATTTATATTACAACATCATTTGAATCTAATTTAAAAATTTTTATTCTATTTTCTTAATCATAGTCAATTAGATTTTATTCTCTCTCTCTCTCTCTCTCTCTCTATATATATATATATATATATATAAACTTGATGAGTAGTATTTCGAGCCAAAACGAGCCGAACATGAACGAACATATCTTAGTTCGTGTTCGGCTCGTTAACTTATCGAACGAAATTAAAGAGTCGAACACGAGCTTCTTAACGAGCCGAACACGAGCTGTTCGCGAACAACGAGCCGTTTTGACAGCCCTAACAATAACACCTGAATAATGCGGAATAACACAGGAGAAATATTCCAATGTGTTATCGGGTCAGATCACAAGAAAACGAGTATTTTTTTTTTCTATCTGCTCCACGTGGAGGTGATTCATTGGATTCCGGACGTATCTCTACGTTCGGAGTCCGGACTCCAGACATATCGCGTCTGGCATTTTTACGTAATTCACTTACAAACGACACACACAAAATTTTCTCGAGATCTAGCCATCAATATAACATGATGATCTTTTCTTTAGTGTTCTCTTGCTTCTGTCAAATAAATCCACAAACAGAATAATCATACCCAACTTACTCAAAAATTTATGAATTCCATTGTTTGCTTGAAATATTTTTGTGTCCTGCAGACTATTAATACTAGCCATTGAAATTGAATGGCTCTATCTTGAAGGTATAATCTTTCACTAATTTGAGTTTCTTCTTAATGGTCTTTGTATTTAACTCAGGCAAGCCAGAGAGTTTGTGAAAGGTCTTAAAAAGCGTATCAGAAGTAAGAATCCAAAAGTACAGCTACTGGCTCTTACGGTATGTAGAAAGAATATAATGCATTTTTATAGCTTACTTATAGTCGTAAGCTATGCTTTGAAATAGTCGATATTTTATATTGTTGCCTTGTTCTAAGGAATAATATCAAGTGTTTAACGTTAATGAAATGACTAACACTAGAGTTTTTTGCAATGATTGTTTGAAACCGGGTTTGTAAGTATTTGGACATTTACTTGCCACACAATTCTAATGTATTTACATGTCGAACAACCAAAGGTTAATATGTACACTTATAATAGTTTAATTTTATGAACGTATGAATGAAAAGTATATGTAACTTTTAAAAAGATAGTGATTATGGTATTGTTGATGTGATGTTAATGATTTGAGTAGTCTGCATTTAGATATCTATGGCTAGATGTTCGACATATAAATATGTAAGAATTTCGTAGTATGTATGTAAATGCCCCTAAAATATTTTGGTAAAGAGTTTGTAGTAGAGGATATTGGAAACAAGAATATAGTGCTTTGTAACTGAGAGGAGTTTTCTTGAAGTAATGACGATATTGTTGAAATTTGTTTTGGTGAAAGAGATAAGTTGAGCTAATCAGGTAAGCTCACATTAAAAATTAAAAGAAAAATAAGAAGATGCAACATGATATCTGTCATTTGTAATGACTAATTTTTCATGTATGGCAAATGGGCAATGTCTTGAAGGTTGCAAAGTCTTTGTTGTTTCAAGGCAAAAGTGTAGTTTACTACTTGTAAAATTTAATTCCATTTATATTTTTGTTACTTTTACATTTTTCATGTGATTTTAAGAATTGTAAATAGTGCCGGTTAAAAATGAATTATGAATTATTGATGTAATTAAATCTACCCTTTTATAGTTGTTGGAGACGGTAGTAAAAAATTGTGGCGACATGGTTCAGATGCATATCGCAGACAAAGATATCCCACATGAAATGGTGAAGATTGTGAAAAAGAAGGTTGGATCTTGCTCACATGAATAGATTTGTAATTTCTATTTTTACTTAACTTCTCAAAAAGAGTTTTGTGCAAGTGTAGCCTGATTTTCATGTCAAGGAGAAAATATTAGTGCTAATATACGCTTGGCAAAAGGCTTTTGGGGGCTCGCAAGGAAGATATCCACAATTTTTCATGGCGTATCATGATTTATTGGTATGGTTCTATTTACTATTTATGATCAAAATTAATACGCATTTCAGTTGGTGTAAATGTTTCTATCTCATTCTAGATTGATAAAGTCACTTTCTGTAATATTATAAGAAAGATATCAAAATAGTATTCTGACTATTTGCAAGGGGCTATTTTGGCCCCATAGTTTATAAAAGTGCTAATTTAATTCCCATTTTCTATTAATATTGGCTAATATATTTCTCTTTAGAGACAATTTCAAGCCATATTATAAAAATAAGGACTAATTTGACCTTTTATAGACTTGAGGACTAAAATCTGCTAATAGTCTGGGTACTATTTTGGCACTTGCATCTCAAAGTTATATTTATGATCCGATGCATAAATACAAGGAAGTGATTTATTTTAGAATGTTATGTATGAAATATAGCTAAATCACTTTCTAAATTCTTTTTTTTTTCTTTCTTTTTAACAGCGTGCTGGAGTAGTATTTCCTAAACGACCTATGATGTCCACACCCATATTTACTCCTACACAGAACAGACCATCAGTTTTGTATCCCCATCGTATGAGAAACTATGAAAATAAAACAGAAAAACTAGAAATCGGTAGCGATTCTCAAACTCATGTTCTTAGGTAAGCTGCTACTTACAAGTTTGAAATTGTGATTTGCATGGTTCCCATGGTTGATTAGGTTCAAAAGAAATACTATTTTGTTGGTTTTTTTTGCACCCAGTTTATTGTATTAGTGTTTTACTTTTTTTAATCCTAATTGTCTCATTAATGGAATGAAAAAAAAAGGCTCAAGTCACTAAATGTAGTACGATGATCATATTGGCAGTGGTAGTGGCTCAAGGCTGGTTAATGCCTTTAGAAAAAGTTGATGAGAGGTTGATATATTTCAGATTTAAAATCCAAGGTTTTAGTTTGATAGCACCTTAATGCTAGGTTCTAATCTATTATCTTTGTTTTTCTAGCTTTGTTGTGCAGTATTTTTAATGTTTCCTTAGCGATGTGAGTGTTTATGTTGATAATTTATTTTTTAGAACATTGAAACATCTTCATAAATCCATACACGTGTTGGTACTCAACAAAGCTTGGCTAAGCTTCAATTTTTTTCTCTAACCTCTTAAAGTATTGTACATCTTAAAATGATATTTTATTATTTGTAGTTTGCAAATTGCAATAAAAGAGTATATATTCTAAGGAATAGTAATTTAGTTTTATTTCATAAAATTATGTAGCTTCATTAAATATAAAAAGAAATTTATCAAATGTAAATGATGGAATAATTGAACATATTATCAATCAAGCTATTTTTTCAAGTACTATGCATGATTTTTGGGTAACACTGATACATTTCATGGGAACAATATTATTGTAAAACCCCTTAAGTAGAAAGAAGCTAAACTCTTAAACATCGAGACATCTTTTGGTGTAATAGTTGGAATTTCATCAAAAACTATAAAGTTAAGTGTGCTCGTGTGAGCGCACTCTTTGGAAGTTACTCCAATGGGATAAAATTGTGAGGTTATTAAGTCTAAATAGATAATAACTTGATGGGTGAGAGTTCTGGTTGTTACAAACAATATTAAAACACTACACAAGTTTGAATATGAGAATATCTTCTTTGTGAATGATTTTGGATTAATAAAACTGACAAGGACACTAATTGCTTAAATGAGGGAGATGCTGAAACGCCTTAAGTAGAATGAAGCTAAACTTTTAATCATCGAGACGCCTTTTGGTTTAATTGTTAGAATCTTATTAGAAACTCTAAAGTTAAGTGTGTTCATTCGGGAGCACTTTTGAAATGGGTGATCTTCTATAAAATTACACCAATGGGACAAATCTGTGAAACCATTGGCCAAAGTGGATGATGTCTCGATGCGTGAGAGTCGGGCTGAAACATTTATGATGGCATGCAGCTTTTGAGAAGCTTTTGTTTATTATGACATCAAAAATAGATATGAACTTAATTCTAGAATCATTGAATGGATGGTTTTAAAGTGCCTTTGATTTTATGTGATATTAAGCTTTTTTTTTATTTAACAGCTCAATAAATTCATCACCCTCATGCTTCAGTTGTCATGTGATTCTCAGTCTTGCAGATATTCAAAATGCTCATGTTATCATGAATGTACTTGCAGAAATGCTAAATGCTTTGGAACCAAGAAAAAAAGAGGTAATCTTTCAGCTCTATAACTACACTTGTATTTTTATATTGAATTTAGATTAGATTTTCTTTGTCTCGTTTAAACCATGCTAGACCTATTGCTTTTCAAAATGACGCATAAGAGAAAGTAGCACCAAGTTCAACACTATTTGTCTCCTGTGATGTTTCAAAGTGAAATGGGCAAAATTTTGATGTAAGGAATAATAAAAAAAATGATGAAAGTAATATATGTTCAACTTAAACTTGAAGACTACTCCCCAAATTAAAGATTTGTTAGAAAATGAGCCATTGATTAACTTTTTGATATTATGTAAGAAATAATAGAATAGTGCTTTCATGCAATAATTTATTCATACTTTGTACAATAAAAATACTACGGATCAAATCTTTCGTAGATCCAATGACTCACTAGAAGACATGAACCAAAAGCTGGATCTCATAAAAGCAAAGTAGAGATGTTAGAAGCAAGGGAGATTGAGCGATGATGGTCAGAATGCTAAGGGCCTATCAAGAGGTCGACCGATCAAAAGCCAACCAAGCAAGAGGTTGATCAACTCTAAGATCACCTAATCAAGGGTCGAGCTATAGAAGGATAAACAGTCCAATGTCCTCTAATTAGGCATTGATCAACCCAAAAAGCAAATGGTTAGGATTCAATCTATTAAATAAGATCAAGGGGCATAATTGTCTTTTTATAATATTTTCAGACTTATAAATATGTATCACGATCCTGTCTGGGGTTTGGAATTAACTAAGATGAGAACAGACGGTCGGATGGTGAGAATTAATTTTTTTTATATTCGTATATAATTTAACAAATGAAAGAGTTATTAATCAAGATAATTTAAAGCAATATATTTAAAATTACTTTATTACCAGTTGTCTTGGTCTTCTATACACATTTTATCTTCTATCGCTCATATTTAAATCACCTAACTAAATCTAAAATATTAATTTTATAACTATAGTAAACTAAACAATGACAGTGAATACTCATACTTATAAACCATAGTAATACAAAAGAAAATGAAGCAATATGCATGTTAGTCAAGATTTTAATATATTAATAAAAATATTTGATGTTATTCAAATAATCTTATTATATTAATATTAAATCAATATCATTATATATTTGTATAACCGTCACATGAGCACCGTTTAAAAATTATGTTAATTAAAATACATTCATATCTATATTCTTTTACACATACGTGTACGAGTAACTTATTGTTCTCCCACTAGTACCCTCAAAATTTTACTCCATCGCAACGAGTAAAACATATAGAAGTATTCAACATAAACATATAATTCATGTATTTATCGAATTTAATTTAGCATACTATATAAAGCATACACCAAATTCATTAGAGTAAATAGGTACAACCATTCATAATAATATGACCGGTAATGAAAAAAATATTTCAAAATGAATACAACATGTGTAAGTGTCATTAATTGCAAAATAGCTACAATGAAATAAATTATTACTATAGATTAAAAGTATAATTACTCATCTTGATGACCTGATGTCGACTCTTCTACAATGGAAACCTAACATAAACATGATATTCATATAAGAAAATTTTAAAATAAATTATTATTTTAATTAAACATTAACTTTACATTAATTATAAAGTTTTCATATTTACTTAATGTCATTCTACTAATAATAATAATAATAATAATAATTATTATTATTATTATATATTTATTTTATTTTAATTTATATTAAAGCTTACCTTAGTCGAGCTCTACTCCACGCAAGAAAACTTCTTCCCTCTACACGCGGTGCGTTCTCCGCTTCAGAGCTCAGCTTCGACTCTCTCACACAAGTTTTCTTCCTCCTGCTTCTTGTTCCTTTGCATAGTACCGACGCAACTTTCTCCTCCACTCGACAAAGATGCCATCAACCACTGAAACCATCCTCAGCCTTGATCAAGGTACAGAGAAGCCCTAACTTGCGCATGTTTTCTAACACATGCGCTTTTCTCTAATATCCTTCGTTCCTTCTTTTCATCTCCTAAGTAACTGAAATTGGGCGTTATAATTTTTCCCACTTACAAAAATTTCATCCTCGAACTTCATAAACATGCCGCAAGTCATTTCTCATTAAGCAGGTCAACATTAGTCATCTATGAAATAGGGGTCATTTATTAATATAAATGTAATCAATATAAAGGTAAAGACTTAATACAAGGCAACTCAACAATACTTCGAATAACAAAATTGAAATAAGAGGGTATGTTGGGAAAATACCCTTATATATAAGAAAATTTCAAACTATCAGACCTCATCACCATCAGTAGTTGCAAGTTCTTCAGGCTCATTATGAGTAAGGGAATAAACTCGAGGCCGAACAAGCTGTTTCGATTGGCCTTGGGTAGGATCTGAAGACTTTATCGTATTCTTCCCACCTGTAGCCTTCTATGAAGAAGCTTCACCTGATTTTTGATTTTTAGTGCTCTTCTAGACAAGAGATGGACAATATTTTGCTATATGAGCAAGCTGACGACACTAATAACAAGTGTTAGAGTTCATCAAACATTTACCTTTATGTTGTTTTCCATATTAGGCATAAATGATTACTATACCCTGAGGTTTACCTTTGCTAACTCCACTAGAATTGTTCTTGGACTGCTTCCTATTGAATCCCTTTGATTGATCAACATTTTCTTATACAGTCTTCCTCTTGTGCATTTCTTTACGCTTGAGTAAGCTAATGGTCGATCTCAACTCTTCTCGCTCGTTCCACTAATATCAAATGCTCATCGATCCCTAAAGGTACTAATGGTTGTCTAATCGAATCACTTAATCCTGAAAGAAATCTCTAGCCCTTTTCTTTTACATTAGCGATCAATTATGGCGCATATCTTGATAGTGCAGTGAATTTTGCTTCTTATTGCATAATTGTCTTCTCTCCTTGCCTGAACTTGTTTAACTTTTCATGTATCTATTGTCGAGAGGATAGGGATATGAATCACTCTCTATAAAGATCCGCAAACTCCTCCAAACTTATCATTATGTTTGGTATGTTCCCTAACTTGTTTTGACGCTAACCACACAACCACCTTTCAGCTTCTCCGTCTAGTAAAAACGTCGTTAATGGTACTCATCTGTCAGCTGGACAAGTCATTCTATCTAATATCTTCTTTATCTGTATTATTCAGTTCTCTGCTTCAATTGGAACTTCGGTTGTCTTAAATAAAGATAGACATATATCTTAAAATATCTCCAAGTACTTATCCACAACAGATGTATCATTTCTTATAGGCTACGATCTGGACTCCTGAATCACTGGAGTCATCAACACCGTTATTTGGGTGAGGATAGTCGTGTTCATGTTAATGGTAGGTTATATTTCTTTGTTCAGTATCGATTTCCCTTCTTTTATAATTTCGAATGTATCACTATGTCTGAATAGATAATAATTATTAACTTGAGCTAACTTTAATTTAATAATTATTAAAATTTTCTTATATTTATCCTATTTGATCTTTCATCCATATTGCATTAATTAATCCTAAACCTGGCTCTGATATCACTTTTATCACGACCCTGTCTGGGGCTTGGAAATAACCAAGACAAGAATAGGCGAGCATTAAATGTACTAGTGGTTTCAGAGAGAAGCCAATAAAAATTCTCTGTTAACAAAATCTCTTCACTTGTATTTCTCTCCTTATATGTTATATTTCCTGATTGTGATTCACAAACAAATCTTTGAGTTGGATTTTATTGAGCTCGATAAAAGAATATTTGCATTATCATAAGCTAAATTCCTGGTAAATTGCAGGATTTAAAGCAGGAGGTGATGGTTGACCTTGTTGGACAGTGTCGTCTATATAGGCAAAGGGTGGTACATCTTGTTAATTCTACCTCGTAAGATCTTGTAATTTCATACTTATTTTCTTATTTATCTTTATACACTTCTTTTTTCATTTTTACCCCTAATTTTTTGCGGCCACTTTTGTCACATCATTAATTCTCTTTTAGACCTGCATCGGATGGGGCGCATAGGCCCAGCATTTATTCTTTCCTGCCCATGCCCAGCCCGACCCATTCAATGGGTAGCTGGGCCGGTGCGGGGTGGGCCAACCCAGTACAACTTGAATGCTCTAATTTTAGTCCACCGGCATGGTTATGGATAGTTATTTCTGAAGCACTATAGCAGTCTAGCATATTACCTTTTTATATGCACGGAAAAAGAATGATTTTAACTTCTACATGCAACTACTTAGGATTATATCAAATAAAGGTTGAAAAAATGACCAAAAAAACTTAGCTTTTCTTATAATCTTTTTTATTATTTGCATGGCACATTCATAAATAAATAGATTATGAAAAAAATTTAATTATAAGAATGAAACAATCAGATTAGTGGATAAAGATAAAAGGGAAAGTTACATGCATACCATAAAATTATCATGTATTTACATATATAAAACTTGAAGTTTTAAGTTTACATTTATAAGACATTAGTGTTAATGGTATATTTGGCTTTTAAAAGATTGTGATCTTTTTTATGTGAAGTTAATAATTTTAGAGCTTGCCATGTGAATCGGGAGATTTAGATATTAGATATATAAATATGTAATACTTTTATGGTATTTGACTGACTGTTGACCTTTTCTGGTAGAGGTTAATGTATACCATTTATAGAAGTTCAAGCCCCAACCCTTTGGCTGAGTGGGTTTAGGGCTTTGACTAGGTGAATACTTGAATTAACCATTATGGTAAGGCATAACCTTGCCCACTTGGGTAAGCTTGGAAATGTTAGGATCCACTATGGCCATCAAACTTATTTAGGAAGGAGATCTACCCAAATTGACCCCTTAGCCTCACTAGTGACCTTCTTAACTCCTCCAAACTCTAAATTTCAGACCAAAACCCTAATTTGTCCTTTTAAACCTAAAAGGGATAAAACCACCATATGATCAACCCAGGGTCAAATGGTCAACCTTGGTCAACGATGGTCAACCCATAATAATATGGTCAATTTTTCATTCTCTTAAATAAATAAATAAATAAATAAATAAAAGAAGGAATTTAAGACCCATTAAGCTTAGGTTTAGGCTAAAATCCTAATACATTGCTTAAAATCTAAACACTTAGCCCATGGCTCAAGTCCATGGATTAAAGCCCATGGTCCAAGCCCATGACCCAATGGGTTACCCATGACCTACACAAACCCACCAGGGATTTGAATAACCTATGCATTATTTAAATGTTAAAAAAACAAAAGAAAAATTAAAATATTGGAGAAGGGACAAAGGGAGTTATTTCTACCTACTTCCCCCTCATACTTCACATTCTAGTCCAAGTAACTCGAGTCCCTTCATGCTTGGGTCAAGAGGAAGTTCTTCCAAGCTCAACTACCCCACCTCTTCCCCTGTCCAATGCCCAAGAGCCACGGATTCCTCCCTCTTCCTCCATTGGAGCCAAAATGAACAAAAATGCCAAAAGAGGAATCCTCTTCATAACTCCTCCCCTTGATCTATGAAAACACTTCAAAGGAGTTAGGGTGTCTTCCCAAGACTAAGCTTGGCTTCATCAAAGCCTCTCATGGCCTTTAAAAGGGCAAGCCTAAGAGCTCCAATAGGAGGAACATCTTACCTAAGCTTCCAAACCTCTGGCCTCAAGAGAGAAAAACTTCTCCAAGACATAGACAGTAGATTTCCCATCTCTCTAAGGCCTAAAACCCTCTGTGAAACCCTAATTTCCCACTCCAAATCCAAGGCAAATTTTGCGTATGAAATAAACTCCACCAAAGCTTCAAATTAAACCTCCGACAAGCTTCCCTGAACCTTACAAAGAAATTTCCCATCGAAACCAAGCCTTCCCGAGGTCTCCAACCTATTCCAAGCTGAAGCAGAGCCACTATTCCACCAAGGATCTACATAAGCCTGATTTCATTTCAAATCGGACCAAGGAGGAGCTTCGTGAGGTCTTCACGAACGTTTCTGTCAACCCCAATTGAGACCACACCTCTTGGGCCAAGGTACGCATCGGAAACCCTAAAATTTGCTTTGGTTCTAGGCCCTTGTGAAAGAAATTATCACGCCATGCTTATAAAAATGATGGAACAATTACCTAAGCCTAAGTGCAAACCAAGTTGGGCTTAGTCCAATCCTTTAAGTTTAATCTAAATTAAACTTATAAATTAAACTTAATTTAAACTTAACTTATATAACCTTTAGGTTCAAACCCAGATTGAACCTAAATCCAAGTCTAAACTAACTTAGACTTAGTTTCAGCCTTTAGATTCAACTTAAGTTTAACATAAGTACCCTTAAGTTTAACCTAAATTGAACTTAAATTTGAGTTTAAACTTGAACCTAAATCTATAAGATCAATCCATATTGAACCTAAGTTTAGCTTTGGATACTCCCAATCTTCAATAGGTCTAATCTAAATTATACCTAATGAATTAACTATGTCTTAAACACATTAGACTTAGTTAAATCAACAAAGAATTAGGACTTACGTACATTAGAACTCATTATTTAGTTAAGTCTTAACTAAATTTGACTTGATTAAAACTAAGCTTCTAAGTCTAAATTACCTTAGAATTAACTTAATTTCAACTCTAAACCTATTCTATGTTCGACTTAATCGATTTTAGGTTCAGCTAACACTGAGTCTAAAGAAAACATTAAGTCTTATCCACATGAATCTATACTAACTTTACTTTGCAGGTTTATTCAAGGCTTGAATTGGATTGTCACTACATACTTTACAGGGACAAAAACAGAAGATTGGGAACAAAAGATGAACTCCAACTGAACATTGACTTATAGGATAGTTAGAATCTTTAAAACTCTACTACCTTGAAAGTGAAATGTTGGCATTTTCTTAGAACATTTTTTTTAACCTTAATCAGTGGTCTTCTTAAATGGCTTTTACCGTTTAAGATATAATTAACTATAGGGGCTTGCCCTTATAGGAAGAAAAGAACTCCAAAATAAATATATTAATTCAATTTCTCTGGTTGTTAATTTTCATAAGGATTCCTCTGTAATCATATCTTTAAAGTATTTCCAACATAAACTTTAAGAATGCTGGTATTTAACCTCATGGAAGTCTCCATACATATGTGTTCCTGTTATCATTTACCTCGATCCTTTAGTCTTCATGGTGAAGATTAGTCCGGTAAAAGGTTGTATAACCGCTCTCCTGTCGTCGTCAGAATGTCGGCCACCACCACTATTTTGACATTCTGGATGGTAGGCATCGTCAGTTTTTTATCTATTTTCATTTTCGTTGTTGTGGAGTCACCAATTTGTTATCTGTTACACTATCTTTTACAGGACTAATCTTCACCATGAAGATTAAGTGATCGGGGTAAATGATAACTGGAACAAATATGTATGGAGACTTCCATGAGGAGAGATACCCGTATCCTTAAAGTATATGTTGGAAATTCCTTAAAGATATGATTGTGGAGGAATCGTTATGAAAAACGATAACCAGAGAAATCAAATTAACATATTTATTATGTATTTTTTTCTTTCTATAAAGGTAAGCCCCATATATTTAATTATAACTTAAATAGTAAAAACCATTTAAGAAGACCCCCAATTAAGGTTAAAAATTGTTCTAATAAAATGTCAACATTTCACTTTGAAGGTAGTAGAGTTTTAAACACCCTAACTATCCAATAAGTCAATGTTCAATTAGAATTCATCTTTTGTTCTCAATTTTTTGTGCTTGTCTCTGCAAAGTATGTAGCGACAATCCATTTCAAGCCTTGAATAACCCTGCAACGTAAAGCTAGTACAGATTTATATTTTAGTTGTTGAATTTTTAATATTTCAACAACCCGATCAAGATGTCTATGGCTCTGTCATCCCGTGGTCATCAAGGTATTCAAATTTACTTAGTCTAAAAGGTGATTAAACCAAGACCTGAAAAATTTTATCAGCAACCACAGATTATGTCATCTAAGAGAACTTCATAGATATGAACACTAATGTAAGTTTTAATGTCTTATTCTGATTTTAGGGGTTGGAAAATTTTAGGTTGTATACGATTTATTATCCAATTAAATTTTTTCATTTTTGTTACTTATTTTTGTTTGGGATGACTCGATCAGGATCTCATGGTTCCGTCGTCCTAGGTCATTAAGTTTGCAGTTTGATTAGTCACGAATGATTAGAATATATTCTGTTAGCAAACCTCGATTACCTCCTCCAAAATATCCTCCCAAACCTAGTTGCATTTTTGGGTTCAAGTTTAAAATTTAATGTCTTTTAGCGTAGATCTTGATTTCTTAGCCTAAAGTATCTCTGATTGAGGTAAAATGTGCTTCATTTCTTGTATTGAGAAATAAAACCCTGTTTAGCCTTTGATTACTTGGCTTAAGATTTTATCTTTAGAATTATTCAAGTTGATTTGAATTAATCTAAAGAAAGATTTTCATGTCATTCAATTTTAAGGTTATTTAGGCTAATTATCCTTCGGATAACTCTCAAGTTCTGTTGAACTTACTTAAGTATATTAGGATTGACCCAAACTAATTTAGGTTAGTTTGGATAAATTCAAGTTCAAACAACTTTTAAAATTAAGTGAAAGTTTAGGTTAATTTAAACATAAATTTTCTTTAAATGTGAATAAGATTTAAATCAATTCTAGACTCAAATTAATTTTGAACTTAGAATGTTCATTATATATAACCATGGTTCATCCAAATGATCCAATTTAACTAAGGATTAGTTTGGTTAACTTTTTAGTTAAATCGAAAAGAATTTAAAGTGAGCTAGATTCCTTTAGTTAAAGTTAAGTTAGATCTAGGTCAAAGCTTGAGTTGGATTGGAATAAATGAAGTTGATGTTGGAATTGAGTTGGGTCTAAGTTAGTTTAAACCTACTCTAAATTTAACTTGGACTAGAGTTCATGTGGATAAAACTTTAGACTCAGTGTTCGCTGAACCTAAAATTGATTAAGCCTAATGTAGAATAGGTTTAGAGTTGAAATTAACCAAATTTTAAGGTAATTTAGACTTAGAATCATAGTTTTAATCAACTTTAATTTAGTTAAGACTTAACTGAATAATTAGGTCTATTGTACATAAGACCTAATTCTCTGTTGATTTAACTAAGTCTAATATGATTAAGACATAGTTAATTCATTAGATTTAATTTAGATTAAACCTATTGAAGATTGAGAGTGTTTGAAGCTAAACTTAGGTTCAATATGGATTGATCTAATAGAATTTGGTTTAGGTTTAAACTCAAATTTAAGTTCAATTTAGGTTGAACTTAAGGGTTACAGTTAGTTGGGGCTTAGATTTATACTTATGCTCAATTTAAGTTGAACCTAAAGGCTGAAACTAATTTTAAGTTAGTTTAGACTTAGACTTAAGTTCAATTTGGGTTTGAACTTAAAAGTTATATGAGTTAAGTTTAATTTAGATTAAACATAAAGGATTGGACTAAGCCCAACATGTTTTGGACTTAGGCTTAGGTTCAATTTGGGTTTGAACCTAAGGTTAGATGAGTTAATTCTACTTTAGGTTAGACTTAAGGAATTTAACTAAGCCCAATTTGGTTTGGACTTAGGCTTAGGTTCCATTTGGGTTTGAACTTAAGTGTTAGATGAGTTAAGGTTAGGTTATATTTAGTTGAACATAAGGTTTAAGGTTAAGTCTAATATAGACTAGACCTAACATTAGGTTTAATTTTAGTTAAACCTAAGGTTTAGAGTTAATTATAATGTAGCTCAGACTTAACATTTGGCTTAATTTAAGTTAAACCTAAGGTCTAGGGTTAACTCTAATGTAGGTTTCACTTAACATTAGGTTTCATTTATGTTAAACCTATGGTTTAGGGCTAAGTCCATTATAGGTTAGACTTAACATTTTGTTCAATTTAGGTTTAACCTAAGGTTTAGGGTTAAGTCTAATGTAGGCTAGAATTAACATGAGGTTTAAGTTAGGTTAAATATAAGGTTTAGGGTTAAGTCTAATGTAGGTTAGACTTAACATTAAGTTTAATTTAGGTTAAACCTAAGGTTTAGGATTAAGGCTAATGTAGGTTAGACTTAACATTAGGTTCAGGATTAGAGTTAAGCCTTATTGGGAAAGGCTTAAGATTGATTAAACCTAGTTTGGTTAAGGTTTAATGAATAATTAAGCCCAAAGTAGGTTATGCTTAATTAGGATTTAAAGTTGATTAAGCCTAATTTAGATAAGGCTTAGGATTGATTAAACCCAATTTTGTTATGGTTTAATGGATAACTAAGCCTAATTTAGGTTAGAATTAATTAGGATTTAGAGTTGATTTATACCTAATTTAGGTAAGACTTAGGATTGATTAAACCCAATTTTGTTAATGTTTAATGGATAATTAAGTCTAATTTAGGTTAGATTTAATTAGTATTTAAAGTAGATTTAAGCCCAACTTACGTAAGGCTTCGAATTGATTAAATCCAATTTTGTTTAGGTTTAATGGAAAATTAAGCCTAATTTAGGTTAGACTTAATTAGGATTTACAATTGATTTAAGCCTAATTTAAGTAACTCATAGAATTGATTAAACTCAATTTTGATAAGGTTTAACGGATAATTATTTTTAATTTAGGCAATACTTAATTAATATTTAGACTTGATTTATGCCTAATTTAGGTATGGCTTAGGATTGATTAAACCCAATTTTGTTAAGGTTTAATGTATAATTAAGTCTAATTTAGGATAGACTTAATTAGGATTTGAAGTTGATTTATGCCTAATTTAAGTAAGGCTTAGGATTGATTAAACCCAATTTTATTAAGGTTTAATGGATAATTAATTCTAATCTAGGTTAGACTTAATTAGGATTTAGAGTAGGCTTAAGATTGGTTAAACCAAATTTTGTTAAGATTTAATGAATAATTAAGTGTAATTTAGATTACACTTAATTAGAATTTAGAGTTGATTTAAGCCTAATTTTTGTAAGGCTTAGGATTGATTAAACCCACTTTTGTTAAGGTTTAATGGATAATTAATCAAATTTAGGTTAGACTTATTTAGGATTTAAAGTTGATTTAAGCCTAATTTAGGTAAGGCATAAGATTAATTAAACCCAATTTTGTTAATGTTTAAAGGATAATTATGCCTAATTTAAGTTAGACTTAATTAGGCTTTAAGCTTAAAGTGACAATTTAAGACAAAAATTTCTAACCTTTGAAAAAGTCTAAAGTGACAATTTAGGTGTTTAGGGGTAAAAATGTAAATAAAAATATTTAAATTGGCCTAAAAGTTTCTAAACTTGGCTTGTCATTGTTAATTCTTTATTTTAAAGGTTTAGAAGTGGTTATTAGGATTAACCTAATCATTATCCCTAGGTCTAACCCATCTTAGACCTAAAATCAATTCTAAGCCAAACCTAAATTAGGCTTAAATCAACTTTAAATCCTAAATAAGTCTAATCTAAATTAAACTTAATTATTAATTAAACCTTAAAAATTGGGTTTAGTTAATCCTAAGCCTTTCCGAAATTATGCTTAAATCAACTCTAAATCCTAACTAAGTCTAACCTAAATTAGACTTAATTATCCAATAAGCCTTAACAAAATTGGGTTTAATCAATCCTAAGTGTTACCTAAATTAGGCTTAAATCAACTTTAAATCCTAATTAAGTCTAACCTAAATTAGACTTTATTATCAATTAAACCTAAGCAAAATTGGGTTTAATAAATCCTAAGCGTTACCTAAATCAGGCTTAATTCAACTTTAAATCCTAATTAAGTCTAACCTAAATTAGGCTTAATTTTCCATTAAACCTAAACAAAATTGGATTTAATTTTAGTCAATCCTAAGCCTTACCCAATTTAGGCTTAAATCAACATTCAATCCTAATTAAGTCTAAACTAAATTAGGCTTAATTATCGATTAAACCTTAAAAAAATTGGGTTTAATCAATCCTAAGCCTTACTTATATTAGGCTTAAATCAACTTTAAATTCTAATTAAGTCTAACCTAAATTAGCCTTAATTATCCATTAAACCTTAACAAAATTGGGTTTAATACATCATAAGCCTTACCCAAATTAGGCTTAAATCAACTTTAAATCCTAATTAAGTATAATTTAAATTAGGCTTAATTATCCATTAAACCTTAACAAATTTGGTTTTAATGAATCCTAAGCCTTACCTAAATTAGGCTTAAATCAACTTTAAATTCTAATTAAGTATAACCAAAATTAGGCATAATTATCCAATAAACCATAACAAAAATGAGTTTAATCAATCCCAAACATTCTCTAAATTAGGCTTAATCAACTTTAAATCTTAATTAAGTCTAACCTAATTTAGGCTTAATTAATCATTAAAGCTTAACCAAATTATGTTCAATCAATTTGAAGCCTTTCCCTAAAAAGGCTTAATTCTAATTTTAAACCTATTGTTGAGTCTAACCTACATTAGCCTTAACCTTAAACTTTAGGTTTAACCTAAATTAAACCAAATGTTAAGTTTAACCTACATTTAACTTAACCTTAAACCTTAGATTTAACCTAAACTAAGTTGAATGTTAAGTCTAACCTATATTAGCCTTAACCCTAAACCTTAGGTTTAACCTAAATTAAACCTAATGTTAAGTCCAACCTACATTAGACTTAACTCAAAACCTTAGGTTTAAATTAAATTAAACCAAATGTTAAGTCTAACCTACAATAGACTTAACCCTAAACCTTAGGTATAACTTAAATTAAACCTAATATTAGCTCTAATCTAAATTAGACTTAACCCTAAACCTTAGTTTCAACTAAATTGAACCTAGCCTTAACTCATCTAACCCTTAGGTTCAAACCCAAATGGAACCTAAGCCTAAGTCTAAACCAAATTGGGTTTAGTCAAATTTCTTAAGTCTAACCTAAATTAGGCTTTACTCATCTAACCTTAGGTTCAAACCCAAATTGAACCTAAGTCTAAATCTAAAACAAGTTGGGCTTAGTCCAATCCTTTAAGTTTAATCTAAATTAAACTTAACTCATATAACCTTTAGGTTCAAACCCAAATTGAACTTAAATCTAAGTCCAAACTAACTTAAACTTAGTTTCAGCCTTTAGGTTCAACATAAATTGAACATAAGTATAAGTCTAAGCCCAAACTAACTGTAACCCTTAAGTTCAACCTAAATTGAACTTAAATTTGAGTTTAAACCTAAACCTAAATTTATAGGATCAATCCTTATTGAACCTAAGTTTAGCTTCAAATACTCTCAATCTTCAATAGGTTTAATCTAAATTAAACCTGATGAACTAGTTAAATCCAGAGAGAATTAGTTCTTATGTACATTAGACCTAATTATATAGTTAAGTCTTAACTAAATTAGACTTGGTTAAAACTAAGCTTCTATGTCTAAATTACCTTAAACTTAGCCTAAACCTATTCAACGTTATACTTAATCAATTTTAGGTTCAGCTAACACTGGGTTGGAAGTCTTATCCACATGAACTCTAGTCCAAGTTAAATTTAGAGTTATGTTTAAACTAACTTAGACCCAACTCAAATCCAACATCATCTTCATTTAGTCCAGCCCAACTCAAGATCCGATCTAGATCTAACTTAACTTGGACTAAAGAAATCTAGCTCAGTTTAAATTCCTTTCAATTGAACTACAAAGTTAATCAAACTCAACTTAAGTTCAATTGGATCATTTGGACGAACTTTGGGTATCCATAATGAATATTCTAATTTCAAAATGAGCTTTGAGTCTATAATTGATTTAAATTTTATTCAGATTTAAAGAAAATTTAAGTTTAAATTAACTTAAACTTTTACCTAAGTTCAAAAGTTGTTTGAACTTGAATTTCTCCAAACTAACCTAAATTAGTTCGGGTCAATCCTAATATACTCAAGTAAGTTCAGCAGAACTTGAGAGTGATCTGAAGGATAATTAGCCTAAACAAGGTTGAAATTGGGTCACACGAAAATCTTTCCTTAGATTAATTCAACTCAACTTGATATATTCTAAAGATAAAATCTTAAGCTAAGTAATTGAAGGCTAAAAGGGTTTTATTTCTCAATACGAGAAATGAAACACATTTTACCTCAATCAAGGATACTTTAGGAATCAAAATATACTCTAAAAGACATTAAAATTTAAACTTGAACCAAAAATGCAACTAAGTTTAAGAGGATATTTTGGAGGAGGTAACCCATGGTTGCTAACAAAATATCTTTCAGTCATTCGCGACTAATCAAATCGCAAACTTAATGACCCAGGATGACAGGACGATGGGATCCTTTTCAGGTCATCACAAACAAAAGTAAATAACAAAAATGAAAATTTTAAATTGGCTAATAAATCGTAAACAACCTATAATTTTCCAACCCCTAAAATCTGAATAAGACAATAAAACTTAGATTAAACCCTAATGAACAAAGATCATTGAATGCAACTTAAACCTCAGTGTTTAGATCTACAAAGATCTCTTGGAAGACACAATCTGTGGTATCTGACAAGATTCTTCGGGTCCTGCTTTAATCACCTTTCGGACTAAGTAGATATGAAAACCTTGATGACCCCGGGACGACAGAGGCATAAACATATTGACCAAGTTGTCCAATCAATGAAACAAATTATAAATCTACTTTAACTTTACTTTGTAGGATTATTCAAGACTTGAAATGGATTGTCGCTACATTATTTGCAGAGATAAGCACAAAATATCGGGAACAAAAGATGAACTGTAACTAAACATTGAATTACAGGTTAGTTAGGATCTTTAGGACTCTACTACCTTCAAAATGAAATGTTAACATTTTTTTGAGAACATTTTTTTAACCTTAATCGAGTGTCTTCTTAAATGGTTTTACAATTTGAGATATAATTAACTATAGGGGTTTGCCGTTATAGGAAGAAAATAACTTCATATCAAATATGGTAATTCGATTTCTCTGGTTTTCGATTTTAATAAGGATTCATCTGCAATCATATCTTTAAGGTATTTCCAACATATACTTTAAGGATGAGCGTATCTATTGTCATGAAAGTTTTCATACATATTTTTTTTTGTTATCATTTTCTCTGATCCTTTAATCTTCATGATGAAGATTAGTCCGGTAAAAGGTAGTATAACAGATAACAAACTGACAACTCCACAACAATGACAATGATAATAGAGCGAACACTGATGACACCGACCATCCAAAACATCAAAACAACAACAATGAATGACATTTTGGCGGTGACACTTACTAAAGATAATCTTCTGAACCGATCAAGCATGATTTGTTTGGTACTTCAATATTTGATTTTCAATCCTTAGTTTGATTTTAATTTTCATTTAACTGAACAAGTCGAAAAACCCAAGTTTTTTAAAAAAATTTTATTATATTTTAATTTCATGCGGAATAAACTAAAAAAATCAAAAAATTATGATATGTAATATTTGATTGAAATAAATAGAGGATTCATGAAATTAAATCGATATTATTTGAAGAAAATATATGATTTGTAATGCTTGTTCTCAGTCCATTTTTAATAAAAAATTAAATTGTAGTTTTTTCATAATCAAAACATTAAAATTGAATTAAATTTTTATTTCGTTTTATGTAAATTTAGATTGGTTCAGTTTTCTGGATTATGCATATCATATAATTCTCATATATTTGTAAATCCAACACCTGAAATTTTATATTTACATCCATATCACTCCAATCTTGGACATTACATAAAAAATATTATTATTTCTAACACTTTTTAGAATGATATTATTGAATTCGAGGTTGCCTGTGAATCAAACCTAAGGAATATAACTTAAATATGGAGAGAGAGATAAAGAGAGAGGGATAAACAGTAATAAATAGTGATGAATAGTGTCATCTTTATAAAATGTTTCCCCAATTTAAAGAGGAGATGATATAATAATGATAATACATTTGTGTCTCCATTTGAAAGATGTTTGTGCTAGGGTATATCTAGTATTTTAGATTTATGGGCTTATTGTCTGACTGTTTACAAGCTCGACTGGGTAAGCTTAATCAACTTCAAGTCGATGTATTTAGCTCACTTGGCTACGCTTGGTTGGTATGATTCAGTCAGCTGATCTAACTTTGTTAGCTATCTTCAATCCCTAGTGAAGAGTCTTTGGAGTCTCCACGGGATGGTCAGAGATACTTTACGACACTGTATTGTTCTTTGGATCTCCATACTGAGGGTAGGCTACTAGACCGGGTTTGCTTTCTTGTAATGGTTAGATCAAATGCTCTTTTGTCTCGTTTTTGGTCGAGATGGCTTGTGCTTCAATAATTTCGTCATATTCTTATCTGCCTCGAGCATAGTTGGCTTGGCTCATATGGCTTTGCATGTCGATCAGGTGGGCTTCACGATACCTTGGTACTAGATCAGAGCATATACCTCTTTTATGTACATATTTTAGTTCCTCAATTTTCTTCTTAAAAATGGCTTTGTGATAATAAGAAGATAATTTCATACAAAAGTAGATCACATTCAATTTTAATTACTAATTTAATGATTGAACTTCTTTGATTTTGAAACCTTTGACTTTTATAAATAGTGTTTGATGGGACTCCTTCCTATTCTTAATTTGCTTCGTGCCTTTCCTTATTTGTGTTATTCAGTTTCAAAGTGTTAAGCATTGCGATGGATAACCTGTCAAAATCTTATAATGATGTTCGCACCAAGGATGTGATTTAATCTGCTTTTGGAAATCGAAAGGATAGGATCACCCAAATGGTGAGAAAAGGAAGAATACCTTCATGAAGAAGAGGAAGGTTGCACTCCCACGGTTAAATCATGAGGGGTCATCTAAATTGATCCTCAGCACTATATGAAAGAACATTCAATCGATTAACCTGATGCTTGAACTGACCACTTATTCTATCGTTATAGAACAAGACCCTCTAGCCAACCAGGTCTCTCAATTTCTCATGGCGTTTCCTCACCACTTTCACCAGCGCTCCTTAGTGAGGGTGTCATGTCAATTACATACCTGAGTGCAATCAACTCTGGGTATGAGGGGTGACACGCCTAAAAATTACCTACTTTTTCATATATATTTTTAATGATGTTACACTTTAAAGGAAGATATTTTGCATATTTTTAGTTTTAGGTACAAGAAATGAACCTTTGGAGAAAATGTAGCAAAAATGATGTAATTTAGAACAAAAACGAGCAAGAAAGAAAATTATGACTTGACACATACGATGAAACTACATCCCAGCCACATAACTATATTATTTTCCTTTAGATGTTACTAACATACTGCTCAAACAATATAAACTATGCAATTATCAGGCAAAATAATTTTTTATAACCTTTAAAAAAAATACCACTAGCATTACCATTTACCAATGTTCTTATATTTAATAGATGCATAATTGGTTTTACATAGGGGAAATTGCATATTAATTAGCTATAAGTAGAGGAAATAGCATATTGCTAAATTTGTTTATTTATTCTACAATTATACACAAATTTTGAAAAACAACACTGTGGCAAATTGTAGATCTGAAATACAAAATAAAATTTATTTTTTTAAATATCAAATATTATTGGAGAAAAAAAAAACTAGCACTTCTTTCTTAAAACTCTACTCAATTTTGGTTTAAACTTTAGAAAGCTTTATTTTAATATTATTAATTAATTCATTAATGTTGAAATAATGCTTGGAAAAAAAAAAGAATTAAGCTTTTCTAAAATATCTAAAATTGTGTAACAAAACTGTGCATTAATCTCACATTAATGGAAAATAATAGATTATTACATTTTTATTTTATTTTTTTTGCATTTTTACCTGAATTTTTATGACCGAATGGTGTTTTTTGCTTAATCTATCATTCTCCTATTATTTGTAGGGACGAGGAGTTACTTTGCAAAGGGCTTGCTTTAAATGATGACCTTCAAAATGTTCTATCCAAATATGATGCTATTTTTATAGAAGTTTTAAATAAACCAGAGAAGCAGAAATCTCTCCAAGCTTTGGTGGATATTGATGATGAAAGTCAGGAAGATGATAGTGAATCAGATCAAAGGTAAGCCACTCCCATAACCATGTTAAATCACATTTTCTCTTTAAAAAGGGTGGCATTTACATAGATAATCAGCCAATTCTCATATATGTATATATCTAACGTCTAAACATTACTTTTTAGCATTCATACCACCCAACCCATAACCATGTTAAATCACATTTTCTCATTAAAAAGGGTGGCATTTACATAGATATCAACCAATTCTCATATATGTATATATCTAATGTCTAAACATTACTTTTTAGCATTCATACCACCCAATCATTTCATATCACATCAAAAGCACCATCATTTTAACTTCTAAAAAGTAAAATATACACATTTTCATGATAGGTAAGGTTGAGTGCGCGTTAAAATTGAAGTATATGTGTTAGACATGTAAATACATAGGAATTGAGTGGCACATATGTAAATCTTTCAAAAAAAAATAAGAGTTGAATCCTCAAGTCTTGTATTTTCGTGAGTGCATAAAACCCAAGAGGATCTTGTTTCGTGCAGCATATATATCTATTGATGTGAGTCCTAAGCCGGAAAAGTCATGCCCTTTGGAGGTTCTGTAAATTAAAAGAATTTAGAGCGAGAAAGAAATAGAAATTTTTTTTAGGAAGCAAAAAGTCTGAGAGTTCCCCTCTACCTCTTTTTCTCCCATTTTGTACACTAAGGAGAAAAAAATGAAATAATAAATGAGATGCATTTTGTACTGTACGGTAGCTCCCCCGCAGTGTCTTAATGAAAAGATTGTGATTTGGGTGTCAAGCGATATCGATACGACACCCATCCTTGGTGTTTGGTTGAGAAGATGGAGTCCCAAATGTTGAGCAGCACTTTTATTAATAAATTGATAGATGCTCTTACTAGTCGTGATTGTTTTTTTCGATAGCAGCCCTCGCACAAATGGGCTAGGCCGTTCTTTTGAGAAGATTGGATACAACCACTTTGGCAGCAGGATTTGCCACTTCAGTAGGTGAGATCAATTCAAACACTTCAAAAGGTGGGCTTGATTCAAGCACTTTTGCGGGTGGGCTGGGTTCAACCACTTTGGCAGGTGAGCTAGATTTGATCACTTTGGCAGATGAGTTTGATTCAATCACTTGTGTATAAAAGAAGGGAAAAGGAGGTGGATAAGAACTCACTAACTTTTTGCTTCCTAAAGGAAATCCTTATCTCTCTTTCTAATATCTTATAACTCAGAGAACCATCAAAGGGAAGGACCTTTTAGGCTCACCAGAGATAAGAATTCAATATATTTTCTAAGGTTTCCTCCCAGGACTAGCATTCATCTCTCTCTCTCTCTCCCTCTCTCTCGTTTTCTATCTATGACACAAGGTCTTTACCGGGTTATATGTACTCACAAACAATACGAGATCGTACGTCTGAAAATAATTAACAAAAAGGATGAAATTTACAATTAATGATTTGAAGAAAACTCTTAGATCATTTTAATGGAAATATTCATATCATTTACAGATCAAATACCGGTGGAAGCGCAAGCAATAAAGCTCCTCTTCAACAGCTCTTGCTACCTTCTCCTCTCTCAAACGGTATGTCAGCCTTATCTCCGAGATCAGTTCCACATGTGGACCTTCTTAGTGGTGAGAAGTTTGGTACAAGTTTGATGGATGACTCCTTGGGACAAGCTTATAATGTTGGATATCAGTTTCAGCAGCAACAACAGTCTCTACCTTCCTTAGATGGGAGTGTCATGGAACATGGACAGTCTAAATTTGAGCAAGCTTCTTTTGTACAAAGAGCTCAATCAGGTAATGGAGATCTTTCATGGTATAATTGTATAATGGATACACATCAACAAGCACATATCGGTAACTTTTACATAAACTAATGAGTAAAATGTTAAATAGTTCTATGATTATTACTTAATTCTTTTGATGTGGACTAAAAAATCCCTCGTAAACTATTTCAACACATTAAAAGAGGATGGAGATTAAATTGGCATCTTTACTTGACTCTGGGGATTATAATGACCCATTGCAAATAGTCAGGCGATCATTATAATAGGCATTAGGTTGTCTGGTTTGAAAATTTACGGACACAACATTTAAAATAGTAATATGGATTTTTTTATTCATTAATATCTCAATGCATTGTCAACTTACTAAGAGATATCAGCTATTTGTTTCTAGATGTCGTTTGATAAAAAAAACTATAAATGATGGTTATATCCTTTATTTCAGTGACATCTCCATGCCAGGTAAAATTCACCGACGATTAAATGTTATACCTGTTATAATTCTAAAAAATACAGGCATCCTTAAATACAATAAAATTAACTCAAGCACAAATCATTGGGCGGATAAAACTAACAACTTACTAACACCAATATCTAAATAACATTGAACCAAACTAACTCTAAACTTAAAATCATATAGTTCATGGATGGTTACTTCTACCAAATACCAAAGAAAATTAAATCCTTAACCTCATTGCTTAGATTGCTAATGTTGACTCCAATTCAATCTTCATCGTTGCAAACCGTAGTCCCAACCCTCTATGGTCATTCTAACCCTTCTCCATTATTCAAGTGCCAAAGGTGATGTTTAGCTGCCAACTCTAGCTTGTTAATATATTTTTGTACCACATTTATCCATGTTGTGTCTAATTATTTGGTGCTCCTATTTCCTTCCCTATTCACAATAGTAAATAAACATAATTAATTAATTTTTTTCAAAGAGAGTTTCACTGTCGAGTCATTTAATTGCTTCATTTGAACAGAAGTAGACCAAGATGGAGCTCTTCCTCCACCTCCATGGGAGATTGAATTGTCTGAAATTAACCAGACTTTAACCTTACAACAGCAACCTCAACAAAATGAGCAGACCAGAGAAATTATCACATATTCTCCAATAATTCAGGGAAACCAACCAATGGGAATACATCCTCCAAACGACCAAGCTTCTTATCTTTCAAATTCTTATCCTCAACCCATGCATGGTGCTCAGATGGAAATTTATGATTATGGCCAACAATCTGAATCTCAACTTTATGGTTATAATGCATCTTACTCTTATTCAAACAATAATGAGCTCTCTCATGTATGGAATGGGGTTTCCTTGCAAGATAGATATCAAATGGCTTCTACTGCTACTCCTTACTTGCAGCAGCCAATGAAGCCGTTGAGGGCTGATGATGATTTGTTTGCTGATCTTGTGAGCATGGCAAAGTCAAAGACAAATAAGTCTTCTAATTAACTAGAGCATACTGTATGTTATGAAGTTGGAATTTTTTTTTTTTTTTGCTAGAGCATACTGTATGTTATGAAGTTGGATTTTTTTTTTTTTTTTTGTTGGGAAATTTACATTTGACCCGCCCAATTCTCATGTATTTACATATTCCACACCTGAACATTGATATTTACATACATAGCTCTTTTTTGCTTTAAATCTATGTTTGAAGAAGTATGTTTCACTTTTAAGAAACGATAATAGTGCTGTTTTTTATGTGATTTTAAGGATTTAATTGTGGTTTAAATATGAAATTTTAAGTGTGAGATATGTAAATATATAAGAATTGTGTGCTATGCATGCAAATGCCCTTTTTTTTATTTTTTTGTTCATCATACCATTTGATGTCACAAATTCTCCGGTAACTTTATTTCATTACATTAAATTCAATTATCTATAAGCTATTTTGTATGATGTCCCAAATTCCTCGGTAACTTTATTTCATTACATTAAATTCAATCGTCTATATGTTTTTTTGACTTCCGTTCTATTTATTTGTGTGGTTACGTGCGCATTAGTATGTGTATGTACATGTAAAACTTATTAGTGTTTGTTTGTTGTTTGTAACTAAACGCAGCAGTTATTTAAGTTTTGTGGTTTCATTTTTGCACAGACAATACCATCTTTAAAAAAATAATAATAAGAAAGAATTGGTAAGATCATAGATTGATAAGTTCATAGGGCAAACTGATATGATTCATTCAAGGTTGAAGATGAAGGCGTTGTTTGTACGTAAAAACTCGGAAAATTTGTTAGAAAATGCATTGTTTGTCATCGCCAGCCCGCCCGCAGTCACCATTACCATCATCAGCAAGCACTCGCAACCCACAGCCATCTATTGTCACCTATTTTAAATTGATTTTATTTGTCTTTGAATCAAACAAAATAAATATGAAATTCTACATTTATTTTACATTAAATTAAATAACTTCTAAGAAATAATGAATTACAAAAAAATTGGAGAATGACAATATGAAAATGTTGTGATGACCTCATGGCTCATGTAAGAACAGAAAAATATAATTATATCAATGAGTCCCATTCATGATATGTCAAAAGTTCCCAAGAATTTATGGTTATTCATTGGTCGGAGGAGATTATCTTTTCTTCAAGATTACAAATCTCAAAGCATATATTTTATGATTTATTACTCATCATTAAAAAAAGATTATTAGGAATCATAAACGGAAGCAAGTAGCAACATTTATTTTCCTGTAATGACACTCGCGCCTCATTGTGGGGATCCAAATATTATTACAATATAAACTATGTTGCTAAAAATCCATGTCTCAACATAAACATGCTCAGTTTAAACTCATAAAAGCCCCTGAAAATTTGATTTAGAGCAATTAAGAGATCAAATAATAAAGAAAAATTCCCCAGCTTATGATTCGATAATCTTACGGTTTGAGAAACTTGTCAAACCAGTCGCTTGCTGCCTTCACCATTGAAGCTGTCATTTGATGCCCAATTCCACTTTCCGCTATAAACTGCACAAAATTATTAATGGCCATGAAGATGAAAGTGAAACAATAGTTCTAAACAGGAGTGTGATCGAGTTGAGCTGGGCTCGAGACACGTCTTGATTGAAAATGAGCTTGATTAATTAACTAAATTTGAGCTCAAGCTTAATACTACGAGTTCAAGTTAGCTCACAAGTTGACTCATTATTACGAAAGAGAAAGATAGTTATAATAAAATTTAAAAAAAAAAAAAATTCGAATAAAAAAATAATAGATCACAAGATATAAAAATATGTTAAGTTTTTAACATTTATAACAACTTAGTACATAAGACTTTTACATTCCAACATGTATTTTATATTAATATTTCTTAAACGAGCGGACTTGTGAGCTAATGCGTCAAGTCGGGACTAACTCAAGCTCAACTCGTTAGCCGTCAAACTCGAATTATAGCCATTTCAAGTCAACCACGAGCTAGCTTGATGCTGGCTTGACTCACACCCCTATTGCTAAACTTCATATAATAATCAACCAGCCTAATAAGGATATAGGTGACAAACTTGAATGAAAACTTTTGAAATCATATTGGTAATGTAGCCGTTAGGAAAGTGAAATCAAAAGCATGATAGAAGAGTTACCATTTAGGAACGATCAGAAATTAACTTAGAGAAATAAGTTTCAGTTTTTCAAATGCATTGACGGTGATCCATACCTTGAAGTTTTCAGGGCAGCCGGCCTTCTTATAAGCCTGTTCTGCTCTTGATATTGGGATATGCAAACCATCCAGAGGACAGCGAGGATCTTCACCACCTTAGGTTTTCAAACAAATAAAACTTGTGAAAAAAAACAAAAGATGTTACAAAATAAGTACAATGATAAGGCATATAAAACTCATGAGAATCAAGCATTATTGTGAATTTAAATGGATTTTGTATGGATTAGTCCCTCTAATAGAACACTTTATCCCTCTATTTGTTTCAAATAAGAATAATGAAAATACCATTTAGAATAAGCTGAGGACGAGGTGCGATAGCAGGAGTCTCGGGGGAATCAAATTGTGAAGCTAGGCCCGGCGCAATTCTGTCCCACACCTGTAGTCAACAAGAAATAGCAGATAATCATGAAAAACTGCAACGCCATTAAAAAAAGCTTTAATATGACAGGAAAGAAATGCATAAGGGAAGATATCACTGATTTTAATGAGCAAAATAAATCAGGAGATTATGCTTATAAAGCCTGACCTTTTCTACCACCTCTTTATCAATTAGATTCTTGCCGAGATCAATCCTTGCTTCTGCATGAGGAAATAGGGGAAATTGTGACTCCTCGAATGAAACCAGAGAAGTAAGCACATGAAGCTTTAGTAAGAGGAATATAAACTACAAATACTAGTAATACTATCAAAATCAAGTAGAGCCACATTGAGCCCAATTCATGGGTTGACAGCTTCACCTCCGTCCACGAGGCCATGTATTTGAGTGCCAGCGTAGAATGCAAATGTAGTGTAGGAAACATGGAGAGAGAATTTATAGCTAAAAACACTCAAAATTTCAAAAAAGAAAAAAAAAAAATCAAAATCACATATAACTGGCATGAAATGTTCTAATAACTTTGTGCAGCTGATTTGGCCTAATGGCTAGATACTTTGTCTCCAACCTGAAGGTCTTATGTTCAAGGCTTACCACATTATAATGTAAGCAGGAGTTGAAAAATGTACTAATAATGTCTGACACCGAAGAATAGCAAAGTTCATTTATTTACTATCCAGATAACATGATTACTACATTCAAGCATGGCCCTGTTGAACATCCAACTTGCCAGAGAATTCATGAAGTCTATAAATGATATAATTTCTGCACCGCGTTTTAGGAAACTTATCATCTTCCATCAATACTATCTGCAACATGTGATCTTTGCTTCATTATTGCAAATATAAAAATTAAGTGGTCATTTACATACTTAGCGGACAATTCTTATGTAGTTACATATCTCACACCTAAACATTCATATTTACATATTTACATAGAAAGCACTTTGATGCTTTAAATGTATGCATGAAAAGGTATATTTTGCGTTTAGAAAGTGGTAATAATGATTTTTTTTAAGTGATATTGAGATTTGATTGCTACGTGCAAAAATATAAATGTTTAGGTGTGAGATATATAAATGAATAATGCTATGTATGTAAATGAAAATCAAATTTCCTAATATATATGATATGAACTCTAGTATAGCATCATGCAAACATACAGTATATACTTCCTAAAGCAACCTTCAAAGACAGGCTTAATACTATCAACCCGAGCTTGCCATTTCTCGTTGTCCATGGCCCATCGAAAACCCTAGAAAGAAACAAATAATTAAATGCACATAAGGCTGTGACAAACTCGTACACAACATATAAACTATCGGTAGCAGCGAAATTTAATCCAAAAACCTGAACGCCGATTATAGGGACAACAACTGCATAGCGAATGTCGGCCGCAGCAGCAAACCAAGCATGCATACCTAAATTAATCAACTTTAATACAAGTTCCATAATCAGATTCCAACACCTCAAAATTTTTTTTTATATCAAGAAAGCCCATTAAACCTCCCAAGGATTCTCCAGTAACTCCAATCCTTATAGGATCGACATCCTCCCGCTGCACAAGGTAATCTGCCAACTTTATCAAGTCCCATACCTGCCATTACCAAAGTATTTCACAGGTTGGAAACCATTGATTGACATAAACTCCAAAGCACTACAAAGGAGAGGGACGTGAGATTACTGTGTCAAATATGAAAGGCATAGTGTTTCCATTTTTCCAGGATGAAATTAGAACCTGTTACAGAGCCGAAAACCAAGGTATGTTGATAAAGAAACAATAATAAAATGATTAAAATGGCATCTTTTAAGGATTTAACAGTTAAACAAAAACTTTGACCAATAGATCCAATTTTCAGTATACTTCTTGATATGTTGTTGTGCTTCTAGCTCTTTCACCATGGTAGCGGGAATCAATGGCAACAGCAACATATCCCCTAGAAGCATATGCCTGTACATACAAAATCTCACTAGTAACCAAAGACAGATTTCTGAACAACTAAAAAGCCTAAAGATGGAAAGGTAGAACTACCTCAAGCAAAGGGCGCAACCATTCTTTACATTTGTAGGAGCTATGTATAAACACAACAGCTGGTCTCTTTTTTGAATCACTTCTCTTCATTTTCAATATCAAGACTGGGAGTCTGCCTTGCTCACCTTCCTGACATTACCAGGCAAAAATATCACAATGATGCTTATTATTTGTGTTTCTATACAGTGTAATCTCTTAACTATGGTTTTAAAAGATAAAACTTCAGCTTCAATCCACCTTCGTCCACAAAATTTGATCACTGACGTGGAAAAACTAGACATACCAATGTTGAAGTAAGAAAAATGTTTAGAAAAATAATAATTTTTCTAGAGATGCAGTTAAGAAAAAACATAGATTTTAGAATTGGGAAAGACTTCTAAAATCCCCGTAAATGTGATGCTTTCATTTTCAAACACAAAATGAGTGAAAAACTAAATCATCATTTTCTAAAACATGCTTTATATTTTCAAGCAACCAATTAAGATCTAAGAAACAATCTATGGATATGAGTTGAAATACCATGCATAATACTAAAGAATTAAATTTTTTCGAACATTTACATGCATATATTCAATTCCTATGTATTTACATATCTAACACACAAATTTCAATCAAATGCTTAGTTGAAACCATTCTAGATGCAACATAACATGGTAAAGTGGACCGATGCACTAGATACTTAATGGTCACTAAAACATGTATAGTATAAATAAGCATACATAAACCTACAACATATGCAAACAAATTCAATTGGAGCTCCAAACAAGAATTAATACTAAATATTGATCCATTGAAGATCGAAGGAGAATTTTGGAAAAACATTAAATCTTAGGTTATCAAGTGGAGTCTCTTTGTGTTAATCAATTGTTCACTCAAAGCCCTCAGTTTCCCTAATTAAACTAGATGGTAACTTTGTCGAAGCGATACAAGGAGGTGTTTTCTCTATATTTGTTTGGGGGCCACAACCCCCTATATTTTTTCTGTACACAACACTTCAACGTTGAGTCAACAACACCCCAACACCGATAAACACCCTAGCGCTCGAAAGACCGCACCGCCCAATCCTGATTCAGAACCCAAAAGCATGGCACTGCAACGCTTGGATGCAGCATCGCACTGCTCCATTGGAGCGCCACTACTATAGCACATCAGTGCCAATAACCGACTTTGAGCCATTTTCACTTAAAATTTCGGATTGAAATCTCTTATGCGGGGAGTTGATTATGAGTATCCTTGTATGTCCAAGAGTGTAGAGATGCTTGAGAGCGGGGTAATTTGTACGATTCTCCTTATTTTCTTCACATTGAATTTTTTAGTGTGATGTGGTTCCGTGATTTTTACTGTTCTCGGTTTTTTTTTTTACATTAAATTTAGTTTTTTTTTTTTTCTGTGTTTTCTTGTTTTGTGCGCACGTGTTCAAAGATTTGCTTCGGATATCTCGGGTTGTTTCCCAACATCCTACAGATATGCCTCTCAACAACCAGTCCAATAAATTTAGTCTACATGTAAGAAAACTGAAAATGCTGCCGTTGAAGGCCAAAACAAAGACTTACTTCAGTGATCAAATATATGTTTTCTTCAATCAATCCATCATTGAATTCGAAGCCCTCAATGCCTTCCTTAGGGCAAGATTCCATAACCTATTAAAATTAATTCAGCATCAAAACAATATAAAAGCAACGAAAGAACACATGTTTACCCAAAATTTGGGTTAAAGGGTTCCACCTTCCTGGAACCAAGAAGAGTGTTCCCCTGATACATGGGATTCTTCACCGGCTTCCCAATCTCGACGGTGAAGGGAACTGCCAGAAAATCAACTAAAATATCAAAAAAATTCATTAAAAACCCGAAATAAAGTGGCGTAGCAGAGCTCATACCGTCAGTAACTTGCCGGCGGCGAGAGCGGAGGAGCTGAAGGAAGTCAGAGCGGAGCTTAGATGCGTCAACTGCTTCCATTCTCAGTCGATTGCTACGACCGTTTCGGCTATCAGCCTATCAACATGAGCTCCGCCAAATTCAGATTTATAAACCCTCCACCGAATTTCTATGTATTAATATATCAATCGTCTATAGTTCAATTCTTACCTATGGATTATCCAATCTATTACATAAATCATAAAAATTATATGTACCTAAAAATTAAAAATTGTATACTTTATGTGTTAATACATAAAAATTGGTAGGTAGATATGTAAAGGCCCGATATTATAATGGGACATTTATATATTAGAACATAACTTTTATGCATTTATATATTTTTGTACATAAAAAAACATGATTGTATGAATCTCTAAAAAATTCAACGGGTCTCGCTTATGAACACCAAATGATTATATCTGGATAGTTAAAAGACGAAAGTGTCAAGCATTGCTTCCTTCGATAACTGAACGACAATACAAGCCAAGCGAAAAAATATTCAAGCATTGCTTCCTTCGATAACTGAACGACAATACAAGCCGAGCAAAAAAATATGTGGTAACTAATCCAAAGGGCAGTCATTTGCAACAAGCTTCCTCAATTGATCCCGAAACACTTCATAAAGATGGCCAAAGGGAACCCCACGAAATATCTTTGTTATCCTCTGCAGAAGGTCCCTTGTCCAAGGAAAGATGTCTCGGATCACGGTGATATATTCTCTGTCTGACGTTTCAAGTTCACCCAGACAACAAGAGGGTCTTTACTGATGATTCTCTTAAGAAGGCCAACCTAAGTCGTTCCAAAAAAATTGAAGACCACTCAACTGACCGAATGATTCTGAAAAAACCAAAGCACAACACCAACGAATCATTAAATGCCCAACTTCAAGCAGTTATTAATATGAAAACTGTGCCGACATTAATTATGGCTATAAAGTGGCACTGTACTCAGTTACAAATGTGAGAATGTGTCATAATAACTTGTAACAACCATATTTAAAACTTGAATAGACATGTAATTTCATATTGGATACACCTAGGACCTATAAATAGAGGTCATTTCTTCAAAGAAAAGATTACTGAATTGACACTCGAAAAACTTATATTATTGTGCACATTATTTTCCTCCATTTCTATCTCTTTGTTCCTCTCATCTGTTTAATGCTATATACATGGGTATGATCCACATTACATTTTTTGATTCAACATCCTAAAATATGTGGTGGGCATGAAATCATGCCATCAACAAGAAGAGAAGCATGAAATGAAAAGGAATCATTTAGGAGAAACCTCAAACACGGAGCCTGTAAAAGAATTTGTGCAACAACAAATTCATAAACTCTGAGATCAAATGGCTGGTCGAATGGTTGTATGTGCTACTCAAAGGAATAGCGCAAGCTCCTCAATAACCGAACCCTCGAGTAAAACCCAAACTCCAAGGCCACCAAATAGCTGAGGGGGCATAAAGAATTGAAAATTCCTAATATTAGGATAGTGTTGGGTTTAAGTCAAGGGTCGGACCATGATTTGAGCGAATGGAGGTCTACCGCCAGGTAGAGAATGCATTCTTTAGGGTAAATTGTTGATGCTGAGCCACCAAGAAGCTCAAAGTTTCATCTTTGGAATCTTATAAGACTCATAGAATGCAACTTAAACTGAGAGATTCGACCGACCACATAGCTTCTTTTGATTTGGTCTCCTGCCTTCTCAAATTCTATGACACACTGAAGTGTTAGTTATTCTATACCACACTGTGAGATTCAACCCTCAGGTGGTTTAGTAGCCTCCCGACAAGACTTATTACCTCCTTTTGTGAGTTCAAGAAGATGTTTACAATGCAGTTCGATAGCTCCTAGAAGTCCTGTAAGGTCTTGCATGCTCTGTTGTACGTCAAGCAAGAGTCGAATGAGAGCCTTCGAGCATATGTCACTCTCTTCCAGAAAGAAATGCTAGAAGTGCGGAACTTGGGGCCCGTTGTAGCACAGACTGTACTGGCGTAAGGGTTGAAGAGTGAATGGTTTAAATATTTTCTTAGTATACGAGGCGTAAGGGTTGAAGAGTGAATGGTTTAAATATTTTCTTAGTATACGACAACCCAATAGCCTGGTTAAACTTTTGGAGTTTGCCAACTACCATATTATCGCAAAAGATTATGTTCATCCGCCTTACCATAAAAATGAACAATTTGATTGTTGCTCGCAGAATAGGGGCTTGCGAGATGATGTGTGGAGGTTGAATAATGACCCACGACCCAAACATGAAGACAGTCAACCATTTCATAACGATAGAGTGGCTGACAAAAAATACCGAAGATGGAGTCGATCAAATGAGGAATTGATTGAAGACCGAGGAACACCAAAAGTTGGCGTCGACCAACCCACTCTTTGAGTTTTCTGGTTAACAAAAGGAAGGCCTAGGAATAATCAAGCTATCTGTCACATGAAAGGAAGGTGACAACGAGGTTACGAACATGCAGAATTTTCTAGTGATTGACATGCTAGCCACTTATAATGCTATCTTTGGTAGGCTACTATTCAATGACTTTAGAGATGTGGTTTCCACATATCACATCGTTGTAAAGTTTTCATGTGACGTGGAGAAATTTATCTTCCAAGAAAATCTAGAATAGTATCAAATGTGCTACCTCTGGGCAGTCGGCAACACCAAACAAGTCGTTTGACATCTAGAACCAGTGAGAGGTGGTCACGAGACCAATGAAACCACTACATAAATTCCTACCGTCGATGAAGAGCCGAGTAATTTTTCCTTAATCAGTGAATTTTTCGATGCAGAATATACAAACTTGTTGATCCAAACTCTCTGAGAGCATCGAGATGTTTTTATCTAGTTAGCTGCTGAAATGTCAGGAATTCTGATTGATGTAATGTGCCACCACTTGAACATCAATCTTGTTGCTCGACCGGTAAAGAAAAAGATGAGAGCATCGACCAAGATGTTAGCCAGGCTGATACGCAAAGAAGTACAGAAGCTCAAGATGGCGGGCTACATTTGGGAGGCACAATACCTAACATGGGTCTCTAATGTAGTCATGGTCCAAAAGTCGAACGACAAATGGAGTATGTGCATGTACTTCACAAACATGAACTCTGTCTACCCTAATTACAATTACTCTCTGTCGAGGATTGACGCTCTGATAGATTCAGTAGTCAGTCATTCCGTAATGAGCTTCTTGGATGCTTTCTCTGACTATCATCAGATTAAGATGCATCCATCTAACATGGAGAAGATGGCAGTCATTGCGAGCAAAGGCCTGTATTGATATGATGTAATGTCCTTTGGGATAAAGAATGGTGGGGCTACCCACTAACATTTAATAGATGTACTCTTTATAAATTAGAAAGGAGAAAATATTGAAGTCTATGTAGATGATGTTTAATGTCTAAAAAATTTTCATGAGGTGAGTCAGTCAATCATGCAAGTATATGTTTCAAGTAATGTGTGGTAGCAGAGTCCAAGTATTGATCCCACAAATAAAAGACTAATAATCATTTTGATAGAAAAATCTATAGTTTAATAATTTTTGTAGAAATAGCTTGGTGTGATCACAACAAAGGGTTGAAATCTAAAAATCCTAACAGAAAACAAATCACGATCGCAGAATGCAGAAAACAGAAAGTAGACAGAAACTTGGTTTTCTTCAAGAAGCATGAGGTTTTTGCCTCTGTGACTCAAGTATCTTAGGGATTCATGGTTTTCTTTAATATTTTTCTATGTGATAGTTGACAAGAAGGGATAAATTTTCTTCTTAAGTCCATGCCTAGGTCAGAAGAAGATTAAAAACCCCATGAAGTTTAGTTTCCCCTGACCTCATGACATTTCTCAGGATTCTTTCAATCCTCTTTCTAGGTTGCAAAATCTTACTAGAATATGCATATTTCATCAGGATTTTTTTGGTTAACTTATTCATTCCACTATGCGACGGGCAGAAGTCATAGATCAAGAAAGATTTTAACATTTGAATTGACCAAATTAGAAGTAAATAAAATTCATAATGTTAACTAACAACATAAAGAAATTTTGGTATGAAAATGCTACAGTGAAAACATCTTGAAAAATCATGTAAAAACCACTAACCCTACATCAGGAAGACACGAAAAAGATTTAGCCATGCATAGTAGAGAAAACTACAAACAAGAAATCCGTGCAAATCATTGTTGCAAGAAACAAAGAGTTGTGAAACTTAACATAATTACTTGTTTTCTCCCCACTAGTGGAAGACCCTCTCTCATACAATAAACTCTCACAAACTACAAGAAAACAAAAAAGAAAATAGGAGGAAAAATAACCCTTAAGGTTCCCACCCAAAAAGAGGAAGAAAACCCTAAGGGAGAACTCTCTCTTACGAAAAAGCTCACTCAATTGTAGTCTCTTCTCGCCTAAGATGCCATGAAATCGTCCCTATGAGCATACATATAGGGCTCGACAAAAGCAGAAAATTTCATCCAAATTTGAATCAGTGAACCAAGCGCATATAGGGGAAGCTCGACAAAAGCAGAAATTTCATCCAAATTTGAATCAGTGAACCAAGCGCGAGTGCACTGTGATGCCTTCGTTGGTGTGCCATAGATGTAATGACAGGGCATGGGCACACAACGAAGCTGGCAGGGGAGCTTTAACCCAACGCGGGTGCACCAACTTTTGAGCGCGAGTAGGTTGGCCCGACATGGGCGTGATGGGATGTTGGCTCGGGTCCACTGAGTCAAAATCTATTTTTATTAGCTTAAATTCATTCTTTTTTTTTATGAACAACACCCAATATGTAATCTGCACAATAAGATAAAAAATTCCTTATACACAAATAATATCATTATAGAATATACAAAAATATGGATAGGTTGTCTAGGAATCCATCACATATTTCATTCAGATCAAATCCCCTTTTCCAATGAGAGCCATCTGTCGGATCACGATGGTATAACTTCTGCCTAACGATCCAAGTTCACCTTAACGACAAGAAGACCTCTAATGAGGCTTCTCTTGAGAAGGCTGATTGAACTTCCAACAGACCGAAGACCTCTCGACCGACTGAATGATTCTCAGACGACTAAAGAACAACACCAATTGCTCATTAAATGCCAATCTTTAAGCAGTTATTAATATAAAACGGCACAAAACATCATTCATGGATATAAAGGGTGCTAGAGTCAGTTACAAATATGAGAATGTATCTTTATAACTTCTAATGTCCCTCTTTAAAATAGGACAAACATGTAATTTTATACTGGAACCTATAAATATGAGTCATTTCTTCAATAAAAGATTACTTAATTGACACTAAAAACATATATTATTGTGCACCCTAATTTTCTCTCTTTCTATCTCTTTGTTCCTCTCTTATGTCCAACATTCTATATCTTGAGTGTGATCCATTGGATATTAGTGTTTTAAATATATACATGATTTCAATTTTTTAAAAAAATGATAATAATAATATTTTATGTAATATTAAAAATTTAAGTGTTATATGCATAACTATAAAAAATTAGGTATGAGAAAGATAAATAAAAAAAAAATTGTGTGCTATGCAATTATGTTGTAGATGCAAGTTGATCCGTACCGTTCGCATGTTAATTGGATGCTCATCACGCTTTGCATGCCTGAAGTAACGTGTGGCGTTCTATAGGCTTTTTATCCCATGTCCTTCATATAACGTTTGGCGTTCTATAGGTTTTTTATCCCATGTCCTTTATATTTAATTGATTTAATATGTGAATGGTTTATTTTATTTTATAAATGAATAATATACCCGTTTATTGTGCTAAATTTGGTGGAAATTCAATTTTTTTTTTTTTTTTTTTGTTCGACCAATGCATATATATCACCTGAAATATCACTATTTATAAATTTAACATTTTATTCCATTCATTTTTCAAATTCTCACTGAAATATCAAAATTCATGATAAAACCCCATCACACATACACGCACACAGAGATATATATATGTATATATATAAGGTTGATCGCCGATCTACCCAATAGTCTGACTGAGGGGTGAACTCCCCTTCCAGACAGGTATGCAATTCGATTCTATACAGGAATCAAACCCCCGACCCGAGGGATTTACATCAAAGACCGCAACCAATGAGCAAGACGAAGATGCGTGCGAGCGTGCGCTCGCACATACACACACAGATATATATATATATATATTAAATTCTCAATGTTTAGATGGTGACAAGTGTGCATACATCTCTTTAATAGTTCGAAAATATCATCTGAATGTTAGATTTTGATAAATAACAGTTTTTAGTGCGCTATGTATGTAATTACTTCTAAAAAATAATATCTCGATTCGATAATATAAAAGCATTTTAGGGAGGCAATTGTGAAGTTTTAAATGGAGGTTACAATCAGGCTATAAAAATCTTTAAAGGTGGTGGATCCCTAAAATTCGAATGTGCACTATTCATTAAATAAATTTGCTTAGTGCTCTCCCATAAAGCACCTCACAATCACAAGCAGATAAAGAGAAAAAAAAATAAAGAAAAGGAAGGGACAAGAGAATAGAAGAAGAAGCTCTCGTTGGATCGAGGAGAGGAAATAATGAGAAGTAATGTGAGCGTATTGTTCTCCTTATCCAACCCCTGTTTTCAGTCATTAAAATAAATAACATTAGCTTTTTTTTTTTGTTCATGATGCGTATCGGTGGGTCCATGACAGTAGACTTACAAATTTAGCGTCTTAACGTTACACAAAAACTCAACACACACTCAGGTACTTAAAGAGAAAGTAATTAAGAGGAGGGATCTCAACTTATTATGTAGAAAACCCTTGGAAGGGAAAAATTAAAGAGGCTTAGCTAAATTGAAATGACCTTGTATATAATTTTTAAAACATGGGTCCACTCCACTCCTAAATTAGGGAAGATGAAGTTACAAAGATATTCGTTCTAAATGTACAACAGTGGTTCGTTGATAATAGTCGTAGTCTAGCTATGATGAATGTAATTCTTATGATTGCAGAATGCAAAAGTCTAAGTCAATTGCTATGGAGACAGTAGTCTGCCGTAAATGTTATAGACGGTGGTCGTAAAACCAACTTGCCGTATAGGTAATTGTTGGCTATGTGAGCTGCAGATGATTGTTTCAGGAGTTTCTATTGGTCACTGAGGGGGGCAGAGTTGGGAGCTGCACGAAAGGAGCTTTAAGTGAGCTGAGAAAGTCACTGCTATTGGGGTGTATTGTTACACCAGCTTCAGGCGGGGTCATTGCACCATAAGTAGGGTTCATTATTACATTGAAATGCACATCATGGTTCCACAGTGCATGTTGTGACACCACTTGAGAATTTGCCATAAGTAGCAGGTGATGACCAATGATTGATGACGGTGGCCGGTAGTGGAGATTATCAGAGTTAGCATCGACTAGAGTTGACATGACGCAGAGGCGACGTCAGCTAGAGTTGGTCAGGGGGAAGCAGATGCCAAAGTTGGTCGGTAGGTGGTGGCAGTCAAAGTTGGTTGGTGATGGTAGCGTGGGCTAGCGAAGGCAGCGTGGGTTGGCGATGGTGGTGTGGGTCGGTGATGGTGTCGTGTTCGGGCAATGGCTAGCAGTGGTCAAAGTTGTATGGAAAACGTTGGCCAATGGCAACATGAGCAAGAGGCTGACGGTGGTTGATGGTTTTTGTCTACTGAAGATGTAGTAGACCGATGGTGGAGATGACCAAACATGGTCTAAGGCTGGATTTGGTCAGAGACGGTGACAACCAAAAGCAAGGAAGGAGGCAACTGGAAGTAATGAAGGTGTACGGAAGTGGCGAGGGTGACTGGAAATGTCAACAACCGAAAGAGGCGGCAGTGACTGGAAACGACGATGAATGAAGTTGGTCGGAGGTGACTGTGACTGGAGGTGGTAACGATCATAAGAAGCAGAACCCAAGACTGCGGTAGTGAGTGGAGTTGGCCGAATTTGTGGAGCTTTATTTGTAGAATCCAAATTGCAAATAAAGAATGATACCAAACCACTACTGATCGGACGACCCTGAGAGATCCTCTTCATCAAACAACGTTTGATAAACATTTGAATAACTTAATGATGTAAAAATTGAGCGATTTTGGGCTCGTTAGATTCGCCTTGCTGAGACACTCCATTTGAATGTATACATGCTATATTCAAAGTCTATTCAGCCTTACAATTATGTTCAAAAGTTTCTAAAAGTAGTTGAATGGCTTGATTGGGTCTTGATTTAATTTGATGGAACTGAGTGTGGTATCGTTGGGTCCTTCTCATCGAACCATGCCTCGATATTCTAGATGTTGTCAAAGGTTTTCGGCCTAAGTTTGTCAAAATCTCGATTCTGGATGACTTTAATTGGAATTGAAATATTTCTTGTTTAAAAAAACTATCTCAACATCCATGTCATGTCTTGAGATTCACGTTGGATGTTGGATTGTAACTTCGTTGCCCAAAAATAACAAAATCGTGCAAACTTGAATTTTTATGATTGCATTAACACACACACACACACACACACACACATATACACACACACATTTGTGTGTGTGTGTGTGTAGCTGCATTCGTGTCCATTTGATATTTTACAAAGTCAAACCACGGTTTTACCTATTGATGCCGAGCTATTCACGGGTGAACAAGATTATGTGTCTTCTCTCCTTACTGACGTCCCTACTGTAGAAGAGATTCTTGCTGTTCTTAAAGGGATTAATCCTAATAAAGCCCCGGGGCCTGATGGTCTTACTTCAACATTCTATATTAAATGTTGGGACATCATTAAGAAGGATATGATAAGCACCATTCAAAGCTTTTTCTTGGGGGACAACCCAAGTAAATATTGTACTTCTTCCCTCATTGCGCTTATCCCTAAAAGCAATGATAAATTTACTTGGGATAACTTCCGCCCTATTTCCCTTACTACTGTCATCTCCAAATTAAAATAATGTTTACAACCTCATTTGGCTACTATCAAATCTCTGAATCAATCAACTTTTATTTGGGGTAAGGAAATTTCTAATAATATTCTTCTAGCTCAAGAGATTATTGAAGATTTAGATAAGAAGTGTAGAGGTGGAAACTCTATGCTAAAGCTTGACATTAAAAAAGCATTTGAAACTATCATCTGGGATTTCATCTTATGCAATATGTGTGCTCGGGGTTTTTCTACTCAATTTTGCCTCATTATTCTGAATTGCCTAACGCATAATTACTACAGTATCCTTGTTAATGGTAAATCTTTTGGGTTCTTTTCTTCTTTAAGGGGGATCAAACAAGGTGACTCTCTTTCTCCTACTATCTTTATCCTTGCTTTTGACTACTTCTCACGCCTTATGAATAAAATGCAGATGCTTCACCCTTACACCCAATTTTCCCACAAATCTAAGCTTATGGCTAGTCATCTAGCCTATGCTGATGACACTATCATTTTCTCCAATGCTAGCAAAAATACTTTTAAGCTTTTGATGAAAATGTTAAGATCAGGTTTAACTTTTAATATGTCTAAATGCCAACTTTTCTTTAGCAAGCATGTTAGCACTACTATTACCAATTGGGCTGCCTCTTACACTTCTTGTCAGGTTGCCTCTCTTCCGCTTAAATATCTTGGTGTTAACATTTTGCGAGGTAGAAAAAGACAAACACAGATGGATGATGTTGTTTATAAAATAAAATCTAGGATTAATGATTGGAGAAACACTTTCCTTTCTAATGGAGAAAGGCTAACTTTGCTTAAGAGTGTTCTTCACACCATCCCTTATATGCCCTTCGATTTCTTCATTTGAAAAAAAGCACTCTTATTAACCTGGAGAGGCTTTTTAATAATTTTTTATGGGCAGGTAGAAATCAACGTAAAATTTGGTCTACTTGGGATAAAGTTTGCAAACCCCTTTTTGCTGGTGGTTTGGGTTTTAAGAATCTAAACCATATTACTGAAATCAACATGTGTAAAATTTTGTTTAAATCTCATATGGGTAATTCTTTATGGGCTCAATTTCTTCATCAAAAATATTTCACTCATGTTCACCCATCTTTTATTGAGTGGAAAAAGGGGATACTAAACTTTGGAAAGTTTTAATTAAAGTTAGACCTATTGCTCAAAATTTTATATTTTGGGATATTGGTGAATGAATTTATCCTTTTGGTTTGATCATTGGGGTGTGGAAGATTACTCTTTTTTTACCTCACTCTGCTCATGATAACAATGTGCTTGTCTCTAACTGTTGGAGGAATGGAGATTGAGATATTCCTAAACTTAGGGCTTTGATTGGGGATAAGGCGGGGAATGTAACAAAAATTCGTCTTCCTTCTTCCTCTTCTAAAGACCACCCTATGTGGAAATTTAACTCTCAAGCTTCCTTTACTAAACTTCTGTATCAAAATATGCATGTTTTTACCCACTGTCGTTGGGCAAATTATCTTTGGAATGCTCTCCTATCCCCTTTTATTTCTTTTTTCCTATGGAGATACTTTTTAAATCTTTTGCCGTTGGACAATATTCTTAAGCTGAAAGGCTTGCATTTGGCTTCGAGATGTTATATTTGCAATTGTGAAACCAAATCGACTTCACGTATTTTCTTTGATTGTAAATTTGCTTGTATTGTTTGACATGAGGTTGGCCTTTATTTTGGTATTACTTTTAAATTGAATGGATATTTGAACTTGGAAAATTCCTTTCTTGCCTGGAAGGCTGCTCCTTTATATGATTGTAAGCTCGAATCATTTCCTTTGGTTATTTTGTGGTTCCTTTGGACTGCAAGGAACGCTTATAAGTATGAGACGCACCCACCCACACCTGCTGTTACCACCTCATAAATTATTACTTATTTCCTCAAAGCCTCTCGGCACTTTTCGGTACACCCTATTTACCAACTGAGGGGTAGGAAGGCCTCTTTGATTAGGTGGAAACCCTTCTTGGTTGGTTGGGTTAAATTGAATGTGGATGGCAGCTGCATAATTAATGGCGCAGGGACAGGAGGCATTTTTAATGATAACCGAGGCAATTTCCTTTGTTTTTTTCGCCTCTCTTGTTTGTGCTTCTACACCTTTAGAAGCTGAATGTTTCTCCATTTGGTATGCTTTACAGGTTGAGATAATTTTTCATTTCAAAAGGATATATATTGAGTCTAATTCACTTGTTATTGTTAACATTTTCAATAAGGCTTCTCCTCCCATTTGGAATATTCTCTGTCTACTGAATATTATACAAGACTAAGTTAAAAAACACCACTTAGATATACAAATGCATTTTATTTTCAGAGAATGTAATTCCCATGAAGATTGGCTTGCTAAACAATGATTAAACAAGGTTTTTGTGGGTATTTCACCTTCACCTCAATTGTAGGTTCTTCTTAATGGTGATTTTCTTGATGTACCTTTTATCAGATGATAATATATCTCCTGGCCCTTGGGTTTTACGGTTCCTCTTTGCCCTTTATTTTCTGTGCCCCTTTATTTTTTGTGGTTTTCATGATTATTATGTTTGTTTGCTTTCGGTTTTGGGCCTATTCCAGTTCTGGCCTGCCGTGGGTTCTCCTTTTTGTTGCTATCTTATTTTGCAAAACTTGTAATGGTTTTGGGGTGGTTTCCCAGAACTCTTTTACTTGTGCTTTGGTGTGCAGGACTTCAAAGCTTTTGGAGCATTTGGTTTTGGACACATACTATCTAATTTCTCTTAATTATGTGGACCACTTAGAGTTTATGGATGCTCTCGTCGTCACATCTCTTGGTTTTTACTCCTGCTCGTTAGTGATTCCTCTTTTGTTGCACATCAAGTCGTCTCGCACTCAACTTTTGGTGTTTATTGTCTTGTCTAATTTTTTTTATAATTTCTATGTTTGGTACAATTTTTGGTTCAGCTGTACTTTTTGGGGTTTTATGCCTTGTGTTTTAATTTTTTGGGTGGAGTTGTAATGTGGATGGAGGAACCCCTAGGATCTTATTATTTTTCTTTGTGTTTAAATGGAGATCCTACTTCCCTCCCTATTTTGTAACCCCTTTTTATTCTAACGCGTAGGGAGCAACGAGTCGCTCTGGAGAAGAAAAAGTAAGTGTAAGGCCCAGTAGGGAAAACAAAAGCCCATAAGGTGAAAAATTCACCTAAGAGAGGGGTAAGAAGGTGTAGAAGGGGAGACAAAAGTAAGAAAAGAGAAAAAAAAGTTGTTCCCATTCATGCTGATGTGAATGAAATATGTGGAATTCTTGGCCTATTTACTTTTTGTTTTGCATATTTTGCAATAATATTATGAGAAATGTATTTTTGTTTGATTTGTGTTGAGAACAGATTGAATGTTGTCTTGAAAGGAAAATGGATGAGTTAATGTGAATTAAAGTATTTTTTGACCTGGTGCACTCACGCGACATCCCAGCGCGCTTGGCTCTTTATAACATAGGTTGTGGGGGACTGTTCGTCATTTTAACCACCCCCAACCAAATTTCACCAGAGTGCTCCTGCTGCACTTGGTAAACACCTCCGACCACCTCAAGAAACTGCCAAGAGTTTAGATCCGTAGCACGTAGCTCCCATGAAGTAAAATTTGTGTGTGTGACGGTTATTTTCTACCATGCATTGTGGTTTTCTTTCTTCTTACATTGGCTCCAAAGTCTATGGCCCCAAGTACCATGCATAAGGGGATGCTTCCTTCAACGCTAGGAAATTCATTAGCATAAATGCTTCTAATATCTTTAACAATCTCTTAACCTTGAGGAAGGTGATTCCCAAGTGGGTGTTATTTCAACTCGGAGGCCGGGTGGCAAAATTTACTAATAACATAAACTGACAACATCTATGCTACACCATTTTTACTGCCATAGTACCCTTTGTTCTTGAGCTCCTTGCCAATGTGAAAGAGCCCATGAATAACAAGGAATTTGTGCAAGGAAAATGGGTGGGCGGTGATGCCATCACAATCAAATAGTTATCGAACTTCCCTGAGGTGTCATAATGCAAGTATGCTCATTTCATGGATCCCGACATTGAAGAAGTTGTTAATTTTCTCACCAAAGTTTGAGCCCAGTGGCATCGGCAGATGGGAAAAATTATCAATTTCCTTAGCTCTCTCATGAATAAGGAGTTCAAGGCATGACACTTTCATTTGTGTCAGTATCATGCCCACCATGAATCTTACAAAGGTCACCAAGGATTGTGCCGCTGTAAACTTTTGTATTCAGAGGAGCATCTCAATCAATATCAGTGCAATCCAGATCATCCCTGGGACACATTATCAATGGTTTGATGAATGTGGGGCTAGGTCTTCCCCATGTGATTACTAGTTTGTGTGTTCTTGTGAGTGTGCTGAGAGATAGAGGAGAGGAGTTTTTGTACCCCCCAAAGCACATCAATCTGGAGATTACCTAGTCCTTTGAGTGGAACTTAACAAAGGGGAGGGGAA
>NW_018164548.1:221466-225613 GCF_001263595.1 Phalaenopsis equestris | reverse complement strand
TGAGGACAACAAGCATTGTGGGCAGAGCGTGTCACATCCTCTTGTTGAACATCGAGCTAATCATATTTTTTTGAATTATTTCTAAGCTACGAGCTTATGGAAGTATCTGAAATAGACTACCTTATTCTAGATAGCTCTTGAATATTCTATAAAAAACCATACACATTTTTAAGATTCTAGATAATTATGGAAGTTTCTAGAACTCTTCAAAATATTTTGGATGTATAGAAATATTTTGGAGTATTTTAGAATCATCTACACATGATTTAAATTAGAAACTTCTATAAGGAAGGTGGTGGCATATAAAAAAGAACCAACGTCTCATCTGTAAATTATCTAAGAAAAGAATAAAAATTTTTATCCCTGTAAAGTCTACCAAAGTGCAATGTATTTAGTTCATTTTTTAAAATCATTATCCCCTCTTGAACTTTTAATGTTCTAACATGGTTTCTTGAAAGTTAGATCGACAAAACCCCAAAAGGGCATGTTAAGGCTGCGTGGTTAGCTTGAAGAAAGTTAGTCTGTGACACATGGTATCAAACCCAGGTTTAGGCATAGCAATGAGAATCAAATATTAAATAGTTGGGTTCAAGATCACTGATGCAAAGTCAACTCAACAAATACGAGGCCTTGGGGAGCAACGAGGCATAATGGTACCAAGGCAACCATGTAAGTCCAAGGGCATAACTTTTTAGTTTACAGGCACATCTAACTCAAGTGGAGTAGGATAAAAGTGATGTGGATGCAAACATGGAGATGCTAGATCAACTGGTGGAAGGCCTAGAGGAAAACATTGTTAAAATCCATAACAAGATGCATGAAGCTCTAGCCACAGTAGAAGAGTCCATTAGGGCAAACATACATGACCTAAAGAATGAGATTACAGTGGAGGTAACTTGGTTGTGTGAGGCTCATCAATAAAAGCAAAATAAGATGCTCTCTAAGTAGGCTATAGCATTGACGCAATTAGAGGAAGTACAAGGGGACTAAGCCTTGTGCAAGAAAGTAATTATAATAAAACTAGCCACACTCAAGGAGGAAACCTCACTATTTGACATTATAAAGCCAAAGAACTTTTGGGGCACAAGGAATGCTTGAGCGTAAAAATTATTTATAGGAACAAGAGAATTATCTTGATGCTTGTGGATCTTAGACAAATGAGCTACAATAAAAAGTGCAACATTCTACCTTATTGATACTGCAAGGCAACAATAACAAAATTATATAAGGTGAGGAATGTGCTCCATCAACACATTTGATGCTAGTAAGGAGCTAAAATTCATTTCTACTCAAAAATGCTGAGGAGGAGACACATGGTCACCTACACAAGCTCAAGTAGCTAGAGAGCATTTTTGACTATGCCAAGACTCCACTAACCTTGCATTAGAAATCTCTAACATGTGTGACCAGTATTTTGTCTTCTTTTTCATGGATGAGATAAAAACATGGGCGAATATGGAGTTAATAAATTGTAGCATGCAAGATCATTCTACTACCATTGCTACATCTGAAAGCCTTATTGACAATACTAGCAAGATTGAATTAGCCAAGTTCAAGGAGAAGAAGGTTAGAAATGGTAGATGTGGGGGAGAACATCATCAAGACAATCATAGATGATACAATCACCACAAAAATTTCTTCAAATATAAAGACAATAGTAAGAAAAAAAATAGAACTCAAATCAATCTATTCCAAGATGTGGTTGTTTTTATGTGATTTCCTCATTGGACAAGAGAATGCCAAAAATCAAAGGCTTTGAACTCAATGGATGATAACTTCAAAAACTAGAAGCGGATATTACAAAGGAGGATTCTCATTATGGGACCTTGAAACTCCTTAGTAATATTTAAAACTTCCCAAAAAACATAGATTAAGGGTCTACTATCTATGGATATCACTATCAATGGGAAAAAACACAAAGGCTTTGGTTGATAAGTGGACAACACACAATTTCATTGTTAAAGAAGAAGCCATGAGATTAAGATTTAGTATAGTAAACAAAAGCAAAACAATAAAAGCCATTATTTATATAGAAAGGTCATTCCATGGCATAACATGAAGTATGAACACCACCTTACGTACATGTGTGGAAATGTTGAACTTATTTGTAGTTTCATTGGATGATTTCAAGGTAGTACTTGGAATTGGGTTTCTTGACCAAGTCAAAACCTTTCCTTTTCCATTTTTCAACTAAATGTGCATCATATATGGGACTAAAATTTGTGTAGTACCAACAATAAAGATTAACAAGTTTAATGTGAAGGTCATGTTTGCCATGCAATTAAAAAAAGATTGAAGAGAGATGAAGATAGTTATTTATCCTTATTTAGGAAGAATGATAATAAAAATCTATTTCAATCTGTCTTACTAAATAAATAGAAGGAATCCTAAGAGATTACCTAGATATCATGCCAATGGAGCTACCAAAGAAACTATTACCAAGAAGTGAAGTTCATCATCAAGTTGAGTTGGAACTAAAGACCAAGTAGGCAACAATGGGTCCTTACCACATGACACCTCTTGAATTAGTAGAACTAAAGAAGCAATTGAAGGTGCAATTGGATGTAGGGTTCATCCACTCCTTAAGGCCCCATTTTGTACCCCATTCTTATTCTAGAAGAAGAAGGATGGGTGACTATACATGTGCATCAACTACATGACCCATAATAAGATCAAAATTAAGAATTCGTATCATATTCCTTTAATTGCTGACCTATTTGATCAATTGGGTGAGGCTCTCTACTTCTCAACATTAAATCTTTGCTCAAATTAACATCACATGTGGATAATTGATAGAGGTGAGTCAAAGACCACATGCGTTACAAAATAAGATTCTTATGAAATCTTAGTTATGCCTATTGGCTTAACAAATTCACCATCAGTATTCTGCACCTTAATAATGAAGAAAATTTTCCACCCATACCTTGATCAATTTATAGTCATCTACTTGGATGAAATAGCGAAAATAGGTGTGTACAATAAGAACATTGAACCTTAGAGGGTATTTAATTAATATAAAATCATATGTTTGGAAAATAATTTTTATTTTTGATCCACATTATTTTCTTTGTTCACTGAGCAAGAGAGTATTTTTATTTTATTTTGGTGATTTTTCTATACAAGATATCAATTATTGAAGTTAGCTGATTTAATTAAATAAAAAATAACCCTATTTTCCTACTTAAATCACACGGCGCCACACAATTCTCGGTAGCTCTAAAGTCTCCACGCAATTGCTCCCCATTTGGCGCTGCCTTCTGAGTCGGTGCCACGCGGCCCGTGCTTTATGTTGGGAACTCCCGTCCGACTTCATCTTAACCCACCATTTGATACACGCGCTATCTGATGGTCGTGAGTCTTCATCCCCGTCTGGTTCATCCCAAAATCTGTCCACCTTCCAGGCTTAAGAACTCAATCTAAACTTAACCAAATCGACTTAGGTTTGATCCTATTGACTCGTCTAGACTAGGCGAACACATCCATATGGTAAACATGCCACGAAATTAAACGTACAAGAATGAGGAATCGAATGAAGCTGGGAAGAGGAGGAGTTTTATACCTGTGCTCTGAGAAGGGAAGCTTCAATGAGAGGTTCTTGACACGTTCATGGAGGTCCAAGGATATCAGAGATGGAGCCTCTGGTCGTGGTGAATTATCTAGGGCAGACTTTGGTGAAGCTCGATTTTGAGCGTTGGTCAAATTCAATGGTAAAGGTTCTTTGTGAGTCGGTTTTAATGGGGCTTCTTCTTCTCTCACTGTGGTGAAGGTTTGGGCAAGTTTAATTTGATTTTGGTGCACTATGGATGTATAGTAGAATTTTTCCTGTTTTTGACCGGAATCAAACTCAAAAATTGAACTCCAACGATGGGAATTAGGGCAGGAAGGTGGTTGGGTTGCACTGAGGAGGTCTTAAGGATGCTGTGAGAGCAATTTGGCAGGGTCTCCTTAAGAAATTTTCAGCACTTGGATTTGTGTTCATGGAGGTCCAAGGATATCAGGGATGGAGCCTCTGGTCGTGGTGAATTATCTAGGGCAGACTTTGGTGAAGCTCGATTTTGAGCGTTGGTCAAATTCAATGGTAAAGGTTCTTTGTGAGTCGGTTTTAATGGGGCTTCTTCTTCTCTCACTGTGGTGAAGGTTTGGGCAG
>NW_018164548.1:216358-221258 GCF_001263595.1 Phalaenopsis equestris | reverse complement strand
TGGCTGTGAAGAGTCCATTTTATAGCCATGGCTGGAGAGGGGAGCTGAGGGTTTGACTTTGGGTGCAAAAGCTTGTTGAGGTGGTGAGCTAACGACGCAATTGGCCTATGGGAGGGGGACAGCTCAGATGGGTCAACTGAGTGAGAATTTCAGTGTGGTGGCTCTCGATTTTGAGGTTATTTGGTGACTAGGCCGGCCGACAATGGCAGGGGAGGTGCTTAGGTTACTCAGGGACCTCAGAGGAATCTGTCACAACAATTAATTTGGGCTGGTGATAGGTTTTGGCAAAGATATCTTTGGCTAAAGCAATTTAGGAAACAAATCCCTTGATTTAGGGGACCTTTGGTCCATGGCTCATATAGGGTGGGTTAAATGGGCCTAGCTTGGTTACTATGACCCAAAATTTGGCTGTAGAAGTCTTGCCTTGATCAATTTGACATGGCTAGGTCAATTTTGGTCCATGGGTCCATGTGGGTCCAAATGGCCAAAGGTTGGGTTTGGGTTAGGCTAGCCATGTCTTTAATCCCAATTAATTGATCAACTTTGTGTAGATGATTGTAATGAAGATTTTTGGTGAAGGGTTGAAATGACTTTGAGTTCAATTGGGGGTTCAATTTTAAGGATTTTGGGATTTTGGTAAATTTGGGCATGTTGGGCTAGACTTGGGCCTAGGTTGGGCTAAGGTTGGGATAATTCCACATTGATTATTGAAAGTGGTCTATAGGAAATTTATGAAGAGTTTTCAACATAAATTGGGTGTCAAGTTTGGGGTTAAGGCAATCAATTTGGTAAAATTTAGGGACATAGGCAATTTGGGGGAAAGTTGGAAATTTTTGGACTTGGGTTAAAATTGAATGCAATTGAGGCTTTACCAAGGCCAATTTAAGGTCAAGTTTGATGTGTTAGATTTTTGCATGATTGTTATGAAGATTTTTCAACATAAATTGTGAAAAATTGAGTAGGCTATGGGGTTCAATTTGGTGGGATTAAGTCATAGGGCCAAAATTGGGGGTTTAACTTAGATCAAAATTGAGCTCAAAGCATGGACCAATTAAGCTTGGATTTGGTTTAGGTTAGTAATGTGGAAGGTTAATTTGAGTTTAGTATTGAAATTGGGGGAAATTGGGACCAAATTGATGGACATTTGGGGTAAATTTGGGGAAGTTGGGCCTTTAAAGGCAACTTGGGGGTTTTGGTCAAAATGGTCAAATTGATCAAATCGGGTTCAATTAAAGGGTCCAAATTGGTTTTAGAAATACTTAAAGTAATTTTGGAGGTTTTGGGAAAGTTTGTGATGCCAATGGCATTTTTTGTAATTTTGGCAATTTTGGAGGGTATTTTGGTAATTTTGAAATTTTTGGGTGGTTTTAGGTAATTTGGGTATTTTGAAAAGGTAATTTGGGTATTTTTTAGGTAATTTGGGTATTTTGAAAAGGTTTGAAATGATTTTTGGACAAATTTGGTTATTTTAGGTGGATTTGGGAATTTCGGGAATTTTGGCCAAATTTAAGGCTCCAAGGGTATCTAAGTAATTTGATGGAATTTTGGGGCAAAAGGCCAAATTGGATATTTTTGATAGAATTGGGGTGCCAACCACCCTATATGAGCTATGAACCAATGGAAACCCCATTTGGGTCCTCTATGTACTGGTTTTAGCTAAACCACAGCTCGGGCCAGTGTGTTTAGGGGACCATCTGCATGAGTCTCTCAAAGGATCAAAGGATCAAAGCCAAGAAATTTTAGATTTAAAGTTGTGAGTGATTGTGGGTGAGAGTGAGTGTAGGTGAGTGAACTAGCTCCAGACCAAAACCCAAGGTCAACCCTAAGGTCAGGCAGTCCTAAGGGGACTCTCCTTGAGCTCCCTCATTGTGACCACACCTACTAAGTGCTAGAGGCTATGACCAATATGTGGAACTTCAAGTTGAGCAAAGAAGAGGGTAGAATTTCTAATGGTGAGGGTTCCTTTTCTAGTTTTCTAAGAATAGTTAATAGGAAAGTCTTATGAGTAAACCCTAGGCTACCAAAGAGGAAAAAAGCTAAACCTCAACCAAAAGTGAGGTCAACAAGGCATTTCACCACGGCTCAAGGCTTCAAGTAGGAGCTCTCTGAACTCAATTCAAGCTTCTTGAAGCACCCAATCGAGGCCACACCTCTTGGTTAAATTTATTGAACTCTCACCTCAAATCAAGCTTATTTTGATTCTCCATGCTTATAGAATTGTTTTACGACTTGATTAACCATATGGATGTGTTTGTCTCATTGAGACAAGTTGATAGAAAGAAATCACACTTGATTTGGTTGAGTATCGAGCGAGATATTAAGGCTAGAAGTTGGACGGCTCACAAGTTTGGCTCATCAGGAATGATGATGGAGGACCGTCCGATCACACGTGTATTGGAGGGACGGATGATATCAAGTAGGACGGAGGAGTGGAACGAAAAGGTGGGTCTAGTCAGCATTGACGTGTCTAGCGGCGCCGAACCAGAAGGCACCGCATGGAGCTTTGGAGATGCTGAGGATGATGTGGCGTTGCGCTAGATGAGTAGGAAATTAGGGATTTTCTTGAATTAACTAATTCCAAGAACTTTAAAAATCCATATCTTATTGTAGAAAAATCATAAAAATAAAATAAAAATACTCTCTTTCTCAGTGAACAGAGGAGAATAATGTGGAAATGATTTTATGTTTGTTTGATGCATTTATGTTTTTTAAGTAAGTAAACAGTGTTTTTTTATTTGGATTCTGCATTTACATAGACATTTCACCATGACATATGATCATGGGGCTTTTGATGTCTCTACTGCTAGGTATCTCCCCTAATTTTTCCAAAGTTAGGGAGGCGTCTCTAACTAGAGCTCTCTTATTTTTAAGTTAATGACCCCTATTTTGGTATAAAGATTATAATAATTAAAATGTTAATAAAAAATATAAAACTTATTTTGGTAGGTTCACTGCGGTCAGAAGACCTTAGGAAAAATATACACTTGGTTTAACTAATTAAAAATAACCCTAATTATTACCTGCCCCTAGAAATGAAAAAAATTAAATTAGAGTAATTATAAATGTAAGCAGCATAAAAATCATACTCCAATATAATTTAAGGATAGAGGAGCTTCCCATAAAAAAGTCAAGTCAATTGGAATTAATTTTACCACTAAAATGGATTAAAGAAGTGAAATGACATTTTTTGCATTAAAATAATTATAATAATTAAAATATTACTAAAAAATTACCAAATTGATTTTGGGAGCCACTTATGATCAGAGGAACCTAAGAAAAATAAAAGTGTCATTAAAATAAATACTTCATTTTTAAGCTATTTTTAAGTATTTAAATAATTAAAAATTAATTACAAACCATAAAAATTTCAAAATTATAAAAAAACACTAAAATGTCACATTTGGCTTCCTGGTCACTTGGGACCAATTAAATGATTTTTTTCTAATTTTATGAGTCAAAATATTAATTTCTAAAGGCTTAAAATGAATTTTATTTAATTTTTCACTAAAATAATTTTAATAATTAAAATATAAATCACAAAAAAATGGAATTTGTTTCTCTAGGTTTCTTAGACTCAGAGTGATTTAAGAAAAATGTAAAATTTAATTTTCCACTTAAATAATATTTTATATTTAAATAATACTCAAAACAAGCAAATAATTCTAATAATTAAATTCAACCTCTAAAAATTATGAAAATTGGTTCAAGTGGTCCTCTGACTTAGGTGAATCTCCAATATTGAGGTTAACCTTCAGTAATTTTGTTAAGGACAGAAGCTTTGTTTTGGTTGAGTTATTAAATTTTCATTAAAAATTTCTATTTTTGCATTAAAAAAATTATAAAATTAAATAAATTCAGAAAAATCACATTTTCTCCTTTGATGCTTCAATTAATCCATGAGTGGGGTAACAAAAAATTTTAAAGTCATTTGAGTTTGATTTAATGAATTATAAGGTGTTAAGGCCTTAAGGACAAAAGGGTATTTTCGGAATTTAAGCCTTAATTAATATCTAGGCTAACCAAAGGGTAAATGGGTAATGAAAAAGCTTAATTGGCATATCTTGATTATTGAAATGTGAAAGGGATAAATGGTAGCAACCAATCTCACTATGGTCTCATTAAAGATAAATTTATAATTTTTCAAATTTATGAAATTTTGAAGAATAATTAAATAAGAAGATATTAAGGTGAGGGGTTTGACTTTGGAAGATCATAAACCACTAACTTAAAACCCCAACTAACGGTTTTAAAATAATTTATGACATATGATAAGGATTAAAAGTATAAATATTCAAATTTCTCTAACAATTACAAATCTACCCATTAAGTTTTAAGGGCTTAGTAGTGAATTAGGTTTAATCAAAATTTTGTCTAATGAGGTCTAGAAAGAAAAAATGAACTATGATTAATTTGATTTAAAAAAAAAAAAAAACACTACAAGTCCATCTTAAAAATCAAACTGGCTAAGTTCTTTAATTAAGCTAAATTGCCTCAAAGGGCCTTCACACATATAATTCTTATGTGAAACATTAAATGATAATTACCCCGCTTAAAGAGATAATCATAATATCAAATTTCACTGAGCATAAGGGTATAAACTGGGTGAACCATATATAGAAAATATAATAAGACTAAAACAAACTCGAAATGATTCGAGGGATTGTGAAATGTCTAGGGTATCACTCAGGACCTTTTTCATGATTCTTGCAAATCTCGGAGGACAATTGGACATATTATGATTTGCTTAATGAAATAATCCCAAGAGATGAATAAACTGGACTCACCAAGGTACAACATAGGATCTGGTAGACATACGTCAAATCTGCACACTCTTTTTTTTTTCTTTTCCTACAAGCATGTTTTAACTCTTGCAAAATTATATATATATATATATATATAT
>NW_018164548.1:201859-208906 GCF_001263595.1 Phalaenopsis equestris | reverse complement strand
AGGCTATGACCAATATGTGGAACTTCAAGTTGAGCAAAGAAGAGGGTAGAATTTCTAATGGTGAGGGTTCCTTTTCTAGTTTTCTAAGAATAGTTAATAGGAAAGTCTTATGAGTAAACCCTAGGCTACCAAAGAGGAAAAAAGCTAAACCTCAACCAAAAGTGAGGTCAACAAGGCATTTCACCACGGCTCAAGGCTTCAAGTAGGAGCTCTCTGAACTCAATTCAAGCTTCTTGAAGCACCCAATCGAGGCCACACCTCTTGGTTAAATTTATTGAACTCTCACCTCAAATCAAGCTTATTTTGATTCTCCATGCTTATAGAATTGTTTTACGACTTGATTAACCATATGGATGTGTTTGTCTCATTGAGACAAGTTGATAGAAAGAAATCACACTTGATTTGGTTGAGTATCGAGCGAGATATTAAGGCTAGAAGTTGGACGGCTCACAAGTTTGGCTCATCAGGAATGATGATGGAGGACCGTCCGATCACACGTGTATTGGAGGGACGGATGATATCAAGTAGGACGGAGGAGTGGAACGAAAAGGTGGGTCTAGTCAGCATTGACGTGTCTAGCGGCGCCGAACCAGAAGGCACCGCATGGAGCTTTGGAGATGCTGAGGATGATGTGGCGTTGCGCTAGATGAGTAGGAAATTAGGGATTTTCTTGAATTAACTAATTCCAAGAACTTTAAAAATCCATATCTTATTGTAGAAAAATCATAAAAATAAAATAAAAATACTCTCTTTCTCAGTGAACAGAGGAGAATAATGTTGAAATGATTTTATGTTTGTTTGATGCATTTATGTTTTTTAAGTAAGTAAACAGTGTTTTTTTATTTGGATTCTGCATTTACATAGACATTTCACCATGACATATGATCATGGGGCTTTTGATGTCTCTACTGCTAGGTATCTCCCCTAATTTTTCCAAAGTTAGGGAGGCGTCTCTAACTAGAGCTCTCTTATTTTTAAGTTAATGACCCCTATTTTGGTATAAAGATTATAATAATTAAAATGTTAATAAAAAATATAAAACTTATTTTGGTAGGTTCACTGTGGTCAGAAGACCTTAGGAAAAATATACACTTGGTTTAACTAATTAAAAATAACCCTAATTATTACCTGCCCCTAGAAATGAAAAAAATTAAATTAGAGTAATTATAAATGTAAGCAGCATAAAAATCATACTCCAATATAATTTAAGGATAGAGGAGCTTCCCATAAAAAAGTCAAGTCAATTGGAATTAATTTTACCACTAAAATGGATTAAAGAAGTGAAATGACATTTTTTGCATTAAAATAATTATAATAATTAAAATATTACTAAAAAATTACCAAATTGATTTTGGGAGCCACTTATGATCAGAGGAACCTAAGAAAAATAAAAGTGTCATTAAAATAAATACTTCATTTTTAAGCTATTTTTAAGTATTTAAATAATTAAAAATTAATTACAAACCATAAAAATTTCAAAATTATAAAAAAACACTAAAATGTCACATTTGGCTTCCTGGTCACTTGGGACCAATTAAATGATTTTTTTCTAATTTTATGAGTCAAAATATTAATTTCTAAAGGCTTAAAATGAATTTTATTTAATTTTTCATTAAAATAATTTTAATAATTAAAATATAAATCACAAAAAAATGGAATTTGTTTCTCTAGGTTTCTTAGACTCAGAGTGATTTAAGAAAAATGTAAAATTTAATTTTCCACTTAAATAATATTTTATATTTAAATAATACTCAAAACAAGCAAATAATTCTAATAATTAAATTCAACCTCTAAAAATTATGAAAATTGGTTCAAGTGGTCCTCTTATTGAGGTTAACCTTCAGTAATTTTGTTAAGGACAGAAGCTTTGTTTTGGTTGAGTTATTAAATTTTCATTAAAAATTTCTATTTTTGCATTAAAAAAATTATAAAATTAAATAAATTCAGAAAAATCACATTTTCTCCTTTGATGCTTCAATTAATCCATGAGTGGGGTAACAAAAAATTTTAAAGTCATTTGAGTTTGATTTAATGAATTATAAGGTGTTAAGGCCTTAAGGACAAAAGGGTATTTTCGGAATTTAAGCCTTAATTAATATCTAGGCTAACCAAAGGGTAAATGGGTAATGAAAAAGCTTAATTGGCATATCTTGATTATTGAAATGTGAAAGGGATAAATGGTAGCAACCAATCTCACTATGGTCTCATTAAAGATAAATTTATAATTTTTCAAATTTATGAAATTTTGAAGAATAATTAAATAAGAAGATATTAAGGTGAGGGGTTTGACTTTGGAAGATCATAAACCACTAACTTAAAACCCCAACTAACGGTTTTAAAATAATTTATGACATATGATAAGGATTAAAAGTATAAATATTCAAATTTCTCTAACAATTACAAATCTACCCATTAAGTTTTAAGGGCTTAGTAGTGAATTAGGTTTAATCAAAATTTTGTCTAATGAGGTCTAGAAAGAAAAAATGAACTATGATTAATTTGATTTAAAAAAAAAAAAAACACTACAAGTCCATCTTTAAAATCAAACTGGCTAAGTTCTTTAATTAAGCTAAATTGCCTCAAAGGGCCTTCACACATATAATTCTTATGTGAAACATTAAATGATAATTACCCCGCTTAAAGAGATAATCATAATATCAAATTTCACTGAGCATAAGGGTATAAACTGGGTGAACCATATATAGAAAATATAATAAGACTAAAACAAACTCGAAATGATTCGAGGGATTGTGAAATGTCTAGGGTATCACTCAGGACCTTTTTCATGATTCTTGCAAATCTCGGAGGACAATTGGACATATTATGATTTGCTTAATGAAATAATCCCAAGAGATGAATAAACTGGACTCACCAAGGTACAACATAGGATCTGGTAGACATACGTCAAATCTGCACACTCTTTTTTTTTTCTTTTCCTACAAGCATGTTTTAACTCTTGCAAAATTATATATATATATACATACCGACCTTTCAGGTGGAGGAACAGGAAAAATCAATAGGTATGCTTTTAAGTTATTGCATTACAAATTATCTACACCTTTTGTTTCTTGCCCATAAACTTGCATGTTGAACAACAAGGTCACTCTGCATGTCAAAACTGAAACTTTTAGGATAGCCACAAAACTGAAACTAAAACAAAATTAAAAGAAACCAAAATAAGATAAAATTCACCACCACAACAGTCAAAATATAAGATGACTCAAAATTTAATCATGACTCAAAATTTAATCACAAATAATCACAAACAAAACGAAACAAAAATTGCAACTAAATTAAAACGTCTCTATTGGATGATCGAGAATCCCTTGGAGAAGGTAACCTATAGTTGCTAACGAGATTTCCTATGGACTAAATGAAAGTATGGAACTCATTAAGTTGAGTTTAGTAAAATCATTTAGACTAATTGAATTTGAATAAAATAGTGGTGTCAGAATGAGGGAACCGTTTGATCCTAACTAGTGTCGCTCTAATCAACTTTAACATTCACCATAATATTTAAATACCCATAACCTTAGGAAAAATTTGATTTGACATCAAGAATTGACACGTTAGAAAACTTAAACTTGCTACAATGAGAAGATTGGATCTAGCATTGTGGGCAACACGACCATCTTCAATAGCAAAACATGTCTACACAAGCTAAACCATTCTTTAGGATTAAACAATTGAGCCATAGGACTTCGAGGTTGTCCGCCTAGTGTGACATAAATCCTCAACTTATCTTTAGGCATTTGTATGACTCTACTATACAATATATGACCTAACCTGTTTTAGGACTCCAAGGTTGTCGTTCGGTATGACCTAAATTCTCATATCTTCCAGGCTATTTGCATGATCATTTCACACGAATGTAAGCCCTAATTAATAAAATTGAATAAAATTGGTAGAATGAAATATTCAAATATTTCTCCTCTAAATTCAAGCCAAACCATAGGGTACACTGGGAAGTCACCGGTGTCCTCCTCAGCATCTATGACATCCCTTAGTCTTCCCTTCTGCTCTTATTATATGGTTCACCCAGTTTATACCCTGATATAATATAATCTCGAGTTTGATTCGACTCTTCCCTTCTCAGGATCTGTTTCATCCCCTTTGTTCTTCTTCCTTTGGATTCCAAAAGTAAAATGTTCAAAATTAGAGTTATTCCCCTTTCACACCTCTTTGTCCAATTTCTTTGAAAAGTCCTATCATTTGAAATTCTTGAAGATAATATCCTTTGATTTTTATCGAGAGTTTTCATTGGTGACTTCGATTATCTAAGATGTAATGAACTATTGAGGCTTGCCCTTATAGGAAGCTTTTCCGAACCCGGCTTAATATTTAATTCTTTGAATTAAATAGGAGAACTTGTCGGCATATAATAAAAATGATTTCGTAGACCAAACAAATGTCATGCATTTCTTAGTTTATTTGATTAAGTCTCACTATTAAGTCATGTGTTTATCTCTTGGGAAAGATACATAGCTTGAGGAGTAGTGCTTTTTCATCTAAACTATGAATGATATGAGATCGATCTAATTTTATATTTTTCTAAACTAAATATATGTATATAAATTAAATACCCTTCCGAAGCGGGCATCGAGATTTCCATTCCAGCAACCGGCAGCTTTCACAGGACCCCTAAAAAATAGTGCCGACAGAAGCATCATAGTTTTGATAGACAGATTCAACAAAGATGCAACCTTTAATATCGCCCTACTGATTGCACAACCAAAGAAGAGACCATATTATTTCTTCACATTATGATCAAGTTATGGGGAGACTCAATAAATATTATTAGTGATGAAGATCCTCATTTTACTAGAAGATTTTGGAATGAGTTTTTCAAAATTCTACGATCAGAAATAAACTTCTCCACAAACTTCCAAGCTCAAAGTTATGAACAGACCGAAATGGCTTATAATTTATTTGAAGTATACTAACAACATTATGCGAGTGCCAATTAGCAAGATTGAGTCAAACTTATTGATGCTCCACTATTCTCTTACAATTTGCATCAAGGTGAATTCATAAGTAAGAGTCCATTCATGATCTTTTTGGGATAACAATCATCAACAAAACTTCCCTTCTCGATATGAAGGGAAGAGTCAAATCCATTCAAGTTTTCTAAAAAATGGCTTGAGCAAGCTGATTTAACTTGAGTAGCTCTATACTGCTATAAATTGGATGAAGAAAAGGAGACAAGTGGAGTTTAAAGAAGGAGATATTGTATTAGTGAAACTCCTACCACAACATTACAAGCTGTTTAGAAAGGTTCAGAAAAAGTTACTAAGTAATTATGAGAGACGTTTTGAAGGGATCAAATGTATATGAAAGGTTTCCTACAAACTCCTTCCAAAAAAATTGAAAAATGCATCTAGTTTTTCATATAAACATGCTGAAGTCCAATTAGGAGGACATAAAAGATCCATCAAGAGGAATCTCTAAGAGAGCACTAAAAATAGTAATCACTATTTTTATAAAGAAGTGGATGGAATACTTGTTGACAGGCTCATTTGTTGATGCGGTGTGTCAAATTATAATGAATATTTTATCAAATGAAAGAGACAACACGAGACTACAACTAATTAGGAGTATGCGGAAGCACTACGACAATTCAAAGATAAAATCCAACATTATTATGAGGTTAATTGATCACAGATTTAGGTAAGGAAGAATGTCACAGCAAGAAAGTAATCATATTTTTTGGATGATTTTGTTGGAAGCTTCTAGACATATCTGGGATAAACCATCATATTCTCGATAGTTTTAGAGGATTACACAAAAAAATCCCGACACATTTAGAAGACTCTAGATAAATCTAGAAGTTTCTAGAATTCTCTAGAATATTTTGGATATATGGGAATATTTTAGAGTATTTTTGAATCATCTACACATGATGTAACAAAGAAACTTTTATAAGGATGATGGAGGTTTATAAATAGGAGTCATCTTCTCATATTTAAATCATCCGAAAAAATAATACAAGTTCTTAGCCTTGCAAAGTACTCCCAAAATGTATTATATTTACTTTCCCTTATAAAGATTTTATCCCCTCTTGAATTTCTAGTTTTCTAGCCTAGTAGTCTTGAAATATAGGCCAACTTAGTGCCAAAAGAATGTGCTAAGACAACCCGATTGACTTGAAGAAAATTAGTCCGTGATAGCTAGCTGTTTGGTTTACACGCCACGGTGTACAATAACACAAGTGAAACATATTATGTGGATTTTTGTGACCATTGTCGCCTTAACTTAATAGGCAAAAACATTATTTAGCCAATTGGCTAAAATTTAAGCAACCACCATTAAAAAGACCGTATATTTTACCTTTAAAAAACGCACGGCTAAAGATTTAGCAATTTTAATATTTTTTTTATATTGGACTTAAATTGGCCAATTCACTGTTTACATGTCCGAGTATTAGGTTATTTATCGAAATATTTTATCACTATCATTTTATCTTATTATTATTATTATTCTCATAATTTTTTTGTTTGTGAAGCTTGATGAGCTGTTTTCCTGTAGTTTTGAAAATAGCTAGTGTCTTATAAATATGTCCAAGTGATTGTTTTGATTTATTAGTCAAATTGAGATAATTATAGACTAAGTTGGTTCATAAAAATTAGCTGGTGTCATAATTCCTATCATTAAGATTTAATAGTGTTAATCGAAGTAATTGGTTGCATATATAGTTGATGATTCATTGATTGGTATTTAACTTAAATAATTTATTCACATCTTTATATTAAAGCTAACAAGAGGTTAATTAAATTTTAATTGATGACATTACATTTTTGGCTTATTGAATACAATATTTAAGAAAATTATAATAAATTACTGGGTTTTTTAGACGTATACTTACTAGTTATTAGGTTGATTAAGGATTAATTAATGTCAATCACATTCATGAAGATGTTTCAATATTAATTATTAATAGTTAAGAGTTAAATGTGTTGAATTCGAAAAAGTCCGTGAATCACACCCAATGAATAAAACATGAAAGCAAGGGGAATGAGTAAGGGAAAGAAGACAAACAGTAAAAGAAAG
>NW_018164548.1:200193-201849 GCF_001263595.1 Phalaenopsis equestris | reverse complement strand
AAAGAGTGTCTAGAGTTTTTCTTCATGAAATTTTATCTTATTTATAGGTTTAGGAGGCACCCTGCACATACAATTTCCTTTATTCCCACTCCCATAAAAAAGAAGCTTAGGGGTACTAAAGTTATTTATACAATATATTTAAATATGCTGATAAATAAATCGTTGGCCGACATCAATAATATTTCGCTCATCGGACTCCACTTATTTGTTTGATAATGACGGGCTGAACTAAGCGGGGATCAAATGGAGATTCCTCGGTCTACTTTCACTATCACTTCCCCACAAACTCTAGTTCTCTTTCCTCCTTCACCTGGTGGTAGGTCGTCCTTCATCTCGCTCGCTCTGTGAGTATCTTCTGTATGGTTATTTTTAAGGACATCCCTCGTTCAGCCACTATATCGATCGACTCATTGACTGGACGAACGACTCAACATCTATCACTTCCCCACAAACTCTAGTTCGCTTTCCTCCTTCACCTGGTGGTAGGTCGCCCTTCATCTCGCTCGCTCTGTGAGTATCTTTTGTATGGTTATTTTTAAGGACATCCCTCGTCAGCCACTACATCGATCGACTCATTGACTGGACGAACGACTCAACAGAGTTTTGAGGTGCTCCCTCTGATAATGGTATTGATTTTCCTTGTTGATAAATTAAACTAGTTTAATGATTGATTTTGGTATACTTTGACCACGGACCATCCTCATTAGTTGTGTGCTTATGTTTTTCTCCAAAATTTGTGCTATCGCAATCCTGTCATAAAAATTTAGTTCCCCAACTTCATTATTTTTGAAAGCAACATCTGTAACAAAAAATAAAAAAGTTAAATATTGCATTAAATGTTACATTACTTTTTGTAATCAACATTTAATAATTAAACTTTTTGGATTTTTGTGCACTGTGATCTTATAAAAAGGTTGTCATCAGTGGCCTTTGCTCTTGCATTTCTTCTCTGTTTAGAGCCTTGGTCTTTTTTCACAAAAGGTGCTCAAATGGCAAGTGACAAAAGAACCAATCCTGCAAGCTCTGATGAAAGTCTTTGGGTTGTCAGTTGGAAGATTCATCCCTCGTAAGTCCCTGTTAAGAGTCGACACCAGGAAGGTAGCTCACCTAGTGATTGAGAAAAACACCCGGCGGTGGAAAATCTGCTAAAAAGAAACAGGTGAAGCAGTTAGCTTCCAAGAAAGAACTATTAGATGATCGTGGAGGTGATGACAGGGATGATTAGTCCGATGACGTTCCTTTGGTGCATTGAAAGTCTAACAAGAGCCCAATCGTTGCCATATTTAATTGTTGGCTGAACCTGATGGGTGAGAGAAGAATGACACTTGTCGAACATCTAGGGGTGTGCCGCATGGGGATAAGGATGTAGCCGATCCTTTTCAAATCAGGGAGCTGAGAGCTGTGGGAGCCCCACCTATGCCTGGTTATAGTTTCTCATCTTTCTGCTGGGTTGAGCTGGATCGACTCCTTGATAGAAGGAGTTTAAATGTTGACTTATTTTTTGAAATGATTTTGTACTTCACCCATCTCAACTTCTTCTTTATTATTAAGACGATCAAATTCATGTCTCTGCCTCGCCAGGGGCTGTCGTGGGTCCAGCATCGACTCCTCGGAAGATCGCAGAGAACCTGTTAGTGGCCGTTAAAAGGGAGTCAA
>NW_018164548.1:159739-199839 GCF_001263595.1 Phalaenopsis equestris | reverse complement strand
TATATATATATAAATTAGTTTGTCATATTTTATTTTTCATTTTTTAGAATATTTTGATTTTCCTTTCTTGTGAGGTGATGCTAGATTTTTGTTCCCAATGTAAAGTAGCACTACCATCTCTTTCAGAGCCCTATAAATTATCTCACGCTTCACTTTTTCCCTTGTTGCACTTTGGTCGCCTTTTAACCATTCACCTTTTCATTGAGCACCCCTATGGCTCCCGAATACTAGCCCTAGAAGTTCATAAAGGGGCAAGCATCGAAGTGCTCCGTGTTGTCTTCTGACGGGGATTCAAGGCTCCAGAGGAGATACATCTACAAGGAAGGCATAGTAATGGAGGCTCTGGATACTATGGAGGCTCTGGATCCGAACGACTTGGTGACTGACGACTATGAGGGGTGACTCGTGTTGTACCACGATCAATGTGTTCAAGGGCTTCTTCTACCTCTTTACCGCTGTCAACCGGGAATATCGATCAGGTTGATTTTGTTGTTTTGAAAATTAATTTTGAAAAGTAATGTTTCATTTTTGAAAATATGAGACTAGACCGATCTCATATATGCAATAGTTTAAATGATCGAGCGCAATACCACAAGTGATTCATCTATTTCGAGGAATAAACACATTACTTGTTAGTGAGACAGTGTTAAATAAACTACAGAATTTATGACATCCATTTGGTCCGTGAAGCTATTTTTTTATATAAGCTAACAAGTTTCCCTATCTACTATTTTTTTATATAAGCTGACAAGTTTCCCTATCTAATATGTAAGATTAAATAGGATTTATATTAAACTACGTTCTTAAGTTCCTTATAGAAGCGAGCCTCTATAGTTAATTACATCTTAAATGACCTAAGTCACCTATGAATACTCTCGATTAAAATCAGTGGTTTTCCTTTCAAAAATTTCAAAGTTTAGGCTCTCAAGGATGGACACGAGAAAGCCAAAATAGAACGGCTCAAAATAAGAAAAATTTATTTTGGGGTCCAAAGTTAGAGGAAGTCACAGACTTTAAGGAGAAACTCAAGTGACTTTCTAACTATCCTATTTGTTTAGCTTAAGTTCTGAGAATATATTATTTGATGTTTCATCATGCCAGTTTTATTGATTAGTGTATACGCATGGAAGATAAGAAAGTTTACATCATGCCGAACGACAACCTCAGAGCCTAAAGCGAGTTAGGGCACATGGAAGATAAGAAAGTTTACATCATAACCTCAGAGCCTAAAGCGAGTTAGGGCTTAAATTGCACAACATAATTGTGTAAAGGCCTAAAGATAAGTTAAGGATTTATGTCGTACTAGACGGGCTACCTCATAGTCCTATGACTTGTTATTTAATTCTAAGGAAAGATATAATGTTGTAGGTCTGGTAGGTCTCTCAAAGTTGTTCTTCCGTACATTCTTGCCGTTTTGCCCACGGTGTTAGCTTCAAGCTCTCTGATGAAGTGATAGCTTCAGGTTCAAGGCTTAAGGTTTTATAGTTTAAGTGACAAGTTTTGTTGTTGTTTAAGTGTTATAGGGATTAAAGTTGATTAGAGAGACACATATTAGGATCCCACGACTCCCTTATTCCGCTACCACTATTTTCTTTTGAATTTACTTAGTCTAAACATGTGGTTAAACTAATTTAAACTGGGGAGAACTCGTTAGCAATCTTAGGTTACCTTATCCGAGGGACTCCCATAAATTCAAAAAAGCGTATTATGTCATTTGTTAGTTGTTTTTGAAAATCTTTAAGTTTAATTTTGAAAATTGTTGTTTTAGCTCTTGAAAAGTGTTTCAACCAAACATACATAATACATTAAAGTGATAATATGCAGAAATAAAATGACAATAAATAAACTATAAATGCGTACTTGTTATCTTATCATTGCTCCCGTTGAAATGTTAGCATCCATGATCATGTTTATATGGCAAAGTAAAAGTAAAAGCAACTACTAAGTGGTAGTGGAGCCTTAATGGTTTAAATTCATGGAGCCTTAATGGTTTAAATTTTTAAATTCAAAAGAGACCATAATTCATAACTAGGTGGGTCCCTAAGGGGTTTAAGGATGATTTTCTGGGATAAAACATAATGAGTTCAATTGTTCTTCAAAATAACCAAAAGATAATAAAAATGTTATGGGCATAGTGCTAAAAAACTCTTAAGAGTCCTTTAGACTATCTCGAGTTCATCTGAACTTATTATATTGTTGAATAGATCATCTTGAGGTTTGTTAGATTTAAACTGCGCTCAGTTCATTATCTCAATTAACCCATGAGAAAGAGAGCAAACAATTTTGAGCTTATAGTGTTTGAGTGAGATTAATTATGGCTCCATTTCCAACTAATTCTCAAGCATCCTTAGATTGAACATAGCTCACTACAAAACTCAAAAGACACCAAAGGTGGATGTGCAATTTTGAAAAAAAAGGTCAAATTAATAATATTCAATTAAAAGATTAACTTATGATTCAACCATAGATTTGGGGATTCTAGATTGGTGTGATATTGACTTCCTAACTTATATCCCAAACATTTAAATCATTTAAATCAATTCATCTTCCAATGTTCAACAATTGGGATAATTACAATTATACCCTTCTTCTTTTAAAAGTGCAGTCAATTGGTTTCTACCTCTTACCCTCATGTATCAAACACTTCAAGGTGTTACTTAAGATCAAAATAATTCCCTTTAAGCTTTTAACCCATCCTAAGATTTTAATTATTGTGAAAAGGTGGAAATTACAATTTTGCCCCTAAGGCTCATATCATCATAAAAATTTTAAATCAATTCACATGGACTTGGAAATTTGGTGACCAATTTCTCATGAATTAATTGAGATACCAGAGAAGGAATCATATTTTTTCATTCTTTATTTTAATTTATATAATTATTTTAATCCAAAATTGAATTTCCAAAGTTAATTCATTTGATCAATCAAAATAAAGCTTATGCCTTTGAGAAAATTCTTAGAGATTTACCTATGTGAGAAAGACACTCATACAAAATTTCATAAATTTTTGAATTATATTTTAATTATTATAATTATTTGTTTGTTTTGAGAATTAATTAAATAAAAAATACATTTTATTTTGAAAAATAAATTTTATATTTTTCATTGATCTCTCTTACTTCAAGAAAATCATGAAAATTTATATCATATCTTTTTATGTTTATTCTATTTTTTATAATTACTTTAGTAAAAATTTAGGAAAATATGTTTTTAGTCATTTAAAAATATATATATCTTTATTAAGGAAATTAGAAAAAATATTTTAATTAATCCCAAGTGGTCAAGAAATAATTAGGGATATTTTGGTGTATTTTTGCATATTTGTGATTTTTTTGAATTTTTAATTACTTTAAAATTTAAAGATAACCAAAAAATGAACTATTCATTTTAATGTCAATTTTCCTTATCACAAGGAGCTCTCAAAACCATTTTTCAAAATTTTTTTAGTTACATTTTAATTATTATAATTATTTTAACACCAAAACTTCATTTTTCTTGAAAATAAACTTTAGAGGTTAAACTAATTCCAAAAATCCTCAAAATTTTACAATGGATTAATATGTTCAATATCTTCAGTAAAAATCAATTTTTGTAATTTTTTTAAGTACATTTTATTCATTTTAATTTTTATGGGTTTTAGTGACTTAAATTAAGAAATTATATTGTAAAAACATTTAAATTTAGATTTTATTTTTTTTATATTCCTCTGACCACAGAGAATCTACCGAAATAATTTTCATAATTTTTCTACTTTTAATTTAATTTATGACTTAATTTTGGAAATTAGAGTTTGTCATGCTAGAAGTGTTCTCTGACTTTGGAAAAGTCAGAGAATACTCCCAGACACTGAGAGAATAAACCCCAAAATTTTACACCATGATGATTAATATTTAATTTCATATGATATAAACAAGATTTAGAGTATTTAATTAATTTAAAAATAAATATAAGTTAAACAAATTTTATTTTTTAATCCACATGATTTTCCTCGTGGGTATTTTTATTTTTTTTTATAATTTTTCTACACCAAGTTATGAATTTTTAAAGTTTTTTGAATTATTTAAATCATTAAATAGCTAATTTCCTACTTATCCAAGTGAGTGTTGGCTAGATCATCGTATCCGTCGAAGACCACACGTAACATTTTGATTTGGTGCTACCATCTATGTCAGCTGCCACACATCCTTCCTTTACCACTTCATCTCCTTGTCCGAAGCCATCTAATACGTTCATCTGATACACACACGATCAGGCAGCTTCTAGTCATCGTCCTCAAGTGACCTAACACGTATACTTTTTATTTTCTAAACCTAATTTCTTCCAAGATTTACAACCAAATCATGCAGGGTTTGTTCCTACACATGCATCTAACTGAGACGAACACATCCATATGGTTAATCAAGCATGAATTTAAAATTTTCTTCACAAAGGCCCAAATTGAGCTCAAAACTGGGAAGAATGGTCCATACCTTTGTTTAAGATGTGTAGCCTCAATTGGAATGGTTCTACATGTTCATTTTGGTCTGGCAAACCTCCTCTAAGTGTCAATTCAAGCTAGGGTTGTAGCTGTGTAAGACTTCCTTTAGCAGGCGGCACGACCTTGGTCAAAATCTGGTGCAGAGGGCTCTAGGGATGGGGATTTTAGTGGGGAACTTCCTCTCTTGCTCTGATGAAGCTCAAGAGCCAATCAATTTATGAAATTGATCAAGTTCTAGGTATGACAATGAAAAGCCCTGGATTTCAGGTTTGAAATTAAGCCTGGAGAGTGGGAATGAGGGTAAGAAAATAGTGGAGATGAGCTTCTCTGGGTTGCTAGGGGGTTTGAAGAAAATTTGGCAGAGTTTTGCTAAGGTTTTAGCACACTTCTTTTTTTGGTCATGCCAATCAATTTGTGAAATTGATCAAGTTTTAGGTATGACAATGAAAAGCCCTGGATTTCAGGTTTGAAATTAAGCCTGGAGAGTGGGAATGAGGGTAAGAAAATAGTGGAGATGAGCTTCTCTGGGTTGCTAGGGGGTTTGAAGAAAATTTGGCAGAGTTTTGCTAAGGTTTTAGCACACTTCTTTTTTTGGTCATGAGAGGTTTCCCATTTATAGAGGAGGCTCTTGTGTCCAACAAGGCATGTCATGGTGGCAAGGCAGCCCCTCCGGTGGAGAGAAGAAAACCAAGGGGGAAGTGAGGTTTGGGTAAGTTGGCTAGGTGTGGGTTTAACCCCTTGATCTAAGGTCTAGGTTTGGTTCCATGATGGTTAGGGTGAGTTTCATGATCCCAAGGGAGGTTTTAGTGGACATGGATGGAAGGTTTGGGCATGGGCTAAAGGGATTTGAATTTGCACGAGTAAGGGAAAACTTGTGTGAAGGGAAAGGGAGAGGTGTCCTCCTTTTGCCATTTTTGGCAAAGTTGACCCTCACGTGGCCCATAGATGGCTTCACGAGTCATGCCATGCCATGCATGTTTCCATGTATGAATTTCATGAAAAGGGAATTTTAATTTTTTTATGAATTTTGGCTAAAAATGCCATGATACGGAATTTGGGAAAAAATTCAAATACATGCATGATATGATACCATGATGCATGGTTTCATTAAAAGGATGACGAGGAGAGAAAATTTGTCATGTGGGCTTGGATTTGGGCATTTTTCAAATTAATGAAATGGGTTTTTTAATATGAATATGAAGATGGGCTTTTAAAATGCATAACAATTGATTTTGATGATGGGCCAAATCAAGTGGGCTTAGATTTGAAATTGGAGAGGTTTGAAATGAATTTGGTGGAAATTGGGGGTGATTTGGGAATTTTGAGCCTTTTGGGGTAATTTGAAAATTTTGACCAGTTTTGGTAAATTTGGGTGGAATTGAGGCCATTGAGTGGTTAAGATTGGTCTTAGGGATGTTTAAGATTGGTTTTAAGAATTTTTTGGGTATGAAGGACATTTTGGTAATTTTAAGGATTTTTGGTAAAATTGGGTGAATTTGGGAAATTTTGGAAAGTTTGAGATTAAATCAGAAGTATTAGGGTAGATTTATGAAATTTTGGTGGAGTTTGAGAATTTTTAGGAATTTTGGTAATTTAGGTGAGGTTTAGGGCTTATGGTATTGATCATGGGGATTGATCATGCCTAGCCATCTTGGAAGCATGAATCACCCAATGAGAACTCATTTATGAGTCTTGACATGTTGGTCTTATCCATCTTGACCAAAGGCTAGAGGCTTGGGACCATCCATGTGAGTTCTCTAAAGAGTAAAGGGAAATAGGTTCAATGAGAGTAGTTGTAGGGTATTAGGACAAGTGAGGAATTGTGATGTGCTTGAGTGTGTGAAAGACCAAACCTTAGCCACCCAAGGTTTTCCTAAGTCCAATAGTCCTATGGGAACTCATCCTTGAATCCCACATGTTGGTTTCAACCTTCCAAATTCTCGAGGTTCATGACCAGCCATGTAGGGTTTTAAAGAAAGCTAGGAGGTGGTTTGAATTTCTATGTAGGTGGGCTCCATCTCTTGTCCTCTATGCTAATTAAAAGGATAGTCTTTTGGCAGGATCCTAAGAACTAAGAGGAAGAAAAAACCTCACTAAAATTGAGGTCATCAAATGAACCCCCAATAGGTGTGGTGTCCCGGGCAAGCACACCACTGCGCATATTGGTGTTGACCGAAGAGATCAACAAAACCAACATAGATGTTCTAAGCCAACACACTCAGAACAAAACAGAGATAAAGTGAATAAAGTTTCTACTGAGGAGTATCAAGCAAACTTTTGATTGAGACCTAAGATTCCAGAACTCTCATCATGCGCCAGATTCCCGAAATTCGTTGTATTGGCTCCAAATTTCATCCTTTTTGTTACTTTTGCTCCAAATACCTAAAAATATTATAATTGCAACAAAAACACAAAAATACTCTTCTTTTAAGTGCATTATCACCAAAAATAGGCATAAAATATATACTTAAAACAACATATTATTTTGTCGTATCACTCTTCCAGACGCTACTACACATTAGGGGCTCATGCAAGTGCACTTATCGTATCAATAATATCATATTTTAGAGTCTGGAATGTCGATCCCATAGAGAACGAAGGAATTAGACTTAAGAAAAGTTCAAGCTTACTGATTTTATTTATAGCTTGGAATTTAGTTTGTGTTAGAGTCCTACAAAGTAATCTTAAAGTTTCAAAAGCAACATTAACATGTATATCCTATAGAAATCCTACTTAACGTGGTTTGAATAGATGAGTAGCAGGTTCTAAAAATATCTTCATCCTACTTAACGTGGTTTGAATTGATGAGTATCAATTTATAAAAAGTATCCTCTCTTGTAACGATGTAAGTGAAGTATAAGATTGTAAAGTACAAATTATAAATAGGGTAGTGACAAATATGAGCAACATTCTTGCATAAAGAAGATGGGTTAAAAGGACTTTAATTCCCTAAATCCCGTAACTAACCTGCAAAGCTTACTTCCCTACAAGGCATATCAACCTATAACTCACAGTTCAATGTGACTAACTTAGTTAATTCTACCATAGCTCTCTCGAGTCATTATGGCTCACAACACATTTTAACATTTCACTTAGTCAGAATGAAAGGTAAAGAAAAATTTGAAGGTTAATCATCACATTCAATAATTAAAAGTAATATAAAAGCACTTTCCAATCCTATATATCCTACCTAATCATCACAAGGTAAGCTAAAGAAATATACCTAAGATACATGAGAAAGACACATCATAGATTCATTGAAACAAGAGAAATTCACTGCCTAAATGTTTACAAATGAAATACAACAATAAAGACAAACAAGGCTTATCTTACTCTCCATTAAAATGAACTAAAGATGCTTAGCCAAGACTACTCCTGAACCTGGGTTGCTGCTCCTGAAGGCTCTCCCTATCTTGTGCACTAGTAGAAGAAGAAGAATTCTGCAGCAAGCTAATCCTCAAAATAATCGACTCTCATCAATCTCTCCACACTCATCTTCTTCCTCTAGTTCCTTGATACATGGATATATATAAACTCTATTACTTAGCATAAAAATCACTCCACAACCTTCTACCATAACTCCCCATGACAGGCTTTCTGAACTGTCAAAACTTCTTCAAGTAGTTGTTGTCGCATAGGCGTCCAAGGGCCGATGCCTAGGCGCTAGTCTCTCTGCGTGTTGTAGAAGCCATGGGCACCTAGGCGCCCATGGGTCTGGTGTCTAGGCGCTTGTATCATGTCTCCTAAGTTCCTAATTGTTGGTGCCTAGGTGCCAACCTCTCTGGTTGTCCAACTGAGGGACTAGCGCCTAGGCCCCTTGTTGTCCGGCACTTAGGCGCTAGTCCTCAATGTGCTCCTATGCTCCAAGTTTCCTTCACGTTTCCTCACTTCCACTATTTGTTATACCTACAAAAGAAACAGAAAAATATATTTCTTTAAAGTACAATCTCATAAAAAAAAATGTGTTAATCATAAAAAGATATTAACATGCTTATCTACACATCAAAATTCCCCAAACTTAAAGGTTACTTGTTCTCAAGTAACACTAAAGCTTAAATACCAATTTAACTAACTTATAGGAATGGGTTTCATAAAAAATTATCAACAATCATGTTTTAAGAAATTCATAGTGATTAAAATATAACTCGTTAGAAATAAGTCCCGACTAAATGTATAAGAAATCTTGCATCTAACTAAGAAAAGTTGAATTCATATTTACTTCAAAAAGAAATCAACAAATGTTAAATAAGATACACTAAATGGTAAATAGATGGAATTTAAGCACTCCCTTTAAAAAGCTTACTAATACTCCCTAAACATCAATAAACTTTGGAATATAGTGGAGTTGAAAATTTAAAAAGAATCTAGTTAAACAAATTTTTGATAAGGCTTCTCCTCTTTTTTAATTTTCTTACTCTTTTTTTTTCTTGCTTTAGGATGAATGTTTCAATACTTAACATATCTTTATGACGATTACTATATCTAAATAAGCCATGTAATAACTTTGAATTCCACTATCATCTCTTTAAATTAAACAGTCCACATTCCTCTTCTTTTTTATTTTTCAAATGTTTAAGAAGTATTAGATTAAAATACAGTTTTAAGGAGGATCAATTCTTGTTAGGTATATATCTAAGTACACCTAATTTAACAAATATATGATGCTTTTTGAAAATAAATATTTTAAACATTTTTCTATATGATAATCTGGAAAAGTTATTTAACACTAGTCTAACTTAATTTACATAGAGTTTAAATAACATAACTATGTTTCTCCTTCCTCACAATTGTGAGAGTTCTAAATTTATTCCCATTTTTCTTAAGTTAATTAAAAATAGCAATTCAAACTTACTTTACTTAAGACAAATAAGTTTAATATCCACAAGTTTTTCTCCTCAAACTTAATTTCAAACATTTTATGAAATTTACAACATGAATTTAAATGTGGGAGATAAAAGTACAAAACTACTTCCGACCACATAAGTTTTTCAACATGATCAACATGTACAACAAAAAATGAACAAATATGTAATAGAAAGTAAACTCTGATAAGCAAGAATATTGAAGAAAAATTTTTGACATGATTCAAAGTATACATAAGTTGAAGTAACTTTTGAATTCACAAGTACGTAATATAATTGTTGTTCAAAGTTATACTAATTATTATTTAGAAATTCTTGTAGGCCCACATTACAAGAAGCATAATTACAAATTAGAGATTACTACTTCTTGTCTAGGGGCTTAATCAGAGCATCACTACATGACAGATATTTGATGGGAACAGTTATAAATTTCACACTAGTTCCTAGTGTGAAGGGAAGATGTATAACATCGGCATTTATGTTAGAGCAAACACACACATAGATAGTGAGACCAGCTATTATGAGATGCTTAAAGAAGTAATTCAATTGTAATATTTGAATAATGTTATGCACAATGTCTATTTATTCAAATTTGAGTGGTTTGATCCAATTATGAACTGAGGAACACAAACACTTACCCCTCATGATATTCCAAAATCAAAATGAATATAAGATATGCAAAGTTCTAACAAATGAAGCTAGTTAGGTTCATGACATTCGATACCCTAATAGAACAAAGGATAAAGTTGGTTGGGCTATAGTTATGAAGAATAAACCAAAAAAAATGATTGAGATGTAAAGTACTATTGAACTCATTCAACAAGAGTAAGGTATGTCAGATTTTCGCATTCAAACTAGTTTAAATGAAGAAATGTTTATCATAGAGAATATCACGGGGAGCTATGTAGAAGTTCCTCATAATATGGATGACAATGATGTGACACTAAAGAAGAAATTTTAAGTTTGTTATTGAGGACGGGCTAGCTTGTCTAATGAAACATAGTAAAAATGGTATGTATGGTTGGATTAGTGCTTTCTTTTACTTTTTTGGTTTTGTTATTTTTTGACATGGTTGCAATATGTGTCTTACTTTGATTTTGTATTTTCCTGTGTTTGCTTTTTCTACTCATGTAATACTTCTGTTATTTTTTTTGTTTATACATATTTACCATATGTTTCCTGTTTTGATCATACATTTTCCTCCTTTTACTTGTGTGTAAAGATCATGATTTTTTTTTGTTAGTACTGATTTTATTAATGTTTTTTTTTTTCTATTACAGCTGACCATAGGTAGTGTTGGCGATCAGCCAGATAAGCAAACATGTGTCTTGAGCAGCTTATGGGCCACTTATAAGAGCAGGAAGAAGGGGTTGATTTCTTCTGCACCTGCTCCCACACCTAATGCCACAACTGCTGCCACAATTACTGCCACATATGTTGTCACACCTGCTGCCACACCTGCTACCACACCTGCTGCAACATCTATTGCCACACTCGAGTATCAACTAATAATTGCACCCACTTCTACATTACCTCCTTACTGCACCCACTTCTACATTACCTCCTTCTTGGGCTCTAACTTCCTCCTCTAAAGAGCCCGACCCCTCGACTTCCGCCCTTGTGACGGTAAATGTTTTGCTGGAGGTAGACTCATAAGTTATCTTTAACATTTGATTATATTCGTTGTTCATTCTTGATATCTTTTGGCGTAAGTAATTTTTCTTCTTCAGATTCGCCCCCTCAAAAGTTGGTCGTGACATGCATCATGGAGATTATTCAGAGCAAATATTATCATTTGTATCTTATCTGGAAGCAGATCCCCAATGCCACTCGAGACATGTGGTTCCGAGAATTCGTGGTAAGATCATTTAATATAAATTAGAATTGTAATTTTAATTTATTTTATTATAATAATCTACATTACATAATTTTTATGTTGCGGAGGACCTTTAGCTGACTGACAGAGCATTACCACTGGATCTGTCAAATTTATGAGATTCGTGATAAGCATTGACTTTATCACATGTACATCGTAGCCCGCAAGAAAGGGGAGCGGCTTGCCTGGATAGGGGAGGAGCTCTATGCTTAGTTGACCATAGTCTGGGCCTTTCATGAGTATCAAAGGAAGGAGTAGACGAACTGAGACAACTGGGCAATTGAGACGGCCAAGGTTGCTGCACTCTACATCGAAGGTTTGATCCCCCACAAAAAACACTACATGAGGCTGGTAAGATTCTTCAAATATTAAAAAATTAAAAATTTATGTAATTATCTGGTGTTAACCATTTTCTTAACATGCACAGGTTAAGGAGTTGTGTCGTGAGCCCTCTGTTGCAGAGTTGCATGTCCGAACTCATTGGCACTAGGAGATGCAGAAGTGGATTTCTGAGCACTCCCGACGGGTGAATGTAAGTAATAAATACATTTTTTTCATTTATTTTGACTTTTAATATTCTAAATAATAATTAAACATTGGTTTTAATTATGTAGGAGGAGTTCGAGCAGCTCCGGGAGAGGCAGTTGGCCTTCTAGACCCCAATATCTGCCAGCAGCAGTGGTAGCTAGTCTACCACTGCGCATTCCAATTTGAAGTTATGGACACAAGTGGCAAGAAAGAAGAAGGGGAGTTTTTCAGCCTTGATGCATAGGGCTGAGCATTGGAGGCTGAGATCTCCAGTGTTCCTTGGGTTCCCCGAGCTCGTCACAGCCGGATCATGAGACACTTGCCTGACATATCACTGTAGTGAATGAAGAGCTCCATCAGTTGTGTGACCAGATGCTCCAAGGCTAGCATAGAGTTGAGAAATTCATAGCACTCATGACGGAGAGATTAGCAGAGTGTGGGAGATTATGGCGGCAAGCGGCCATGGACTTCTGTAGTTGAGGAGGTGGAGGGAGACGTTGATTGGAATTTTGCTTTTTGTTTTTTTTTTTACTTTTTTAGCAATTGTTTGAACTTATATTATGAATTTTTACATCAACTTAGCTTTTAAGAATTGTGACTAATTGTTACAATATATTCATTTTCATTGTTGGTATCTATTTGTGCAATAAATTCTGTGTTCTTATAGTGAATTAGTAAGTTGTTGTAATAGTAGTTATACAAGTCTAACCGGTTTTTTATATATTTTTTTTCTGAGCTACGAGTTTGCATCGGATTTACGACAGCTGTTCTGGCGCAAACCCGACAATTATTTTTAGATGCACTTCGATACGCTCTAACTCAAACTCGACGGAAAGTCAACGCTATTTCATGTTCGATATCGGGCAACACAAATCCGGCGAAAAATATTTACTTCGACCGTAGTAATGTAAATTCAACCTAAATTGCATTACAGTCCCCATTTTACCCACTGAAAGAAGTTGGACGCAAAGTACACGCTAACACCATATTACCGTTAGATTTGCCACTATTTTGCATCAAATTTGTCCAACGCAAAATAGTATAGTTTTTGTAACATAGAAACTATTTCTCTTCCCATAAATAGCTTTAAAAAATAAATAATTAAGTTATGGCAAACAAAAGTGAATTATTTAAAAAGCAAAGCTATGAAAGTTTATTAAACTAACCCGAAGTTATAGTAGAAACGTTCAAATGCTCAACAAATAGCTTTAAAAAATAAATAATTAAGTTATGGCCAAAAAAAGTTAATTATTTAAAAAGCAAAGCTATGAAACTTTATTAAACGAACCCGAAGTTATAGTAGAAACGTTCAAATGCTCAATTTTTGCCATATTTTGTTTCAAACATATTCTATTTTTGAGCATTTTCCTTTTTAATTTTGATCCATCATCTTCTCATCTCCCACAAAACCATATGAGAATATCTTCGCAGTAATTTATTTCTTTCCTTCAAATATTACTGTGCTTAAATCAAGCCGTCAAACACGAGATTCCAACCCAAATTTAACATCACACAAGCCATCAACCAATACTCTTTGCTTTCAAATTCCAATTTCTTTGAACACGTCTAACATATTGAAGGCGAAGTCTACATAAAATACTATTTGGAATATGTAAATCCAATTTTTATATTTAGATGCATATCATTGAAACAATTCATATTTTAATATATAATATTAAAATTACCACTTCTACTTATTTTCTTAAGATAAAATATATATTTTCCATTGTTGTGGTTTATATATAAAATAGAAGAATGATTATTGATAAAGCGAAAAATAAAACGAGAAAATTCACACAAGACAACAGTAACACAGCGGAACATGCAGATTTACGTGGTTAAGTAAATTGCCTACATCTATGGAGTTGCAAAAAATTTTATTGCTTGAGGAATTTACACTAGTTGATCGACTCGACTTACAAGAGGAATCTCTCAGTTCGTTGCTCTATCTTCTTCTTTTTCTACATCGAGATACACCGAAGAAAAAACCAAAGGAGAACAATGTTCTTCTTCTTTCTTTTATCTTCTGTGGTAAGGAACTACTGCTTGCACTTCTCTTCCTCTATCCAAAGGAGAACAATGTTCTTCTTCTTTCTTTTTTCTTCTGTCGTAAGGAACTACTACTTGCACTTCTATTCCTCTATTCCGAAGAAACCTGAAGAAAAACACAAAAGAGTTGTGCTAAATCAGGAGACGGAGGTCCTTCTATTCTTCCTGTTCACCGCTACACTTGAAGAATAACACAAAAGAGTTGTGCTAAATCAGGTGACGGAGGTCCTTCTATTCTTCCTGTTCACCGCTACCGAAAAGGAATACAAAGGGAGCGATTCACGGGATCGGGCTCCAGCTAACATTCCATACATAAATTTATGACACCAATGTGTCATAAATATAAATATGAAAAATTAACTATTAAATATGTAAATACATAAGAGCCTTGTGGTATATACATAAACTTCCAAAAATTATTTTCTAAATCAATTACATAACGATAAGAACAAGAAAATAATCCATCTATACGGCCGGCAAATTTTATAAGATTTATATAAATCACATCAAGCTTTCCTTCCTCCATGTTTCAAAAGCTGAAGGATAAAGACAGCTCTACTTGTCCCAGAAATGGAGAATCGCAGCCGCAGCGTCGATAGCTGGCCGACCAGCCCGGATTCCGACGATCATGAGCAGAATTTCCATAGCATGCAGCCTGAAGCTCCGCAGGCAGCTCCCTTCGCTTCGTCAAACAGCCAAACGCCTCAGGCCACCGCCGGGAACCCGGCGGCTAACTCTTCTGATTCGTATGAAAAGATGCAGCTGCCTTCGCCGCCGGGAAGGCGGCAGAGGATGGCGCAGATCGGACGGCCGTGGACAACGACGGTTTATGATTGTGGATTGGACCGAACAAACGGTAAGTATTTGACTGAAAGTTGGTTTGTTGGTCGGTTCTCATCATTTGGTTCTCCCGTTTTGCGTTTTGGTTGACTCATTTGGAGGTGTTAGTTTTGCCTTGTGTAACTAGTTAACAAAATTTTGGGGTCCAGTTTGGGATAAATTTTGTTTTTGTTTTATTTCTTTATTTATTTTATTTTTTACTTTTTTTTGATTTTAGCAAAGTATATTTGTTTAATTAATTAATACATTTTTGTTAAAAAAATCAAAAGTTAAAAATAATTGTATTTTAATCAAATATAAATATAAAAAAAATATAAGCAAAAAACAAAAGCAAGGTTCCCTTTTGATTTTTTATTTGTATGACATAATTAGTATTTTTTTTAAATACTAAAAATAAATGTATTTTTAGAGCAAAATAATTTGCCTTTGAAAATAAATCATACAAACATTAAAAAAATACAATAGTCAAACATATTATTAAAATAAATAAAATAAAGTAAAATAAAAAATAAAAGTTTTCCCAACAAGTCCTAAGTAATCTCAAATATTTCCTTGTTAATTGTAATCTAAAATATTTTAAGTGCATTGTCATAAAGAGAATATAATGCAAATTGAAGGGAAATTTTGTAAATAGGAATAAGAATGTTTAGGCCTAGAGATGTGCATTCGCCCGGCTCAGTTTGAACGGTTTTAAAATTGGACAAATCGTTCTACAATGAAATCCATAAATCAAACTACTGAACCAATTATAATTTTGGTATAGCCGAACTAGTCAAACCGAAGTTTAATTTGATTTGAACAGTTTAACAAGTTAAACTGAAATGTATGCATTTGATTATTAAAAATTGTAGGATTTTAAAATGCAAACTTTTAAAATGCAAAATCTTAACCTAATGCTCTTTAAAATGCAAATATAGAGAAAAACTTTTAATTAAGTGCTCCCAAATCCCAATAAATTTACCCAAAAAGTTCGTTCTTTGCAAATTTTGAAACAACACTTGAAGAATAACAATATTCATTCAATTAAAAAAACAAGACCCAAAAAAAGACCATTCATTATATAAAAAAACATAGTCGATTAGTCTTTTGAGAATGGATAAAATCAATGCACAGGAAGCCACTCAAACGCATACCTTCGTTGTAGAAGAAGATAGAGAGATCATTGTCAAACACTCAAACCACAGACTAAATTGCGAGCAGAGAATATGTGCTTGAGAGAGCTTAATGTGGTGAGACAGAGAGAGAGTGAAGAAAGTTAGCGGTAGGGGTGTACTTAGTGTGGTGTGAGATAGGCGAAATTAAGAGTTTGAAAAAAAACTAATAGGTGAGATTTGTGTGAACCCAGAGGTCCAATGCTCTTCACGACTCTCTCGCAAGTAAGAAATAAATTTTAGTGATTTAGGGACTCACTATGAAAGATAGAAAATGTACCATTCAGATGAATTGATTAATGTTAATCAAGAAGAAAGACAGGTTATTGGTGGATAACTTGCTTAAAATTTATCTAAATAGATATGTAATTTCACACCTCATGATGAAGAAAACTGATTCATAAAACCAACTCCAACTAATTGTGATTCAGCTAATGATAATGATGATTAATTTTCTCTAAACATGATACTAAATTCAAATTCTTTGAATAAACAAAATGATATATATGTTATATTCTATGCTGTTGCAGCAATCATGACAGCCTTATGCCCCTGTGTTACCTTCGGTCATATTGCCGAAATTGTGGACGAGGGCCAAACAAGTAAGAAAAAATACAAATTTGATTTTTTTTTTCCTTCCTATGTGTAATAACATTTCCTTAATTTAATGTGGTTTTTCTTTTTAATCTCTTAATTAACACTAATGGAAGGCTGCACTGCGGGAAGTTTTATGTACCTCCTCCTGGTTCCTGCTCTGTGTAGCTGCTGGATTGTGGCTTCAATCTACAGAAAAAAGCTGAGGAAAAAATATAGCTTGGTGCAGGCTCCAGCTGGGGACTGGATCCTTCATTTCTTTTGTCCTTTGTGCTCTCTATGCCAGGAATTCAGAGAGCTTAAAAGTAGAGGAATTGACCCTGCCTTAGGTAACAGTCACAACCAGCTATTTATTCTCTATTTAATAAGCCATATGGTTCCCTATTAGAGCCCTCTTGGTTACTACTACATAAAAGAACTTTTTTTTTCATTCCTGAAAAGTGAAATCATCATATTTGAGGGATTTTGAAGTTGTTAGTAGAATTCAAACTAATACTAATTAACAACTAAATAAATCATAAATTTACCTTATTTTTTAATTTTGTATAGGTTGGATGGGTTATCTTGCCAAGCAACGAGAAGAAACACTCACCATACCCCCAAAGAGCCAGGTCATGAGTATTTGAAGAAGATTAATATTACACTTTCAAAATTTCCTGCACAAAAGTCTCAAATCCTGTATTAGGATGCAAAGAAGTTTGTTTTTTTACTGTTACAAATTGAATATTTGGTTTAATTCATATTTTCATTTATCTTCAAACTATATTTGTTTGAAGCAGCAGAAATAAGGTTTGCAGCTTTTAGTTCTGCAAAAAAATGTTCTGGAATTCAATGCTTTCAAATTTTTTCTGCTTGTGTTCTACATCGAATAAATAGCTGGGATTCAAAACTATGAAGTATATATAGTTAGTTAATATTTTTAAATATAAACCCATAGATTATTAAGATTTTGTTTTTCTTAAAGATATTTTTTAGTTATTCACATGAGCTAGATGGGGAGAGTTTTACAAAGGGTTTAATAGAATTGTAACTATAATTTTATGGAAGCAAAGATCAAGGAGAATTCTCAATAGGATTATAAGTGTTAAACTTCAGAAATGGTTTAATTAGAAAGAAATTTTCAGTTGGAAGAATATAATTGATTTGTCATCAGCAATTTTCTTATCAAGCATAAATTTCAATGTATTTTCTTATAAAAATTTTTAAAATTCAAATTTAAGATCATTTGGGTCTTGATTTTAGCAAGTTTATAGTCGAATAGACTGTCTCGACAAGACATACCAATCATATAGAAGTAGGGTCAATTCAGATCCAATCAAGCCCAGATCAAATCGTTTAAGTACATTTGGAGGTTTTGGATGAAAGAATGGTCAATTCAGATCCAATCAAGCCCAGATCCTGTCCCAAAAAAATGGTCAATGAACGCCAAATTTGACATATTTACAGTCAAATCAAGCATCTCGACGGGAGAAATCCAACAATCCTAATATTGCTAAATTTTGAGATCATTAGGAGCTCAAATCATTAAATAAATCCCTTATGATCAAGTGAAATCAATATTGGTCATCCAATCAGATGGTTGGGAAAGTTATTCTTCGAATGCCCAAAATGTCCTTCTCTCGTAGGCTATAAATAGACCTCCTCTCTTCACTTGAGAGATGAAGAAGAAAAAGTGAAATTCCATAGTCTTTTTTGAAGAGAAGTTCCAATGATAATCACTAGACTTTGTAGCCACCAATCACTGTAGAATGTGGCCCGTCGGTTACCGTCAACCACTGCCGACCGTCCCGATTGCCACCACCGACTTTCACCACCAACCACCGGTTGTCGATGACTCGTGCTTGAAAATGTTGTGTCACAAATACAATTGTAACGTATTAAAGACTTGATGATAATTTTCGGTTTCTGTAGTCGTCAACCACCATCTACCATCCTGGATTGTCAACACCTATTGCCACATACGATCGATCATCGACAACCACTACTTACGAACGTCCTAGCCAGAATATGATGGTTGTTTCTAAAACTTTTGTTTTTATTTACACTATATATAAACTATTACACTGTTCGATGTAAAATTACAACCTTGTTCTTCCTGAAAGAAGGGGTACATACATCAACCATGGCATTTGTGACCAATTGAAGATAGTGCAGCTTCTAACCACAGTCTTTATGGCCAACAACTACCTATGTAATTGTCAAGTACAACTTTAGTGGCTGGCTACTACTTTTACAACTTCCGAGTAGGACCTATGTGAGCAACTGAGGATATTGCAGTCACCAACTATGGCTTATATGGCCAAATACTATTATTACAGATTCCAACTATAGTCTTTGTAGCCAAGAATGTTACTATAACTTTCAACTGACATCTATGATCAACTGATGCTTCAAAGTATTGCTTATAGGGTCAATTAATGAAGTTGTGATCACTAACAACGACCTCTATGGCTAACTACCGATATTACAATCACAAACTTCAACCTTTATGGGCAATTTTGGCCCTTCTAGCAATCAATTAAAGCTTTTTTGACTAACTATTATTGTTACAACTTCCAACTATGGCCTCTCTGGTCAACTACAACATTTATAGCAACTAAATATTGGTTTTATAGCTAACTATTACTATTAAAAATAAGAACCACATCTGTAGTAGCTCAAATATAGTTTTTATAGCTAAACTATGGTTATGCATTTGTGATTATTAGCTTTATAATTCCACCTTCTCTAATTCAAGAAAAGAGTGAACCTAGGTACTTATAATTATATAACGGATTACTTTGACTATGCTAGGCCTAGTAAAATTTTCCCTTTCCAAGGTTATTTCCATGTAAAAATTGATGGTGTCTACTTCTATTATTTTTGTTATATCTATGTATGTATTGCATTTTTATATAACATAATGACGTTCAATTATCACTCTACTGCTATGAATCTCCTGGCACACAACAATAATATTAAGCCTTAACAAGTACATTACTCTAGACTTTTGCATGAAAATATTTTAGTAAGATTTGCATCCATACATACATACATACATACATACATACATATATATATATATATATATATATCTTCTTTTTCAATGTACATTTTGAAAATGCTCAAAATGAAAAAAAAAGTACTCGAAGAAGTTTGGAGCTTATTCTCAAAAAAATTATGTGGATTGGACAACACCAACAAATTCACTGGATGAAATGGGATAAGTTATGCCTTCCCTTGTCTTCAGGGGGCTTGGGTTTCAAATCTTTCCAATAGCTTCACCAAATTTTCTTCTGTAAACTCTAAATTAAATTCAGGGCACATCTTCCATTTAGGTTGAGTACATGAAATTGAAGTATTGTAAGTTCACATGCCCTATAACTACTAAAAGGAAACCTGATGATTCTAAAACTTGGACTGAATTGTTGAAAGTTAGAACTCATGCTGAGGATCTAATTATTTGGGAGATAGGGGATGGGAAGATTGATTTTTGGCTGGATAATTAGTTATTTGATGGCCCCCTCAATGCCACTTTTGTTGACCCTGAAGGGTGTCTCCCTTTACCTATACATAAATGTTGGCAGGATCATCAATGGAACCAAACTTTACTGGGAAATTTGGTGAGTAGAGAGAAGCATCTTCAAATTTCTCAAACTCCTATTACTCCACATATGCCTGACAGGATCATTACAAAGAACCCAAATCATATCTCCTTCACTAAATTTGCTTATTACCAATTGAGTTGTTGGTCTGTACAGGATTGGGCTAAACCCATTTGAGTCAAATATCTGATCCCATCTGTTCCTTTGTTTGCTTCGAGATGTTTTCACAAGATCATTCCCACTGATGACATCCTTAAACTTAAGGATTAAGGGGACCTTCCTGGTGCTCTCTTTGCCATTGTGAGGAGGAGTCCTTTTCTTTCACTGTCATATTGTCAAATCAGTTTGGATACATATTATAGCACAACTTCACTTACCACTGTCCTATTCTACCTATCAAAACTTACTTGATTGTTGGAGAACTTGGAAGGAGATTCAGGCTAAAGTTATTCCATGCACAATCATTTGGTTCATCTGGATGACCAGAAAAAGAAACAAACATGAAGGGGCTACTGGTACACCTACTTTGTTCAGCACCAACTGCTGGAAATATATTTTCAAGATCACTACAACAATGGGTTATAAGTTGCAGAACAAAGCTTCCATACTTTTAAATGATTTGGTTCCAGCTAAGCCAACTCCCTTACATATAAATAAAATCCTCTGAAGGAAACCTTTGTAGCCTTGGATAAAAATTAAAACCAATGGAAGTTTCAAAAAGTCTTTGGCTGGCATGGGGGTATTTTTCTGAAATTACACTGATAAATGTCTTCTCTTTTTTCACTCACCTATTATAGTTATGAATGCTTTACATGTTGTAACACTGAGTGTGTTTTGGCCACTCAAAATTGCTACTGTCATGGGTTGGAATTATCTACATTTTGAACTGGATTCTTATTGGCTGGTTGAGCTCCTTAAGGGGTGTCACCCTCCTCCCTGGTTCATTGCTTCCTTAATCAAGCAGATAAGGGTCTTGTCCTCTCACCACAACCTGCAGATCCTCTAGAGCTACATTCCTAGAGAAGGAAATAGATGTGCAAACAGGTTAGCTAAAAGAGGTGTTATCTCCCCTTTCCCCAATTTGAATGTTTCTCCTCCTTGTGTTCTTGCTTTTTTGATAAGGGGGATATTTGTTCCTTTATATTTATATTTATACACACACACACACACACCATCTTCACAATGAATGAAAATGAGTTCCTCAATTTTTCAAAATTAAGGAAATGATATTTTTGATGTAATATGAAAGATTTGTGTAGTATAACTTTAAGAAGCAATGTTTAGGTGTAAGATATGTAAATGCATAGAAATTGGGTGGTATGTATGTATATGCCCAAATTTTTTAGTATGGAATTGAAACTTCTTAGCATCACTAGTTATTGAAGCTGATAATTTTTTTAAATGGGGTTGAGAAGAATTAGATTTTGATCTGATTTAACCTAGTTGGATGTCAGTTCAAACAAAGTCTTTCAGATTTGATTTAGGTTTGGGTAGGTTCAAGCTATGGTTTGTCAGGAGCTAAGCATTATCTGGTTGACTACTTTATTCATGATCCACATCTAAAATTGTGTGGAGCAAACCTTTCAAGCACACTCATTTAATAATCCACTAGTTACAAAAATATTCAAGTTTATTCAATTAACTAATTTCCTAATAATGAAAGAACTCTAATATTGTTAAGCCACAAGTATCTCTTCAAGTGATCAATTTATTTATCGCCCTATGCAAATTTTGATTGATCTCAATCTTACTCGAGTTGATCCATTCCCCTTTGAATTTGAATTGGATAATGACAGGTGATTGTGCGTTGGGAGTATTGTACCAAAAAACACTTTAAAGCATGAAGATGCAACCATTTTAAGTAGTAGAGAATAAGTATTGTATTGTTCTACGAAGATTGTGTGATAATCATTGAATTCATATGTTAGGTAATATTTGGAGTAATGAAATAGAGTTGTGAGCTAAAAATAGCCTTTGCCTTTGAATAACAAAAAAATAACTAAATTGTCAAAAAAAGGTTGTAACTTGATTGGAGAAAATAAGTACTAGGGATTATTTCACTTATAATGATTGGCTTGATTGATTTTTTAATTAAGGAGTTTTATTTCGAGTACTAAATTTCAATTGAAGGTCGTTACTGTCTTTCTCTTAAAAGCCAAATTTTTTTTCTTCAAAAAATTATCTACTTCTCGGTGATAGATTCAATGTAGATTAAAATATTGGTGCTCTTTGGATCTTAATATTGACTAAAAAGTGTTTATCACAAACATCTCTAACTTAATATCTATCGACCATGATATTTTGCTCATGATGAATCAATGATCCACCTCTCAATTTCAAATAGACCCCCTAATTTATCAATTGATGGAAAAGTAATTAACATAACAATCAATCATAAAACAAAATATGTAGTAACCTATAAAAATAAACAACTCCAATAAATTGATAAAAGTAAGGTCCAACTCAATACATTAAAATACTATACCAACCCGTTGAAGTGGGTGTAACATATGCTAAAATAAAAATAACACAAAAAAATAGAAATCTAAGATATGTTGACCTCATTTTTTGTCAACCATTTCTTGACCAAAATATTCACTCTTCCTCCATGGGAGGGCATTCCATGATGACATGGTTACTGAGCTTGAAACAAGCTAGAAAGGCCCTAAAAACATAGCTATGGCCAGTGTAACCATGCCACCCTTTTAACTGGCAATGCTGCACTTGGGTGTAACAATGCCGGTAATGGCATCACTATGAGAAGGCCTCTCCTATGGCGCATTTACACCTCAAGATGGTCTAACCACACCACCCCTCTAGCATCATAATCACACCTCAAGGCGGCGTAATCACGCCACCCTACTCTAGGGGCAATGTAATTATGTCAATGGGTGGGATGGGTACTTTGGCCCTTCTCTAACCTCTTTTATTAAATTTTGAAACCCCAAGGGACACCTCCCTTTGGCCACCACTAGCTCCACTCCCTATATTTTTCCTCTCGCCTCTAGATAGATGCTCTAGCCTTACTCTTTCCCCCCTCCTCCTTCCTGTAATCATTGATTCACTTTAGTGCACTTCGTTTGGTCTTCTTCCTCACTTGTAGTATTTTTAGGCCTAACCCACTGTAAATATCTCTAGTTCTTCATTCTACTTCTCAACTTCTTCAATCTTCTTCTTCACTTCTTCACTTCTTCATTCTACGTCTGTAATGCTTCACTATTCTTCTTCACTTCTTTATTCTACTTTTTCACTTCTTCATTCTTTCCCTTTATTCTTCATTCTTCTTTTTTTCTTCTTCAACCCTTTTCTTCTTCTTTACTTTTCTTCTTCCTTATTATGCAATCTATTTCATCCCCTTTACTATTATCTCTCTCCACCATAAGTTCTTTCATGTAAATTACTTGGTTTCATTATGTAGAATTCACCATGTGATTTTCTTCATCCACATGTTTTCTTCTTTTTGTTGAAAGCTTGAAAAGTTTAAGTAGTTTTTATGTATTTTTTTCTTTATGTTCAAAGCACGAATGTTTGAGTAATCTCCATTTTTGTGTGTGTGTTTTTCTTAAAGCATGAAATGTTTAAGTAATTTACTTGTTTTTTCTTCTTTATCTTCAAAGCATCAAAAGTTTGAGTAATTAATGACCTCATTTTTGGTGAGGTCTAGTTTTCTTCTTAGGATTTAGGATCTAGTCATAGGATTTCCCCTTTGACTATCCTATAACCATAGTGATGGTACCCACCTCATTTAGAAGTTGAAAACACTTTCTTGCTCTTCTTAGAGTTTCACATGTGTGGTTTTTTGTTAACCTTTAGAACTTAGGAGGTTGAGACCAACATGAGGGAACTCAAAGAGAGGCTTCAAAGGGACACTGAGACCGTATGTTACTGACACAAAGATTTGTATATGCAAATATTTATGAAGTTGACACCACATAACGACTCCAAAAACTCGAAGCAGACATATTTATAATAAATATGCAATATAATCCTAACAAAACACTTTTTATAAAAATAACTTATCCTTTAAAACTCTTTTTAAACTATCAAATCTCTCTTAAATATCAACACAAGTATACGTATCGTGCAAGTAATAAAGGGCTCTAATGGAGTCCTAGATATCGATCTCATAGGGAAGTTGGAAAATCCTAAAGTAAATTATGAAAATTATTTTATAATAAAAAAAATAAAGGTAAAGTGCGAAATTTGAAAATTGACTACTCAGGTGAATGTTAATTAAAATGTAGATGTAAGATTACATAAATTAAATTAAACTAAATACTAAACTTTCAAAAGAAAAATTGTGATAATTAAATAAAGTTTTTGTTGTGACGGAAAGTTTAAATTTAAGAAAGTATCCTTCCCTTTTACAATGAGTATATGGTGTGTGAATAAATTGAAATCATTTGAAAATATATATAAAAAATGTTTTGTGCCAAATAAGAGCAATCTTATTCTTTACCCTCTTCCGAGTGCTATAAAGAACATTAACTAATTCAGAGTTTGGTCCCTAATTTTGTAGTTAGGCTAGGAGGGTACCTACTACCACTCTAGAACTCCCACTACTCTCTCCTTTGAGGGCTAACGATCTTACATTAGTTTCCAATGAACTAAAACAAATTGGGGGTTTTAATCTGTCACCTTAAAATCTTCAAGTCTGCATCTAACAAAATTATATTTCCCTATTTATTTACACTCAATCCCATGGATGAAATACTCTCCCATGAAATCAATCCCATGAAATAAAATGTGATTATCCCTATGTTGTAGAAATAATATCTCATTTAAGAACATATGTCTCTCAACAAGTTTTAACATTTCAATTAGCAAGATCGAAAAGTAAATGAAGATTAGAGTTCAAATCATCAGAAATTATTTTCATTTAAAATGGTTTAAAACAAAATCTATTCTTCACAAAACCATATCTTCAAAGTAGGGAGAAGGATAAAGAAGACTACTCAAAATTCATGAGAAGGATATATAAAAACACAAATTTTATATATAAAAACAAGTTTACAAAGCAAAAGAAATTAAAATATAACTTATCTCACAGTCATTCCCAAGCAAATACCTATACGTTCTCTCCAAGTGTTTCTCTCTTTACAAACACTCTCAATTCTCTCTTAGAAATGTAATGAAGAAATCTCTCACCTTCCCTCTCCTCTCTCACCTTCCCTAGAAATCTCTCACCTTCCCTCTCCTCTTACAAACCTAGACAAAAATCTCTTCTTCTCTCTCTCTCTCTAACCCTCACACCACTTTCTCTTTCTCCCTCACGTCACACACAAAAGCCTCCTTTTAATTCTATAAAATCTTCTTCTTTTATTTTTAGGCTGCCTTCTTTGGAAAAGAATTCAAAATTCCCTTCAAAAGTCAACTCTTTTGAATTCAAAAGATGTGTCATTTGTTGCAAGAGTTATATCCCTTCATAAAAAAACCTTTCAAAGTGTCTAGATGCATTGAATCACTCTAAGGGGTGTGTAAAACAAGTGTCCCTATGAAAATTCACACAAAATTCATCTCGAACCACCTTAATTTGAAAAAGTTATCCCTAACGCATCATGCGTCAGCTCTCTGGATTTTGAAGCAACATGCGCCAATCTGATGTAAAATGCGCTAGAATCCAAAATTGGCTCTTTTTACTCAAAATTTTGTCTTTTTTGTCATTTTTGCTCCAAATGCCTAAAAATGATATACCTGCAACATAAACACAAAAATACCTTTCTTTAAACTGCAATATCACTAAAAATAAGCATAAATTAGGTACTTAAAACAGTATATTACTTTGGTGTATCAAAATCCCCCAAACTTAAATGTTACTTGTTCTCAAGTGACACTTTTATTACATAAAATCATATGACTTAGAATAGAGATTAAAATAGAGATTAACGATTAACTTATAACTTCTATACTTTAGTTTACTAAATAAATATAGCAAAATTTAAGAAAAGCCCTTTAATAACTTAGATTCAAATTCTAAGTCCAGGAATACTTAGTAATCAAATTTAAGATATCTGAATCTGTATTCATTTTAAGAAAAATTGAAATTTTTCATATTGAAGACATTTAGAACAATCATATGAAAAAAAAACTTCATGAAAACTTTACTAGGAATGCTACTAATAATCCAACACAAGTTTAGAAAATGTAATAAAGCTTTTTCCTTAAGTTGATTCAAGTGAAACCAATTTTTTATTAGGCATGTCCTCAAGCTTCTCCTCGCTTATTTTTTTTCTTTTCTTTTTCTTTTTATTTTCTTTTAGGATCTTTTCAATTCTTTCTTTTCTTTTTTTTTTCTTTTTCAAGTGAGGATTATTATATCTAGATAGCCTTTAATGATTTTGAACTTCACTATCCTCTTTTTAAAGTCAAAACTCTATTCCTATCTTAACTTTATAAATTCATATTAGTTTATGATTTTTCATAAAGTCTCGTTCTTTTCTTCTTACATGAAACTATAAAATTCTTAACACTTCAAAAATTCAATTTCTTTTACTTTAAATAGAAAAACATAGTCTTATCTTATCATACTAAATATTTTCAACTACAGAATTGACTTTCGTTATTAAAAACTCTTTACCTAAATTTACCATAATACCTATAAACAGAAGCATAGTCATTTAAAGTTAAATCTTAATATCTTAGGCCATGTTAAATTAATTTTTTAAAATATAGTTACTTAAGGACAGATAAAATTTAGTTTACTCTTAGTTTATACCTTTTCAAAATAAATTTTTCTTTCCCCTAAACATAAGTTTTTAAATGACTTTAAAATTTAGTAGGTGAAAGAAAATAATAAATGCATGAAAATAAAAACTGACCTGTAGAGGATTTCTGACTATGATACTAGGCTTTGGTATACTACAGGTAATAACTTTAAAGCTACATGCAGGCTTTAAAGCATTAAATAAAACATAATATATTCTAAAGAACTTGCTGAGAATTAAAAACATAAATATAAAAATTGAAAAATTAACCTGAAATACTAAAAATGCAGAAAAAGTGAATGTCTACAATTACTATTACACATTCAGTTCACAACACAACATAACGAGTCTATTACTACAACAAGTTTCAAATAAAAGTACATCCTAATACAAACACAGACAACAAATAGACATCAAAACAACTAAACAAGACTCATAAAACATCAATCTTCATCTCCTTCCTCTTCATCAACTGATTCTTCTTCTTCACTGATTCTTCTTCTTCTTCTTCTCTTCATCATCATCATGGATGGGAGCATAGGGAGTGAAACTGAGGTAAGCAGGAAAGTCCACATTAAGTTCACCTTTAAGGTGCCTTACCATGGAATTTTCAAAATCAATATCATGTTGAACTCTCCTCTGCTGATATTCAACATTATATGCATTGCTTCTCTCCCAATTGAGTTTGAGTATTTACTATATCCATCTGTTGAATCATCAGTTTGTCCATAATACCTTCAAGCGATACAGATCTAGAAGTAGATGCCCTTACAGTAGATGTAAAGGGCCTATCCCTTCTTCCTCTTCTAGACTCAACAAATGATTTTACTCTCTGAATCATATTTCTTCCAATCAGATTTTGTGGCTACAATCTCTCTTCATTTCTATGGGATTCTACTCCTCGTTGTTCATATTGAAGGCAGGGTATCTCAATCCTCCAGCTGTAGAACTACCAGCAATACTTTGAGCATGCTGAACTACAAGTGCACCCACATCTATTTCCTTCATGTTCTGAATGCAATAGTTGAGTACAGCTTTATCTTTAGTAACATCAACTAAATAATTTGTTGGCAACAGTCTGACAGAAATGAAGCAGTGTCATATTTTTGACTGAATAGTTAACATAGAAGCAGAGAAGTTAACTATCTTGTTATTCTTAATCTTTCATTCCCCTCTTCCATCAGTCAAAAATACAATCACTTACTCCAGTGATGAATCAGTTTTCAAAAATGGAGCATATTCATCAAAAAAATACACCATAAAAATTATTGATCCAATCAGCGGTAAACTCAACTTGTTTGCCTCTAAATAGGATGTGATCATCAGTAGTGTATCTCAGGTTTTCATAAAACTCCAGAACCATCGTGGCAATTACTATGGCAGTGAAGCAGCAGGATCTTTCCCAAATCATAGCAAGAATCAGTCTTTCGACCTCGCCACCCGGGTTTGCAAACACCCACTCTTGGATCATTTTCTTGGTCTCCATCTGAGTATTCTAACTATGTTGGGCTTTGAAACTAACAAATCTTCATGCGACAAAGTCCTCAGACGACTTTCCTCTCTTAACTCGGGGAGCCATTGAAAATTTCTACGAAAATCCAAATATAGTCCAAATAAATTACTAAATCAAAAATCTAACTCCTCAAGCAAGGTTATTTGGTAAGAAACTTTTCACCATGAGTTTTCTTCAAGTTATTTCATCAAAAATCCCAATTTTTGGATCTCCCAAAATCCTTGGTAAAAATAAAAAATGTTTAAGTTAAAGTGAAGCTCTTACCAAAAGAAGATGAAATCTATAGTTTTTATCCTCCAAATCATTCTCTTTCACTCACAATTTGATGCCCTAGACCAAGGTCTTGAGGTAGAAGATGACTCAAGTAGAAAAAATGGAGTTTGTCTATGTGATCTCGCGGTTTTTTAGGCAATATAGCGTGTTCGGACTTTTGGCACATCATGCACCAATTTTGCGCATCATGTGCCAACGCTCTGTAAGTTAGTGCATCATGCGCCAATTCAACGCATGACGTGCCAGAGCTCAAATTTTCCAGATTTAAGTTTTTGTGGAAATCTTCATTGTACCGCTTTATGTCAACCTCTATTTGACTCAAATAAACCTTTCTAAGAATATATAAACTTCACTCTAACACCAAACTTTCACAAACAACACAAAACTCACTTTTATATATAAAATTTGTGTTATTACAAACTAATATTTTCCAAGCCAACAACAGTGTTCTAAATTCAGTGTTCTAAAACAAACCACCATCCTAACACTAAAATATAAACATCAAAATTCATAACGTAAACATTGATAGTGTTCATTAGAAAGGAAATGCAATCCAACACAACACACTAAAACAAACATTACTACACAAAACATTCAGTGCATAAATTAAGATCAAACATCATCTTCACTATCGTCCTCCTGGATATCTGGATATCTTCCATAATGCACATACAAATTGTAGAAGGGTCAAAATGGAAATTCATCAGTTGAAATTTCCTTCTCAATCCAAGCATGTTTCTTGAACATACATACCAATTCATCTTCAATACACCATGCGTGTTCAAAATGTTCCTTCAGTCTCCAATCTAGATGATCTAGTATTTCAGTAATATTCCCAATCACGTGCATGAGATTCTTCACATCTTTTTCTATCTTCTTGATCCTTTTTGAAAGTGCACCCAAGTTGTAGTAGGGCTGAACATGTGATGAATTCTGAGATCCTTTATCCATCAGTACATTCATATCATTTTCATTTCCTATTCCAATACAGTTGCAGTAGACTTCTGGATTTATCGGCTTCCAAGGAAGTAGCACTTTTTCCCAACTTTCATAAGGTACTTGAGCTTGACTATAAAGTAAGAAAATAGTGGATGGATGTTCCAGTCCAGTTGCAAATCCATTTACAATCAAATAAAAAATTGATTTTACAATAATAGCTCCAACATCAATAGTTATTCCGCTTTGAATACAATAATTCAAAATGACACTCTCCTTGGTGACCTTACAAATGTTCTTAGTAGGCAGTAATTTTGATGCGATAAAGAAGTGTCAGGCTTTTGAAAACTGGATTTAAAAATAATGAAGGAAAACTTACATTTACATCATCTCTGGTCTCACAATTAGCATCTTCATTCGTAAGGTTGCGGTAGACTTCATTTATATTCTCTCTTGTAGGGATAAAGTTTGCATAATGGCAAATAGACATATTTTCAATCATAAACATCTCGTTTATTCTTGAAAAAGTGAATTTCACAAACCTACCACACACGTAAATCATTCCTTGGTTGATCCCATGGAGATTTGCATAAAATTCTCTTATTAAGGGAACAACAATTGCGGCAGAAGTGTAGCAAAACACTTCCCAACGCCTCTGCATAAAAGTATTCTGCTCGAGTATTCGGCGTGTTAAATCCTTGATTCACAAATATCCTTTCTTTGATAAGCTTCTTCTTCACTAGAACTCGATCATGTAATTTATGTGCATCAAAACTGACATGAAGCTGACAAACTTTCTCCGACAAACTTTCTCCAGTAAAAAATTCCAAATCTAACGGAGTTTCTAGAGTGGGAAGCCATAAGAATTGAAAAGTGATGACTCTTCCCTCGTGTGGGAAGCCATAAGATTGGAAAAATGGTGACTCTTCTCTCGTCCCCCCCTTAAAATATGGTTTGGAGTTGGTTTTTAGGAGCTATATGAAGAAGAAACCGCCAAAACCCACCAAAAACCGTCATTTGACATGTTTTAAACATTTTCAGACACGCTGAGCATCATGCATCGATCTAATGCATCATGCACCAGCTCTTTGGAAAGTTGCGATCATGCATCAATTTGGTGCATCATGCGCCAGTTCCAGAGTTTTTGCCATTTCGACTTCGATCCAATAAATTTTGAATTTTCCATAAAATTAGACAAATAAAGATGTTTCTAAATATTTTATCAAATACACAGACTATATATAGACATAAACATAAATATATGTGAAATATCTCAAACAAAACAAACTCAAAAAGAAGCTAAACAACGATACAAATGGGTTGTTGATCTAAAAAATATAGTTGTGTAAAATTTATAAAGTTGACTCCACTTTACAATAATGCCAAAAACTTGATGTGTTATTTTATGAATAAGAAATTTAAGCAATTTATGTTGGGATTCTACGCAAGTATACGTATCATTATCAAGTAATATAAAACTTTCTATTTAAGCCCCAAATATCAATCCCACGAGGAAGGTTTAAATTTGAAATGATAAATTAACTAGGAAATTCACAGAAATAAAACAAAATAACTGTCAGTAATTTTGAATAGTTTGAGATACTATCAGAACTAAATTATTAACTACTAGCAAAACTAAAATGCAGTTTAAACAGTAACTACTAAACTATGTTTTATGTGGTGAAGTTTTCTAATATGAAAAAACATCTTTCCCACTACAATGAGTTTTTGATAAAATGAGATGAGATAGTGCCAAATAGGAGCCATTTTTAATTCTTTACCCTGATTCAGTGTTATAGAAAATCATTGGCTAATTGCAGGCAGGTTTAGTCCCTAAATTAGTCCCTAAATCCGTGGTTAGGCTAGGAGGATACTAGCTCTCAATATCGAGCTCCCACTTCCCTTCCCTTGAAGGCTATGACTCGCTTTTGTTCTTAAACACTAAGACTGAATTGGTGATTTTAGTCTGTTACCCTAAAATTTCCAATTCTACACCCAACAAAGTAAATTTTTCTATTTATTTGCACTTAATTCCATGAACGAAATACTCCTTCATAGAATTAAATATGATTCTCACTCTTGTTGTAGAACTCATACTCCATTTTTCGGATCATATGTTTCACAATATATTTTAACAATTCAATTGGTCAGATCGAAAAGTAAATTAAGAACGGAGTAGAAAACCATCACAATTTATTTTATATTTTCAAATTGGCACATCCAAAGTTTCTCTTCATTTCACCATATCTTATAGTAAGGAGAAAGATAAAGGAAACTACTCAGACTTCATGAGAAAGATACAACAAAACACAAATTTCATGTATAAAAGAAAGTTCATACAACAATAATAAATGAATAACACTTATATGAAACTCTTTCTCAAAGCGAATCCCTTGTAGCCTCTCTTAGAAGATGTAGAAAGAAGAAATCTCTTACTTCTCTCCCTCTCTAACACTCTTAGAGAAGAATTCACACTTAAAATCACAAAAAAAACTCAAAACTCTAAAGAAATTAATTACTAATGGACTCTAAGTGGATGTGGGGAATGTGGAATAGCGTGGAAGAGAGTGGAAAGTATAGCGTGGAAGAGAGTGGATGGAATAGCGTGGAAGAGAGTGGAAAGTGGTCAAAGGGGGTCTTTTTTGATCAATTTTAGCTCTAAATAGAGCCTAATGTCAGTTTTCCAATAGGTGCATAAAAGCGTCCAAATTCGTCAAATCTTTTAGAAACGGGCCTTGCACCGACATTGGCGCCGTTAGCGCCCATTATGACACCATCAGCACTGAGGATAGTCTGGCTATGTTCTGTAGGTCTGCGCCGTCGGCGTCCATCCTGGCACCGTCGGCGCTGAGTATTTCTTCAAAAATGCTATTTTGACTTCAAATATCATCCTTTTTGCTTGTTTTTTACTTCAAGTCCTAAAAATCAATAACCTGCAATAAAACATGAAAAATGCTCTCCTTTAAAGTGCAATATCAACAAAAATGAGTAAAAAATATAGATCTAAATATACATATATTTTTTGTGTATTAAAATCCCCCAAACATAAATGTTACTCGTCCTCAAGTAACTCCTTTACTATAAAAAATATGACTCATGACAAAGAGTTTTAGCTTCTAGATTTCTATATTTTAGTCCACTAAATACAATAGCATAACTTAAGAAAAATGTAAAATAACTCCAGTTAATATTAAAGGTATAAGAATATCTAGCAATCAAGTCTAAGATTTTTTATTCTCTATTCTTTTCAAGGAAAATTGCAAATTGTAATATTAAAGCCACTAATAATATCCACATGAAAAAGAATTTCATGAAACTTTATTACTAAATATGCTAATACTTAAATATAAGTTTAGAGAATGTTTTTCTTTAAGTTGATTCAAGTGAAGCCAATTTTTAATTAGGCATCTCCTCAAGCTTCTCCTCACATCTTTTTCTTTTCTTTTCTTTTCTCTCTTTCTTGTAGGATCATTTCAATCCTTTTTCTTTTCTTTTATTTTCTTTTCTTCTTTTTTTTATGTGAGGATTACTATATCTCGATAGCCTTTAATGATTTTGAACTTCACTATCCCCTTCTTAAAGTTAAAAACATTTCACATTCCTTCACTTTATAAATTTATATTAGCTTTAAAGATTTTTAATAAATTCTTATTCTTTTCTTCTTACATGAATCTCTAAGATTTTTTAGCACTTCAAAAAGACAAATTCCTTTACTTATAATAGAAAAACATAGTCTTATTCTCTTATACTAAATATCTTAAATTTAAAATTAACCTTTATTATTTGAAAATTTTTACTTAAGTTTAGTATGTATTTAGAAACATAAATATAGTTATCTAAAGTTACCCTCTAATAGTTAAATATAGTTATCTAAAGTTACCCTCTAATACCAAAGGTCATGTGAAATTTAAACATTTTGAAAATATAGCTAATTGAGAACAAAAAAAATTAAGTTTCTTTCTTTAAAAAAGAATTCTTTCTTTCGCCCCAAACTTAAAATTTTAAAAGATTTTGATGAAAAACTTAAAAAGAAATAAAGGGTGAAAGAAAACATTTAATACATAAAGAAAAGACTTACATATTGAAGGGTCTGATACTGAAGCTTAACTGTGAAATATTGCAGGTGTTAATATGAAAAGCTACAAGACTTAAAACATTAAATAACACATAATACATATAAAAATTTGCTGAGAAAGAATTTACTATAAATATGTTCAACAAAGTATTAAAAACTAACAACAGTACTAAAATGATTTCCAATGTAAAAATAGTTTTACAATTCTACTGTTCACAATATAACATAACATCTAAAATAAAACAAAGTATCACACTCTCAAAATAAAAAAATAATAACAATAAATTATAACCAACTATAAATTAAAGAAAAGATCAAACTAAAACATCACCAGTCATCATCATCTTCTTCTTCTACATCAAAGTTTTGTTGTTGGTAAACATAGAGTGAGTAGGAAACTGAACTGAGTGGTCACCCATCATGTATTTAACCATCGCATCATCATAAGCACCACATATTCAAACTTCAGCCTTGTCAAATCATCATTATGTACATTTCTGGCCTCTATATTTTCCATTATATTTTCCATCCTCAAGATATCTCCCTGTTGGATCATCAGTTGCTCCATAAGTCCCTGGAGAGTAGGGTTACTAAAAGTAGAAGGAATATCCCTACTCTTACTTCCAGACCTCCATCCAACATGAGAATCATAAGTTTTAATATTTGCAGACCCAATAGGTTTTAAGGGTTCAATCCTCTCCTCATTCATTCCAAAATAAACTCTTGCATGTTCACATAGTGTGAAGATCAGTGCAGGGTGTGCTAAACCACCAGTAATTTCACCCGAAGCAATAGAACGAGTGTTTCTATAAACAATAGAGCCTACATCTATCCTTCTCATCTGCTGGCTATAGAAGTGCAAGATGGATCTATTCTTTGTAACTTCACTATGATGATTTGTTGGTATCATTCTAGCAGATATAAAATAATGACAAGCCTTAGATACTACATTTAACATAGAAAGAGGGATGTTTACCTTAACATTATTCTTCACCTTCCAAACTCCTCTTCCATCAGTAAGAAAAGAAATAACTTCATATAAGGCCTCATTTTTAGTATAAAATGATTTATACTGACAACTATACACACCCACTAACTGATAAAATCAATTAATTCTTCTTGGAGTAAATTCTACCATTTTCACACAAATAAAAATGTAGTCTTCAAGAGTTTCCATTAAGTTGGCATAGAACTCCATCACTATACCAATAATAGCATTGGCACTAAAGTAACAAAAATTCTCCACTGTCGAGCAACGATTAATCTTTCAACTTCTCCACCCAAATTTTTAAATGCTCGATCCGGAATTACTTTCTTAGTTGAAAGCAGACTATTGAAACAAATGTTAGCCTTGAAGTTGACAAATTTTTTATCATCAAAATCCACTTTCATCATTCCCTTGCTCATTCTCCGTGTCATGGTAATCTAAGAAAAAATTTGAAAATCTAAATAAATTCTGAAAATCATGTACCAAAATTCCAAAAATCATAATGTGGAACGTTTTAAACTTAAATCTACTCAGTAAGAGTTCTTCACCAAAGGATTTTCTCAAAATCTTCTAAAAAAATTTCAATATTTTGGATCTCAGCAATGTAAGATAAATCCTTGGTGAAAATAAAAACTTTTGGGTTCAAAATGTAGCTCTTACCCTGAGAAGATGAAATCCAAACTTCTTTTGCTTTAAAATCGCCTCAAATCTAAGCAATAGTAAGCCTTATGTACACAAAATGGAGGTTGAAGGTGACCGAAAGGGTAAAAATGGTGTTTTTATTATGTAAATCATGAATTTTAAGGGATTTGGGTACTTTTGGATTGAGGGCGTTGTCAGCACCCATTCTGGCGCCGTTGGTGCCAATCGCTAAAAATTCAAATTTTCAATTTTCATAATTTTCAACTTTCTTTCAATTCACTCCAGAGTCTAATTAGTCTTTTGAGTCTAATTAGTCTTTCTTTTTGAGCACTATTTTTCATCTTAAAATAATTCACAAACAAATATTTTCACAAACAACACCAAACTAACTTTTATATATGAAAATCCAATTCTTACAAATACACTTTTCTAATTACACTTTCACATACATAAAGCAAACTAAATTATAATTCAGTGCTGAAATCAAGCCACAATACTAGAACACTGACGCAAAATTATACACACAATTAGAGTTGTAAGAGTTCTAATTAAAAGTAAATCCAACACAATCACATTAAAAACATAATTACTTTTAAAATAGTAGAGAGTCCAACTTCTTCAATATTGTGCTTCATCTTCAGTACTTTCTCCTCCTTTAATATTTCTCATAGACTGGTAATGGATGTACAAATTGTAGATGGGTCGGTATGGGAATTGATCAGTTGAATTTTCATCGATCCATCCATTTTTCTTGAACATCTACACCAAACCTGCTTCAATTACCAACATCTACACCAAACCTGCTTCAATTGTTCCAGTATGATCAAAGTTCTCCTCTATCGTCCAATCTAAGTGATAAAAAAGGTAGTTAAGATTTCCTATTGCATTCATAATACTCTGAATTTCTCTTTTGATTTTCTTCATTTTCTTCTCCAAAGCTATTCTTTCTTCTCCAAAGCTATTAAACTTCCAACTGTTTTTGGCATTAATAGTGTTGAAGCATGTGATGAATGATCCAAAATAATATCTAATGCTTCATTTCCATTCTCAATATAATTGTCATCAATAGGAATCATGGGCTCCCGAGATAATAACACTTTCTCATAACTTTCATATGGCACTTGAAATTGATTACAAAGTAAGAAAATTGTAGAAGGATGCCCCAATCCACATATAGGCCCATTCATAATAATACTAATAATAGATTTGAAAATAATCGATCCCACATCAATGGGCTTTTCCATTTGAATGCAATAGTTTAAATTTGCACTTTCTTTTGAAACTCTACTAATCTTCATAGTAGGGAGTAATTTTGCAGAGATGAAGAAATTCCATTGTTTAGATATTGGATTTAGCAGTGAAGCGGAGAGACTAACGTACCCATCATCTTTGATCTCATCAGAAAATGATATATCTTGCATTATATCTCTCATTGAGATAAAATTCATATAATGACAGATTGACACGTTTTCAACCATATACAAATCATTAATTTGAGGCGGAGTAAATGGTACAGCCTTAACTCGAACGAAGACAACTCCTTGGGTAATTCCATGTAAGTTAACATAGAATTCCTTTACCACTGGTACAACAACTATAGTAGTAGTGTAGCATAGAACTTCCCAACGCCTCTGTACTATGATTTTCTCATTCTGTGAACTTGGAATACTCAATCCATGATTGACAAAGCCTCTTTCCTTGATAGGTCTCTTCTTCGTGATGACTTTGTCGTATAATCTCTGCATGTCAAAACTAATAAAATTTCTTCTATTGAAAACTCCATACCTTGAAGTATTTCTTGAATTGAAAGCCATGAATTTCGAAATTTGGAAGTTTCTGGTAGTCAAAGGCAATTTTTAGGCCTTTAAAAACACCTATTGGCGGTTATTTCAGAGTGCAATCCTGCTAAAGTCCACCAAATTTGTTCTGAACGCACGAAACTATTCAAGACGCTATCGGCGCTCCCGATGGTGCGGTCAGCGCCATGGCTCGTGTAGACAGGCGTCGTCGGTGCCAGAGGCCAAAATTGTGTATCTTATTTTTTTGGTTCAATTATATTCCAAATTTTCCTCCAATACCAATATTTATCTTAATTTATGAAATATAAAATTGTGTAGGATTCAAAAATATTATTATTTCCTAATATATAAAAACACTTACTAAACAAAATAGTAAGATATATATATATATATATATATATGTGTTACCTTACACAAAGTCATAATAATATTTCAATTGATGCCCATTAACTTTAATAATCTTTCTAATTTTAGGATTTTTAATAACAACAGTTCCATAATGATAGAATTTAATCACTTTAAATGGTCCTAACCAACTGGATTTGAGTTTTCCTAGAAATAATGTCAATCTTGTATTGCATAATTGAACTTCTTGTCTAAGTTCAAACTTCTTTATGGATTTTTGCATTATCATATGCTTCATTTCTAATCTCCTCAAGTTCATTGAGTTGGAACAATCTTTTCTCACCAACATCTTTTAGATTAAAATTAAATTTCTTAATTGCTCAAAATATTTTATGCTCCAATTCTACTGGTAAGTGGTACGTTTTTCCAAAATAAGTCCATATGGTGACATTCTAATAGGGGTCTTATAAGTAGTTCTATATGTCCACAATGCAGTATTTATTCTAGCAGATCAATCCAATTTATAAGGATTTACATCTTTTTCTAAAATTCATTTTATTTTATGATTTTATATCTCTACTAAAATGCTAGTCTGAGGATGATAAGCAATAGAGAATTTATGTACAATATCATAATTTTTAATTAATTTCTTGATTCTCTTATTCCTAAAATGGGATCATCCATCCGTAATAATTACTCTCGACATACTCTCGACATTTCATATCCATATCTTGTAAAAATATTTTTATTTAAAAATTTAGAAACACTCCTAACATCACATCTAGGTATAACAATAGCTTCAGTCCATTTGGGCATATAATCAACAACAAGTATTATATATAAATTTTTAAATGAAGACATAAATGGTCCCATAAAATCTAATCCACATACATCAAAAATTTTAACTTACAATGTGTAATTTAGAGACATTTCATTTCTTCTAGAAATATTTCCTACTCACTGACATCGATCGCATATTTTAATATATTCATTTACATTTTTAAAAAGAGTAGGACAATAAAATCCAGCTTGTAAAATTTTATGTGCATCTCTATTTTTTCCAAAATGTCCTCTAAATTTAAAATCATGACATCTTTCAATTATTTATTGAGTTTCTTCATAAGGCACACACCGCCTAATAATTAGATCTTTACATTAGTTATACAAATATGAGTCATCCCAAAAATAGAATTTTGAATCATAAATAAATTTCTTTAATTGTTGATTCTTACCATCTGGTGTTAGACCATCTGGTGGTAGAATATCACTTACAATATAATTTACTATATCGGCATACCACAATATATCCTTTATATCAATATTATACAATTTTATATAATTGTTCATCACGGAAATTTTCTAAAATTTAATTTGCAAAATTAGTTCTAGTCTTTTTTCTAGTCTAGACAAATGATCAGCTATTTGATTATCATTTCCCTTTCTATCAATTAGCATAAAAACAAGCTCTTGCAGAAGAAGTATCCATCTAATTAAGCTTGGTTTAGCATCCTTCTTTCACATCAAGTATTTGATAGCAAAATAATTTGTATGCACTATACATTTGGTTCCAATCAAGTAAGGTCTAAATTTATCAAAGGCATATACAATAGCTAATAACTCTCTTTCAGTAGTAGTGTAATTAATTTGAGCATCATTTAGAGTTTTAATAGAATAATATATACTTTAAAAATTTTTTTGTGTCTTTGTCTTAAAACAGTTCCAATAACATAATCACTAGCATCACATATTATTTCAAATGGTTTCTTCCAGTCAAGTAGAACTATTGTAGGTGCAGTGATTAATTTTTCCTTCAATAATTCAAAAGCTTTTATGCATTCCTCATTAGAATCAAATTTTGTATCCTTTTCTAAAAGTTGGCATAATGACTTAGTTATTTTTGAAAAATTTTTTATGTAACGCCTGTAGAAACTAGCATGTCCTAGAAAACTTCTTACCCCTCTAACCGTAGTAGAAGGTGGTAATTTCTCAATAACTTGAATTTTTGCAGGATCTACTTCCATGCCACTTTCAAAAATTTTATGCCCAAGTACAATTCCTCCTACAACCATAAATTGACATTTTTTCCTAATTTAGTACTAGGTTGATTCGTTCACATAATTCCATATTTTTTTCTAAATTATTTAAACATAATTCAAATGAAATCCCAAATACAGAGAAATCATTCATAATACTTCCATTCTATGCTCAATAAAATTACTAAAAATTGGCATCATACATTTTTGAAAAGTCGTAGGTGCATTGCATAGTCTAAAAGGCATTCTACGAAAAGCAAATGTTCCATACGGGCTTGTAAATGTTGTTTTCTCTTGATCCTCAGAAGTAATTAAAATTTGATGATACTTTATATATCCATCTAAAAAGCAGCAATATTTATTTCCAGCCAATCTATCTAGAAAGGGTAAAAGAAAGTGATCCTTCCTGGTAGCCATGTTTAATTTTCTATAGTCTATACAAATTTGCCAACCAGTAACTTGTCTTAATAGAATTAATTCAAGAATTAATTCATTTTTCTCATTAATTCATTTTTCTCATTTACTTCAACAGTTACTCCTCTTTTTTTTTAGAATACAGTGAATTGGAGTTACCCAAGCACTATCTGAAATAGGATATTAAATTCTAGCATCTAACTTTTTTAAGATTTCATTTTTAACAACTTCTTTCAATATTGGGTTTAATCTCCTCTGAGGATCAGCTTTAGGTTCGTATTGTTCATCTAATAGAATTATGTGCATACAAATTGAAGGACTGATTCCTTTAATATCTGCTAAAGTCCATCCAAAAGCCTTTTTATATCTTTTTAACATTTCTATTAATTTTTGTTCTTAAATTTCAGTTAAATCAGA
>NW_018164548.1:159117-159621 GCF_001263595.1 Phalaenopsis equestris | reverse complement strand
TCAGGTGGTTTAATACTTAAAGGAATAAGATTTTTATTATCATTTTCCAACAAATCTAAAGTTTCAAATTTGTATTGAATATAATCTAAATTCTCTTCTTTTATTTCATTCTCATAATATTCTTCTTGCCTTAATTTTTCTTCAAACACTTCCTTAAATTGCTCATTACTCAGATAATCAGTAACTTCCATTTTAAAATATTCATTATCTTTTTCTATTGTGGGTAACTTCCATTTTAAAATATTCATTATCTTTTTCTATTGTGGGGGCTTTCACAATATTAAATGTTACTTCTTAATCATTAACTCTCATTATTAATACTCCTTTTTGCACATCTATCACAGCTCTCCCTGTCGTAAGAAATGGTCTCCCCAAAATAATAGGAATCTTTTTATCTTCCTTCATATCTAATATTATAAAGTCTACAAGAAAAATAAATTTATCCACTTTTACTAATACATCTTCTATAACTCCTTTATGATAAGTTATTGATCGATCAACTAA
>NW_018164548.1:141694-159071 GCF_001263595.1 Phalaenopsis equestris | reverse complement strand
TAGAGGCATAAGATTGATACTAAAATTTATAGAGGCATAAAATTGATACTCGCTCCTAAATCACATAAGGCTTTTCAACACAAGGTATAATAAAACTACCAAGGTATAATAAAACTACCACTATCTTTTAACTTTTTAGGAAGCTTTTTATGAATAAAAGTGCTACACTCTTCACTGAGTGCAACGATCTCATGATCTGCAAACTTCCTTTTCTTGTTTAGTATATCTTTCATAAATTTCACATAACTTGGCATTTGTTCTAAAGCCTCAATGAAAGAAATGTTTATCTTTAACTTCTTAAAGATTTCCAAAAATTTTGTATATTGTTTATCTTTATTGTTCTGCTTCATTCCTTGAGGAAACAAAGGTAGTGGTTTTTCTAAAGGAACTTATATTTTCTTTCATGCTGCGACAATGTAGAATACTTAAGACCCTGGCTTCATTCCATGATCTTGCCCTGCGGGCTTATTGGATTGTATCGGGACAACGACCTTGGGTATCCATACCTTTTTCTTTGACGGTGATGTTTTGAGATGGAGTGTCTTGGTATGGTAGGAACATCGGTATGTCGGTATGTCGAGGAAAAGTATGCTCCCCATGGTGCAGACCAGATACAGTACTGGGCAATCTCTTCATCTTTTTTCTTTGGTACTTTAAGAACATCCTGAGGCGGTTGATTGGTAGAATTCTCAGACCCGACATGACTTAACTGGTCGACGGCCCACAGGTCTAGTAACAGTGGAATCGGTAGTAATTATGGTGGTATCAACCCTGCTTCCCAAATGGAACCAAACAAAAATGCGAGCAGGCAAAGCTTTGGTTAATTTTTGAGATCATCTGGCAGTTCTGACGTCCCTTAGAATTTCATTCTTCATGCAAGGGGATATTGCACGTCCCACTCGTTGGAGTAACCCGCCAACTGAAAAACTTTCTTTAGCAGCTAGTTTCTGAAACACTGAACTGACTCGGGTGATAGGAGCAGGCTTCTTCCTCTCCCCACCATGTCCATGAAGTGATGGTAAAGCAACATTGATCTTTTGGATACTCTCATACCCGTTAGTGTCCATTAAGGGATGGAACCTACTCTCTTGCAAAAGTGGATAGGTCTCTGACAATGCTGACTCATCCTGGTGAAGATTTTCATCAACAAGTGCTTCATCAGAAATCTGGGCTTTAGTAGCCCTCTAAACCTCCTTGTTACGGTTTCTCCTTTGGGTTTGGGTTAACGGTGCAGTCCTCAAACTCGATCTGATTTCAAATACTGACGGTGAGACGACCAGTCCGTCAGTCGGGTCTTCAAAGATCATAACTTATTTTCCCTTAACAGAAGCGGGAACATCAGGCTTGGTAAGTGCAATGGTGTAATCTTGACCTTCTTGTAAGAAGGAAAATCTTGAGAGCAGTTCAGGTTGAACTCGATAGAAGGTTCTTAAACTTTTGGGGCGGCGACTTTCATTATGAAGAATAGGGTATTCCCAAGGATGACCTCGAGATCTTCAAATCCTACTCCAAACTTGATGGTGGGAGCGACATTTTGGGCATTGCGGCTTGTCTGCTGGTTGCATGAAAAGTTAGCGTTGGGAACACCATTGAAACAACTTCAAAAGAGAAAGCTCTGGGATTAGCTATTTCGCCAATAGCTCGTAATCCTAGTGCGAGCACTAAAATTAGCAGAGGCCAATCTGTAGACCGGGTAAGTCTTTTTTTAATTTGTGGAGGTTTTAAAATTTTAGTAAAAATAGTTTGAAGGTAGAAAGATTTAATCAGTACATAGAAAATTTAAAGAGCATGCGTAGCATGAAACGGTCCGATTTAATTTGCAGAACAAAAAATCAAACGCGAAAGGGAAAAAATGAAGTTCAGGACCCAGTGCGGGACCAACTTAACAACACACAATGCTCAGGTAGAACTAGTCCACCAACACACCTATTGAGGGTCTGACCCCACATGAAGATTAAAAAGTTCTTAATGGCCTTCTGAACCTCCTTGCTCGAAGGTGATGACCAAATGGTCATGAAGTCCAAAAGAGTTGACTGCACTCTCTCAAGACAGAAATGAGTAAAGTATGCCAACGGAAGAAGGGTAATTTGGTCCAAGAGGGACATAGATTCATTACCGATGTATGAAGATAATATTTCTTGATTTAAATGGAGAGAGAAGCTAATACCCAGTGGAGTCTCTAGAAGCTGTTGGCATTATTTTGGTTGGAAGTTGCCCGTTGGAAGCTGTCGGTCACCGAAATCGAAATCACGTCGCCCGCTTCAGAAAGGCATTTAATTTACATTTATATATAAGTTTAGAAAAATATTAAATCAAACTAGCCCCATATTTTTTATAGTTTAAATGAAAGAGCGCTATACCTCAAACCCTATATCTATCCCGAAAGATAAACACGTGACCTAAGGGTGAGGCTTAATCAAATAAACTAAGAAATATATGACATTTGTTTGATCTGTGAAACCATTTTATTTTCCAACAAATTCCCCAATTTAATATGAAGAATTAATTAGGGTTTATATTAAGCTGGGTTCGGACAAGCTTCTTATAAGGGCAAGCCCCTATAGTTAATTATATCTTAGCAACCGAAGTTACCTAAGAAAACTCTCGATAAAAATCAGGGAATATTATCTTCAAAGAGGTCAAAAGGATAATACTTTTCAACAAAATTAAACAAAGAGATGTGAAAGGAAAATGGTTCAAGTTTGGAACATTTATTGTAGAATCCAAAGGAAGAAGAACTAGGGGATGTCATTGATCTGAAGGAGAACCTCGGTGACTTCCAAGTCTATCATATGTTTTGGCTTCAATTTTGAGGAGAAATATTTAAGTTTTTCATCCTACAAATTTTATTTATTTAGGGCTTATATTTATGTGAAATAATCACACAAATAGCTTGGAAGATGTGAGGATTAAGGTCGTGATGAACGATAACCTCAGAATCTTAAGATGAGTTAGGGCTTTTATTGTACGACAGAGCTATACCAAGGCCTAAAGATGAGTTGAAGATTTATGTTGCACTAGGCAGACAACCTCGAAGTCTTATGGCTTGGTTTTTTAATTCTAAAGAAGGAAAAGTTTTGAATGGTTTAGCTGATGTAGACAGATTTTTTGTTGAAGATGGCTGTACTGCCCACAATGCTAGCTCCAAACTCCCTGCTGTGATGAGTTTAGGTATTCTAGTGTGTCAAGTTATGATGTCAAATCAGATGGCCCTATGGTTATGGTTTTATAAATATTATAGTTCATATTAAAGTTGATTAGAGCGACACCAGTTAGGATCCTACGGTTCCCTCGTTCCGACACCACTATGTTCTATCATATTCACTTAGTTCAAATGAATTTACTAAACTCAACTTAATGAGTTCCATATTTTCATTTAGACTATGGGAAGTCTCGTTAGCAACCGTAGGTTACCTCCTCTGAGGGATTCCCGATCATCCGATAGAGATGTCTTAATTTAGTTGTGGTTGCATTTTTAGATGTGATGTTTGTGATTAAATTTTGAGTTGTTTTATATTTTAAATGTTGTGGCGGGGACATTTTTGGCGGTGAATTTTATCTTGGTTGATTTTTAGTTTTGGTTTTGATTTTGTGGCAATCCTAGCAGTTTTAGTTTTCATGTAGGATAACATCATTTTTTAACATGCAAGTTTTATAAGCATGAAAGTATAATGCAGAAAGTAAAAGAGAAAACAGTACTGTAAACTGTAAAAGCGTACTTAGCAATTCTTCTCGTTCCACCACATGAAAGGTCAATACTTGCAAGATATGTAGATAATATTGTAAGGAATTTAAATTGCATGAGTAGATGAAGGTTTAGCTACCAAACCCCAAGCTATGAATTTATTGAGTCTCAAAAGATCCTAGTAGATGATTTTAGGACAAAATATGATAAGTTCGATTTGTCCTTCAAAACATCCAAAAGATTCCAAAGTGCTCGGGATATGACCCTGAACTATTTTGAAGATCTCTTGAATTATTTTGAGTTCATTTATGAACTTTTCATATTGTTCCATCAACCATCCGAGTTTTAGAGTGTGGCTACCCCATTGCTCATTGAAGCTTAACAATTTAATTAACCCGAGGATATGATACTCGATTAATCAATTGATGCTTCATTAAAAAGTTATGTGAGTGGGTGCCCTTAAGGCGTATTTGAGTTTTTTAAGACTGTGGTGCCCAGAGTTAAAGTCAGGCTTGTAGTGCTTGAAATATGTTAATCACCAAACATATCATTTTCTAAATCCAACCAATTGAATTTAGACGTCGAGTCTAGGTCACTACTAAGCCTTTAATAATCATGATAAGTGAAATGATGATTATCAAAAATTTTGATTTAAGTGATATGTATTCTCATCAAATGGTCAAACCTTGCTCAACTTTAAGCTTAAGAAAAATAAATTATCATCATTCTGACTTAAGCCCATCACTTAAGAATCGTTTGATCTTAATTGACTTATTAGTCATGAAGATTAAGAGAATTATGCTTTTAGTTGATGTTGTGCAAGGGTGTTGAATGAGTTTCTACCTTTTAACCCCATTCTATTTCAATCATCCAAACATATTTACTAAGATCAAAATTACCCATTTTTCCCTTTGATAATCCTAAATTTTGATTAAGGCACCAAAGTCTTAAAATTAGCACTTTGCCCTTGGGGCACTTCACCTCATAACTCTTTAAACACAACTCAAATGATTCTGAGGGTTTAAAGTGTCATATCCGTGAGGTAATTAAAATGTTAGAGGAGAACATGTGGACCTCTCAAGATTTAATTTAATTTGGATAATTATTTAAATTTAGAAAGTAAAATTTTTAAAAGTTAATTTATTGAATTGTCCAAAATAAAATTTATATTAATGGAAAAATTATTAGAGGTTTCCTAAGGTCAGAGAAACCCTTAAACAAAATTTTATGATTTTTTTAATCAAATTTCTATTTTTATTATTTTATTTTAGATCAATTTTCATGATTTATTTAAATAGAAAATGACATTTTAAATACAAAAATTATTTTTATATTTTTATTATTACTCCTCTGAGTTCAAAAAATTTAGAGAATCAAATTTTATATTTTGTTGATTTTTAATTTATTTATTATAATTATTTTAGTGAGAAAATATGAAAAATTTATTTTTAAGCTTTTAAAATTTATTTTTAACTTAAAAAAATTAGGAAAAAAATTCCTAATGACTTCTAAGTGATTAGGGAACATTCCCACTCATTTTGGAATCATTTTTGTATTTTTAAAAATTTTGATTATTTTAATTATTTTTAATTCAAAGTATATTTAAAAAATGAAATATTTTCATAAAGATGGGTTTTATTTTTACAAAATGCCCTTGATCACCAAAAACTCAGACAAACAACTTTCATAACTTTTCTAAGTGTATTTAATTTATTATAATTATCTTTGTACGAAAATACAAGATTTCTTAGAAAATACATATTAGTGCTTAAATCAAGCCAAATAAATTTGAAACTTTTACAGTGGGTAGATATGATTTTTATGAATAATATGGAGTTAATTTTGTTAATTTTTTATATGTATTTAATTTACGCAAATTAATACAAAGTATTTACATTTAATTAAGTATAGAAATTCACAAAATGATTCAAAGCATCACAATATTTTCCCTTGACTTCTCTGACCATAGGAAACCTACAAAAACTATTCTCATAATTTTTCAAGTGATGTTTTGATTTATGTAATTAAAATAAGCCAAAATGGTCTCTAAGCTTGAAAATTAAGATTAGAAGCATAGAGATGCCCTCTAACCTTGGAAAAATCAAAAGACATGGCCTCTGCCATTAGGAACAAACCCTCAAAATTTCAAGCAATGGTGAAATGATTTAAGCAATATAGAATTAAAATACCACAGAGGGTATTTAATTAATTAAAAATCAGAGGGTGAGAAAATATTTTTTATTTTTAGTCCAAATTATTCTTCTCTGTTCACTGAGCAAGTTGATATTTTTCTTTTATTTTTATGATTTTTCTAGAGAAAGATATGGATTTTTGAAGTTTAGGCATTTAAAATAATTTAAAAATAACTATTTTTCTACTTATCCACGCGAAGCCAACTCATCCTCATCCGCTCCAAAGGTTCTATGCCCCGCTCTGTTATTTGATGCCGCCAACCACGTAGCCTCCAAGGGGATCGTGCTTTATCCACCATGGATCTGTTCGGCTTGTTCTCCTACGTCTGTTGAATACACGCACGATTGGACGGCTCTCCGTTATCGTCCCTAAGTGACCTAACTCGTGAGCTGTTCACACTAAAACCTTAAGATCTTGGCCTACAATCAACCAAATTGCATGGGATTTGTTTCTAAACCTTCATCTACTCAAGACAAAAACATATATAAGTTTTATACTTTATGAAATACAGTAAATGTGTATGGAGAGTCGAAATAAGCTCGGTTTAGGGTTGGAGTTTAATACCTTTTCCTGAGAGGGGAGGCCTCAATCAGAGGGTTGTGGTAGCTTTGATTGGACCTAATGAACCTCCATATGAAGTCTCAAGCCTTGGTGAATTGTCTAGGTATGATTTCGACCAAGCTCAATTTCATGTGTTGATCAAAGTATATGCTAGAGGCTATTTCATAGGGGGCTTTTGTGGGGAATCAACTTCTCTCACTATGGGGATGGTGTGTGCGCAAGTAATTGAAGTTTGGTGAGCTGTGGGGCTATGGAGAGTTCTATCATAGATTTGGGGCAAATTTTAGTGGAGAAATTGGCTCAAAAAGGTGGGTATCAATGGCTGAGAGCAAGGGGATTGCACTTGGGATGGTTTGGAGAAGCTCTGGTGAGATTTTGGCAGTGTTTCCTTAAGGTTCCAAGAACTTTCTTTTTTGGCCGTGGAGAGCTCCATTTAAAGCCATGGAGGTCTGGTGGAGCTCAGGGCTTGGAGTTGGGTGCTAAAGCTTGCTGAGGTGGAGGGAAGAAAAGCTCTAATGGCCAATGAGAGTGAGCCAAGGAGCCAAGTCAGGGCCAAGTCAGGGAGGTTCAATTTTGGGTTTTTGGCCACTTAGGGCTCCCTTGGGCTAGCTATTTTCAGCGGTTGAGGAGGCGGTTGGCCAGGGTTTAGTCACTTCTTGGCCCAGGAAGGTCAGGGGGTGCTTAATGATGGTTACCCCCCAATGGTAAGCAATGATGATAAAGATATTTGAATTTAGACCAAATATGGGGTGAAATCCCTTAAATCAAGGGACCACTGGTCTATAGCTCATTTTGGCTGGTTTAGGTGGGTTTATCCTGGTCCATAGGGTGTGTTTAATGGCTGTGGGGACCTTAACTTGGTGACTTTACGATGGCTAAGTCAATTTTGGTGCATGGGTCTAATTTGGGTTGAAATGGCTAAGAGTTGCGTTTGGGTTTGGCTAGCCATGACGTTGAGCCCAATTGATTGATCAAAATTATGTAGATGATTGTAATGAAGATTTTTAATGACTGTTATGAAGATTTTTGGTGAAGGAATGAAATGATTTTGAGTTCAATTGGAAGCTCAATTTGATGGATTTTGGGCTTTTGGTCAATTTGGGCATGTTGGACTAGACTTGGGCTTAGGTTGGGCTAAGCTTGGAATTTGGCTCAATTGAATAGTCCAAATGATTAAGGAAGATGTCATGAGGATTTTTCATGAAGGAATTGAGTGGATATTTTGGGGTTAAGGCTTTCAATTTGGTGGATTTAGAGACAGCCAATTTGGGGCAAATTTAGGGATTTTTGGACTTGGGTTGAAATTAAATGCAATTGAGGCCTCACCAAGGCCAATTAAAGGTTAAGTTTGGTGTATAGGAGTGTTATGAAGAGTTTGAAATTCAATTGGGGTTTCGATTTAGATCAAAATTGAGCTCAAAGCATGAGCCAATTAGGCTTGGATTTGTTTTGGATTGATCAAATGAAAGATGAATTTGAGTTTAGAATTGAAATTGAGGGAAATTGGGTCTAAATTAATGGACATTTGGGATGAATTTTGGGAAATTGGGCCTTTAAAGGCAATTTGGGGGTTTTAGTCAAAATAGTCAAATTGATCAAATTGAGTTCCAAGGATTTTGGAGACATTTGAAGTGATTTTGTAGGTTTTGGGAAATTTTGGGGTGCCAAAGGTATTTTTGTAATTTTGGCAATTTTGGGGGTAATTTGGTAAATTTGGATTTTTTGGTGGTTTTGGGTAATTTGGGTATTTTGAAATGGTTTGAAATGATTTCTTAACAAACTTGGATATTCTTGGGTGAAATTGAGATTTTTGGCCAAATTTGGGATGTGAGGGTGTTTAGGTAGTTTGGGTAGGTTTGGGGGTAAAAGGTCAAATTGAATATTTTTTGAAGAATTGAGGTTACCACCGTATATGAGCTATAGACCAATGAAATCCCCATTTGGGTCCTCTATTTTTTGGTCTTAGCCAAACTCTAGCCTAGGGATGATGGGTTTAGGGGACCATCTACATGAGTCTCCCAAAAGATCATGGGATCAAAGTCAACAATTTTTGGTTTATGGATTGTGAGTGATTGTGATAGTGAGTGTAGTGACTGAACAAGCTCTAGACCAACACCCAAAGTCAACCCTAAGGTCAATCAGTCCTATGGGGACTCATCTTGAGCTCCCTCATACTGACCCCACCTACTAAGTGCTAGAGGTTAGGATCAACATGTGAAACTTCAAGTTGAGCAAAGAGGAGTTTAAAATTTCTAATGGTGAGGGTTCCTTTCTTGTTTTCTACGAATAGTCAACTGAAAAATCCTATGGCTAGACCTTAGGAAACTAAAGAGGGAAAACTAAACCTCAACCAAAAGTGAGGTCAACAAGGCTTTCTTATATCTTTTCAAAATTTCCAACAACTGTTGTTCCTGCATATCAATTAATTCTGAGGATACTATAATAGGTAATGTAGATAAATCTCCTAAAAATGCATACTTCAAATGTGTAGGAAGCATTTTCACTTCTAGTTCAGGGGGTTTCTTGATACATGAAATCAAATTCTTGTTACTTTCTATAGGATCTAACACTTCAAATCTTTCCTGAACATAATCCATATCCTCTTTAATAACTTCCATAGATTCATCTTGAATTATATTCTCTTCTTGATATTCCATATATTCCTTTTTAAATTCCCTTTCAAAAGTTTTCTTAAGATATTCTTGGCTTAAATATTCATTAATATCCATTCTGAAGCATTCAATCTGAACATTAATATCCATTCTGAAGCATTCAATTTCTTGCTCTTTTACAGCGTATCTCATTGATTTTGACTATTAAATGTAACCTCTTGATCACTAACTCTCATAGTTAGTTCTCCTTTTTGCACATCTATCAATGCTCTTCCAGTGGCTAGGAATGATCTTCCTAAAATTATAGGAATTTATTTATCTTCCTCCATATCTAATACAATAAAGTTCACAGGAAAGTTAAACTTTCAACTTTTACCAAAACATCTTCTGTAAATCCTTTAGAATAGGTAATCGAACGATCAACTAACTGCAGAGTTACAATTGTAGGTGAAATATCTCCTAAGCCCAACCTCTTAAAATTGATAATGCCATAAGATTAATACTAGCTCTTAAATCACATAAAGTTTTTCCATAAAATTGTTTGCCAATAACATAATGAATTGTAAAACTTCCAGGATCTTTATGTTTTTCAGGAAATCTTTTTTGAATTATAGCATTACACTCTTCGCTGATTGCAACATTCTCATTATCTACAAACTTCCTTTTCTCATTAAGTATATCATTCATGAACTTCACATAGCTTGACATTTGTTCCAAAGCTTCAACAAATGGAATGTTTATCGTTAATTTCCTCAAAAATTCCAAAAATTTTGAAAATTGATTATCTATATGTTTTTGTTTCAATCTTTGAGGAAATGAAGGTGGTAGTCTTTCTATAGTGATTTTCATTGGCTTAATAGGTTCACCAGATTTTTCCTTTTCCACCTCATCTTTTTCAACTTCAACTTCTTGTGAACTCTATTTTCTAATTTTTTTCCACTTCTCAGCTGAATAGCTTTAATTTGCTCTTTGTTCGGATCTTTATGATTTACTTCAACATTACTAGGCAATGTTCCTGGAGTTATATTGCTAAGTGCGGTATCAATACATCCCAATTGATTTTTCATGTTTCTGATAGCAGCTCCTTGACTTTGTAATTGACTACTCATCCGCAATATCAAGTATCAATTCTTCCATTGATATTTTTTTTCTCCTTACTCTGCAAATTATTAAAACCTGAGGGGTAATAAGGATTATAAGCTTAGTTCCCTTTATTTTTGGAGTTTCCCAACGGGTTCGTAGTGTTGTTTCCCCATTACAGAATTGCAACATTAAAATTATTGTTACTTGAACTAAAATTTGGATGATTCTTCCAACTAGGATTATAATAATTGGAATAAGGATTATTATAACGATTCTTTATTGCATTTAAAGTCTCATAAGAAGATTAAGATTCAATTATTCGTCCCAATGAGTTCTCCTCACGCACATGTTCTATCTGAGGATAATTCATTCCATATTGATCTCTCTTCTTTGATATAACATCTATTTGGGCAGCTAAAACAAATATTGCATCAGAATCATGTATGCTAGCTACTCTTTTTGGATTTACACTTTCAGAGGGCAACTGAAAATTATTAGTAGTCATCTCTTCAATTAATGAATATACTTCATCAAATGGTTTTGATATTAATGATCCACCAACAACGTCAATCATTGATCTATAAGATCCAACCAACCCATTATAAAAAGTTTGAATTATTATGGTCTTGACAGTTTCTAAGGAGATCTTTAAATCTTTCTCATGCTTTATAAATTGATTCCCCTTCAAAGTGACAAAAAGATGTGATATCATTTCTATGCTTAGCAATTTTTTAAGGTGGGAAAAATTTAGATAACAATTTTTGTGACAAATCTCCCCATGTTTTGATAGATCCAGGTGCTAATAAGTTTAACCACATCTTAGCTTTATCCTTTAGTTAAAAAGAAAAAAAAGTCTAAGTCTGACGATATCATTTGACACTTCATCATATTTAAATGTAGCACACAATTCTAAAAAACTAGCAAGGTGTAAATTAGGATTTTCAGTAGGTGTTCCTCAAATTTGATTGTTTTGTACCATTTAAATAATAGTAGGTTTAAGTTCAAATGAATTGGCAACAACAATAGAATTTTGAATACTCAAATGCATTTCATCTGCTAAAGGATTTGTATAATCTCTTAAAGGTCTGTAATGATGTTCATTTTTATTTCTAACATTGTTTAAATTTCAAGCCATTTTACTAAACTGATCTTTCTCTTTTTATTGTTTTTGAATTTTCCTAACAGTTTTTTCTAACTCAGAGTCGTAAGGTACTAAATTTTTAGATCTTACACTATGCATAAACCGAATAAAGCAAGTAATAAAAATGTTCAAATTAAAGTACAAACACACTCTTTTTTATTTATTTATTTTAAAAATAAAATAAAATAAAATGCTAATATTTTCTGTTACTTCCCTGACAACGGTGCCAAAAACTTGTCACGAAAATTTGTATATGCAAGTATTTATGAAGTTGAGACCACTTAAAGGTGTCAAAAACTCGATGCAAGCAGATTTATAATAAATATGCAATATAATCCTAACAAAGCACTTTTTATAAATATAATTTATCCCTTAAAACACTTTTTAAACTGCCAAATCTCCTAAAATATCAATGCAAGTATATGTATCGTGCAAGTAATAAAGGGCTTTAAGGGAGTCATAGATATCAATCCCACAGAGAAGTTGGAAAATCCTAAAGTAAATTATGGAAATGATTTTCTAATAAAAACAAAAAATAAAAATAAAGTGCAAAATTTGAAAATTGACTACTAGGGTGAATGCTAATTAAAATGCAGATGTAAGATTACAAAAATTAAACTTAATTAAATACTAAACTTTTAAAAGTAAAATTGAAATTAAATAAAGTTTTTGTTGTGATAGAAAGTTCAAATTTAAGAAAGCATCATTCCTCTTTATAATGAGTATATGGTTTATGAAGAAATTGAAATTATTTGAAAAAATATATATAAATTATAAGAGCAATCATATTCTTTACCCATTTCTGAGTGCTATAAAGAACATTGACTAATCCAGAGTTTGGTCCTTAACTCCATGGTTAGGCTGGGAGGATACCGGCTACCACTCCAGAGCTCCCACTACTCCCTCCCCCGAGGGCTAACAATCTCACATTAGTTTTCAATCAACTAAACCAAACCAAATTGAGAGTTTTAATCTGTGGGGATTTTAATCTGTCATCCTAAAATCTCTATTCTGCATCCAAGAAAAGTATATTTCCCTATTTATTTGCACCTAATCCCATGGAAGACATACTCTCCCATGAAATAAAATGTGATTCGTTTTATATTTTAGAAATCATATCTCATTTAAGAACATATGCCTCTCAACAAGTTTTAACATTTTAATTGGTCAAATCAAAAAGTGAATGAAGATCAAAGTTTAAATCATCAAAATTATTATCATTTATTATAGTACAAAATAAAATCTATTCTTCACAAAACCATATCTTCAAAGTAGGGACAAGGATAAAGAAGACTACTCAGAATTCATGAGAAGGATACGATAAAATAGGAATTTCATATATAAAAACAAGTTTACAAAACAAAAAAAATAAAAATATAACTTATCTCATAATCCTTCCCAAAAAAATCCTAGAAGTTCTCTCCAAGTCTTTCTCTCTTTACAATCACTCCCAATTCTCTCTTAAAAATGTAATGAAGAAGAAATCTCTCACCTTCCCTTTCCTCTTACAAACCTAAAAGAAAATCTCCACTTCTCTCTCTCTCTAACCCTCACGCCACTTTTTCTCTCTCCCTCAAGTCACACAACAAAAGCCTCTTCTCCAACTCTATGAAGTCTTCTTCTTTTATTTTTGGGCTGCCTCCTTTTGAAAAGGATTCAAAATTCCCTTCAAAAGTCAACTCTTTTGAATTCAAAAGATGTGTCATTTGATCCAAGAGTCATATCTCTTCATAAAAGAACCTTCCAAAGTGTTTGATGCATTGAATTACTCCAAGAGGTGTGTAGAACAAGTGTCCTTTTGAAATTTATGCAAAAATTTGTCTTGAACTGCCTTAATTTGAAAAAGTCATCCCTAGCGCATCTTGCGCCAATCTGACACATCATGTGCGAGCTCTATGGATTTTGGCGCATGATGCGCCAGAATCCAAAATTGGCTCTTTTCGCTCTAAATTTCGTCCTTTTTGTCATTTTTGCTCTAAATGCCTAAAAATGATATACCTGCAACAAAAACACAAAAATACCCTTTTGTAAAGTGTAATATCACAAAAAATAAGCATAAAATAGGGTCTAAAAATGTATATATTTTTGGTGTATCAAAATCCCCCAAACTTACATTTGAATTTGGAGGTCATTTTGAGAATGAAAGAACTGTTCATAAAATTTTGCAATCTGGATTTTATTGGCCTATTCTATTTAGATTCTATTTAGAGATCTATTTAGAGATGTTAATATATACATAAAAACATGTGATCAATGTCAGAGAGTAGGTAATATTTCATGGAGAAATAAAATTCCTTTAATTTTTAATTTAAAAATTGAAATTTTTAATGCATGGGGATTGGATTTTATGGGACCGTTTATACCTTCATTCGGAAATATTTATATATTAATTGTAGTGGATTATGTTTTAAAATGGATAGAAGCAATCGCTTTACCTTGATTTGATGCTTGAAGTGTTTCAAAATGTTTAATTAAAAATATTTTTACAAGATATGGAATGTCGAGAGTAATCATTAATGATGGAGGATCTCATTTTAGAAATGCAACAATTACAAAGTTGGTGGAAAAATATAATATAATGCATTGAGGGCAAAAGCTAAATAAAATTGAAACAAAATAATAAGGATAGCAGTTTAGCAGAAATATATAATCTTGAAATTAAGAGAAATTTGGAAAAGAGTGTTAATCACAGTAAAATGGATTGGTCTGTTAGATTAGATACTGCATTATGATCAAACAAGACAGCTTATAAGACACCTACAGGTATGTGCCCTTATAGATTAATTTATATGTATATCTTTATGTAGTTTGTGTATTGTGAAAATATTTGGAAACATCTTTATTTACCTGATTTTATGGAAAAATTTAGAATTTATTGGATCGAAATTGAAATCGTGCAGTTTTTGGAACTGGTGCATGATGTGCCAAATTCCAGAGAGCTGGCGCATAATGCACCGGAATCGGTGAATGATGCACCGTGGCGACAAAAATGACTTAAAACATTTCAAAAGGCAGTTTTTTATGGCTTCTTCTTCTTATAACTCCTAAAAACTGATTCCCAAGTCTATTTTAAGAGGAAAAATGAGGGAAGAGCCACTAAATTTCAAATCCAATGGCATCCCACTCTAAAAATATTGTGAGATTTAGAATTTTCAACCAGAGAAAGTTTGTCAGTTTCGATACACAAAAGTTTTATGTTCATGTTCTAGTGAAGAAGAGTCTAATCAAAGAAAGGGGGTTTTTGAATTGAGGATTCTACTTACCAAAGATTTGAGTTGAAGAGATCATTGCGCAGAGATCTTGGGAAGTGCTTTGTTACACTATTGACACCGTAGTCGTCCCTGTGGTGAAAGAGTTTTATGCAATTCTATCTGGAATCAACCAAGGAATTTTCTATGTGCAAGGAAAGTTGTGCAATTCACTCCTTCATGATTAAACGAGATGTTTATGGTTGAAAATGTGCCTATCTGCCTTTACGCAAATTTTACCCCTATGAGAGATAACATGAATGAACTCTACCAGTACCTTAAGGATGAAGATGCAAATTGAGAGGCCAGAGATGATGGGAATGTAAGCTTTTTATCATCATTATTAAATCGTACTTTTAAGGCATGACACTTCTTTGTTGCATCGAAATTACTGCTTACTATGAAAATCAGTAAGGTGACTAAGGAGAGTGCTATTTTAAATTATTGTGTTAAAACCAGAAAACTTATTGATATTGGAGCCATCATTATGAAATTGATTTTGGGTTTGATTGTGAATGGGTATGTAATTGGACTTGGACATCCATCCACTGTTTTCCTATTGTGCAGTCAATCACAAGTACCTTATCAAAGTTGGAAAAAAGTGCTTCTTTCTTGGAAGCCAATGGATCCATAAGTCTATACTGGAATGGGAAATGAAAATGATATGAATGTATTGATGCATTAGGAATCCCATAATTCATCACATATTCAGCCTTACTTCATTTCTAATGCACTTTTGAAGTGGATCAAAAAGATAGAAAAAGAGGTGTAGATTCTTATGCATGTAATTGGAAATATTTCTGAAATGTTGGATCACATAGATTAGAGACTTAAAGAACATTTTGAGCATATTGGTTGTATTGAAGATGGTTTGGTACGTATGTTCAAGAAACATGCTTGGTTTGGGAGGATTTGTTTGATGATTTTTCTTATTGACCCTTCTACAACTTGTATGTGAAGTACCAATCTATGGGACATATACAAGAGGATGAGAGTGAAGAAGATGTTTGAATTTAGTTTATGCACGGAATGTTTGGATTGTTATTGTTTGTTTTAGTGTTTGTTGTGTTGGACTGCATTTACTTTTATTGTTGAATTTATCAATATTTGCATTTGTTATTTTGATGTTTAGATTTCAGTGTTAGGACGTTTTAGTTTGCTTTAAACACTGAAATAAATGTTTGTTGGTTTGATGAATGTTAGTTTGTAATAACACAAATTTTATATATATAAGTGAGTTTCTTGTTGTTTGTGAAAGATGGATGTTAGATTAATGTTTAATCAATTAGAGGTATACGTAAAGTGGTACGGAGCATATTTTCATTAAAAATTGAAATCTGGAAAGATTAAGGCGTTGATGCATGATGCGCCAGAATGGTGCATGATGCGTCATTTTACAGAGAGTTAGCACATGATGCGTCAGAAATTGGAACACACCTAATTACCTTAAAAACTGCAAAATCGCACAGACAAACTCCATTTTTACTGCTTAGGTCATCTTCTACCTCTAAATTGTGACCTAAGGCTTAACATTAGGGGGAAGAGATAAGAGTTTGGAGGCCAAAAATCATAGATTTCATCTTCTCTTGGTAAGAGCTTTACTTTAACATAGAAATTTTTTATTTTCACCATGGATTTTTCCTACATTGTGGAAGATCCGAAATTTAGGATTTTTTGATGAAAAAGCTTGAAGAAAACTCATGTTGAAAAGTTTCTTACCAAATAACCTTGTTTGGGGAGTTAGATTTTTTATTTAGTATGTTATTTGGAATTTATTTGGATTTTCATAGATTTTCAAGTGGCTTCCCGAGTGAAAATAGGAAAGTTGACTGATGATTTTAAAGTGCGAAGATTTTTTAACTTTGAGGCCCAATATTGTTTTAATACTCAAATCAAATCAAGAAGGTCGATCCAGCAACAGGCATTTGAAACCCGAGTGACAAGATTGAAAGGTTGATCCTCGCCAGAAATTGGGAGAGATTTCGCTACTTCACAACAGTAGTGATTGTCCCCATGATTCAGGAATTCTAGGCTAACTTGAGATTCACTAACGGGGATCACATTCTCGTTAGAGGTAAGCAATTTGAATTTACTGCTGAAAGGATCAATGTTTTTTATAGGCTGAGTAACAACGACTTTATATATGCTTAAAAATACAAGTAATTAATACTGCTGCTAGAAGACTTAATTCTTCAGCAACGACACCAAAAAGTTAACAACGATTATAGATTCAATAAAGATGTATATATAAAATATTCAATAATGGTAAAGTCACACTTATCAACACAAATATACATATCACTCAAGTAATATAGAGCTCTAATAAGTCCTAGATATCGATCCCATAGGGAGTATTATTAGAATTATGAACTAAGATTTTACAAAACAATACTTAATCACAACAATATAATTCAAATTGCTTATTTTTCACTAATAGAAAATTGAAATACATATGTAATTTTAATAACTCTTAAATAACTAATTATACAAATAAAGTTTTTAATGTGATATTCAATATATAAGAAATGATCCTTCTTCCTATCAAGAAATTATAGTGAATGGATAAAGTGAATCAATTCAAATTTTATTGTGCCAAATAAGGGCATATATATTCCTTACCCTTTGGTCCAGACATAAAGAACATTGGCTAATCTTAAGCTTGTTTACTAAATTTACGGCTAGGCTGGGAGGATACCGGTTCTCACTTTGGAGCTCCCACGTTCCCCTCGCCTGACGGCTAACATCTACACTTCAGCACCCAAAAGATAGGACCGAATTGGGGATTTTAGTCTGTCACTCTAAAATCTCCAATTCTATGCCCGATAATTTTATTTCCCTATTTATTTGCACCCAA
>NW_018164548.1:140957-141650 GCF_001263595.1 Phalaenopsis equestris | reverse complement strand
TAGTTGTAAAACTCAACATATTTTAACAAATCAATTCACTAGACTGAAAGTAAATTAAGATCGAAGTAAAAAGATCATCACAACTTCTTTAACATTTTCATGGCTCAACCAATTTAAATCACCATTTCACAAATCTCAAGAGAAGGAGAAAGATAGAGAAAACTACTCAAAACTCATGAGGAAGACACAACAAAACTCAGAATTCATATATAAAAGCAAAGTCAAACAAACTACAACAAGTAAATAACACTTATCTCTAATTCCTCCCCAAGAAAACTCCTCGAAGTTCCTTTAAATCTCTTCCCTTCTTTACAACACACAGAATTCTTCTTCAAAGCAGCAAGAAGGAAGAAATCTCTCACTTTCCCTCCACTCTTACAATCTCTCAAAGAATTCCTCACATTAGAATCTCTACATACTACTGGAACTCTTGGATGTTGTTCTAACCTTCCAACCTCTCGAAAACCTCTCCTCGAACTCCTCAAACTCCTCCCCATTTTCAGCCAAAATCATCTTTTAAATATATAGAAGAGTTTTTCCAAGAGTTGCCTAAGCATCCCTCCAAAATTCGTCCATATCCAATGCACCTTTGGACATAACCGCCGATCTCGTTGGCGGCGGCCTCGAGGGCGCCATCGGAGGGCCTTCTAAATTATTTAATCTAGAGTCTCGGGAAATTCTCGTCGTCGGCGC
>NW_018164548.1:138651-140947 GCF_001263595.1 Phalaenopsis equestris | reverse complement strand
TCAAAAGACTTATCGAAAGGTGACAGGGCAAAATTTCATTTCTTGCTCGTTTTTGCTCCAAATTGCACCGTTTTTGCATCTTTTTGCTCCAATGACCATAATTCATCATTCATGCAACAAAACATCAAAAATACCTTTTTTAAAGTGCAATATCATCAAAAATAGTGTAAAATAGGTATGAAAATCTCAATATATTTTCCTTTGGTCAAAATTCCCCAAACTTAACTATTACTCATCTTCAAGTAATGTTAGTACTATATAAAATTTATGATATATTGTAGTAAAGTTTTAATTCATAAATACTATAAGTTTGATTTAAATAAATACCATAGTGAGATTTTCAGAAAAAATTCAAGTAATTAAATTAACTCTGTAGGTACAAGATTATCTAGTCATCAAGTTTAAGAGTTCTAGTTTTCTATTCATTTCAAGAATTACTATATGTTGTAATATCAAGTCACTGAGAATACTCAAATGATAGGAACTTCATGAGAATGCTACTAGTAAAAGATGCTAATCCATAAATATAAGTTCAAGAATGTATTTAGGTTTTCCATTTAGGTAGGTCCAGTAATGTAATATCAAGTCACTGAGAATACTCAAATGATGTATTTAAGTCAATTCTTAATTAGGCATCTCCTCAAGCTTCTCCTCACTTTCATATATATTTTTTTCTTTCTTTTCTTTTCTCTTTTTCATTTGGATTGCTTTCAATCCTATATATTTTTCTTTTCTTTTCATGGATTGTTGTCAATCCTTCTTTTCTTCTCAAATGAATTTCCAGATTCTTAACACTTCAAAATATAGTTTCCTTTACTTTAAATAGTTAACTATAGTCTTATTCTCTTATACTAAATAACTTAATTTACAAAATTAATTTTCATTACAAAAATATTCCTTTAAATCTACCATAATATTTAAATATCTACAAAATATAGTTACCTGAATTAAATTCACTACATAAAATCATATTAATAATTTTTGAAAATCTTTAAATTGAGAACATCTAATAGTTAATCTTTTTCTTCCCTCCCCAAACTTAATTTTTTCAATACGAAATGATACAGGTGGAAAAAAAAAATTCTAAATATAAATCATACCTCAATATTTTAGGCATTTTCATCATTCATAAATTTTTTGCAGTCCTTCTCAAAATTTCTACTTCACTTAGTTTGTAACATTATTGTAACATTAGGAGCTATTAGAGCTCTCTATACATATAAATCATTAGAGAATTTGCTGGGTAATGAAATTTTGAAATAAGTACAAAACTAAACATTACACAAACACAATATTTCCCAAACCCATCCACAATACTAAACAAAACAATTACAATTAAAATGTAAAAATGAAAATCACATCACACTACAATTTAACAAATTTCAACTACCACACCAAACAATTATAATAAAAATTAAAATTATCCAATTACAACATAACAATAAAAATGAAACTACAAACATCCATTTCTATTACAAAAATTACAAAAATAAAAGTACAAGTACAAGTACTTCAACTACTATCAAATGTCAAAATCCCAAACTATGTCTTCGTCTCCTTGGTCAGCAGATGGATTGGGCGGATACTGAGTATATCGAGGGCACTCAGGAAAAGTAGCATCAGGCTCACCTCTATAGTGTCGGGTCTGCGCTTCGTAGTAAGCTATCTCAAAATCAGAATGCCTCTGAAGGTACTCACAATCATAATCATGTCTACGTTCTAATCCTCCAATCTTTTCATTTATTAACTCACGACTCTTTCACTGCAAGGTCAACTCATTCATTAAGTCAGTCAGGGTAGGGCAACTAGAAGGTGGACAACTAGAAGGTGGAAGGTCATAAAAGGTCATAACTAGTAGAGGGGATATCTCTACTAGTAGAAGGTTCTTTACTCTAACTCCCAATTCTCCATTTTTTTTTGGATTCATATGTCTTTAAATTAACTTTACTAATGGGTTTCATAGGGTAAACCCATTTCTCATCATCTCCAGCTTCCACTCCAGAAAGTTGGCAAAGTGCATAAATAAGGTCAGGATGTCCCAGACCTCCACTTGTTTCACTCCTTGCCGTGGTCAATATATTCTTAAAAATGATTCTCCCCACATTTATATTTCTATTATTCTGATCACTACGGTGATAGGTCGGTAATAGAGTAGAGGAAATAAAATAGTGCCACGCTTTAGATGTGGCGTTTAACATGGAAGCAGAAAAATTTACCCGTTTTCGTTACTTTATCTTCCATGTTTCTTTCCCATCAGTGAGAAAGGTGATCACATCATTCAGCAGTCCTTCCTACA
>NW_018164548.1:135456-138397 GCF_001263595.1 Phalaenopsis equestris | reverse complement strand
AATTTCTCCTCCCGGACTCTCAAAAACTCGCTCTTGTATACATTTCTTTCCTTCAAACACTGAAGTAAACCTCGATTGAGCCTTCGCATTGACGAAGCAAGACTCGTCGAACTCAAGTCGTGTCTTTTGTCGTGGAGCCATTTCAATCTAATCAAAATTATAGAAAAATTCCAAAATATACTCAAATATGCAAATAATGGCTTCCAAGAGTGATTCTAAGAGTTCAAAACTAAGTTCCATGAATTTCTTCCCAATATTTTCTTCACATTCTTAAATTTTTTGGATCTTCTCAATGTGGAAGAAATTCATGGTGAAAATCAACTATTTTTAGTTTGGAGTGAAGCTCTTACCAAGATATGATCAAATCTGATGTCTAAATGCCTTGAAATCGCCCCCAAATCCAAGATATCTCAAGCCCTAGGTCAAAAATTGTGTTTTTAAGAGGAAGGGAATGATGAATAGTGGTGGTTGACTGGTAAAAATCGCGGTTAAAGGTGTTTTTTTGGGATCTCGCCATCAGCGGGGTCTTCGGCGCCGTCAGTGAGCTCTATAGCATTAATATCCTAAGTCTCGGGAAAAGTCTGTCATCGACGGCGTCGAGGGCACTGTCGGTGAGCTCTATTGAATTGGTTCAATTTCCAGATTTTTGCAATTTTGATCAATTTCAAGCCTCGACGACATCAGTTCAATCATTATAGACATAATTTTAAGTGATTAAATGATGTACTTATCACAAATAAACATTCACAACGCAAAACATCACAATTATATATAAATTCCAAGGGTTACATTATACGTTACACAACACACCTAAGTTTGATATTTTTTCAACCTTAATACATCAATTCAGCGTCGCAATCCAAGCCACAACACTCAAAACGTTGAAAACATATCCTATGCTCAATCTCAACTATACAGAGATCCAAAAGCAAAATTTTAAAGCAAAGCAAACATAAATTTCAAACCAAATTACACATATAGACAGACAGGTAGCAATGTAAATCTACTATTCTTCAGATTCAGTGCTAGATTCTCCTCTGAGATTGCCCATTGATTGCACATGAATGAAGAGGTTATAGAATGGTCGGTATGGAAATTCTTCAGTAGAGTCCTCTTCTATCAATTTCATCCTTCTCATCAGTCGTATCAAATTGTCTTCTATATGTCCGGAGTGAGAAAAATGTTCTTTACAATCTAGATAATCAAAGAAATCAGAGATATTATTAATTGTATTCATAACATTTTGTACCTCCTTCTCCAATTTCTTGATTCTGCGTAGGATCACCAGCGTCTTATCCGAAACTAAAGATAGGATCGGCAATAAATTCTGAGATGATTGATCTATCATAATATCCATGTCATTTTCACCTTCAAAAGCTGGGAATCTCTCAGTTGGGTCCAAAGGCTTCCAAGGTAGAAGTTTCCCAATTCTCATAAGATACTTGGAACTAAATGCAAAGTAAGAAAATTGTGGAAGGATGTCCAAGCCCATAAGTTGATCCATAAGCAATCAGGCCCAAAACAAACTTCACAATTATAGATCCAATATCGATCGATAGTCCCATTTGGATGTAGTAATTCAGAAAAGCACTTTCCTTAGAAACTTTACTGATCCTCATCATGGATAAAAGTTTTGTAGAAGTGAAGAAGTGCCAGTGTTTAGAAACGGGATTTAGAAGTGTCACGGAAAAACTAACATACGCGTTTTCTCTCATTTCCCAGTCTTCAGTTTTGTCCGTTAAATATTGGTAAATTTTATTCATCAGGTTTCTTGTTGGGACGAAGTTGGAACAATGGCAGATAGGAACGTTCTCGGTCATATATAATTAATTGATTTGTGCGGGAGTAAAATTTATCCATCTACCTCGCACATAGATGACTCCCTGGTTGATTTCATGCAAAGTAGCATAAAATTCCTTCACCACAGGAACAACCACAGCGGCGATAGTGCAACTAGTGTAGCACAACACTTCTCATCTTTGCCGCACTATCATCTCTTCAATTCCGTTGATGAATTATTCAATCCTCAATTTACAAATCCTCATTCCTTGATTAATCTTTTCTTTGCTAGTACCTTGTTGAAGATTCGCTGCGCCTCCGCACTAATGAACTTTCTCCGGTTGAACACTCGCATTCTATGGTTTTAAGGGGAATTGGATTTCAATTTGTTCTTGGGGGAATATGAACTTAGGAATCAAATTTGGAAGTTTAAAAGGGGTAACTCCTGCCTAAAACCGCTCATTCAAACTCCAGAAACCGCCATCCCGTGGTCTCGCCATCGTGGTCTCGCCATCGGCGGCGTCGAGAGCGCCATCGGCAAACCTTTAGAATTTAATTGCCTGGACTCTCTGGAAAAACCCACCGTTGGCACCAAAGGTAAAAATTACATAGTTTCGCTCTGATCCAAATGCGTTCCAATTTTTCTCTGTGGATCCAATTTTTATGATGATTCAAGGGTAAATAAGAGTAGTAGAGTTAAATACTACCACAAACTAATAATAATTTCAAATAAAAACTACTATAATAGCAATAAAAATAAAGATAACTATGGGTTGCCTCCCATAAAGCGCTTGGTTTAACGTTGTCAGCCCGACCTATTCAGGTATTATTCAGGTTGGCTGATCATTAAAACCTCTTTAAAATTTGTATTTTACCCTCAAAATATGATTTTAATCTGTGCCCATTACTTTAAATCTATTTCCAGTCTTTTGATCTTCAATTTCAACAGCTCCGTAAATATAAACCTGACTCACAGTAAAGTGTCCTAACCAACGAGACTTCAATTTCCGAGAGAATAACTTCAGCCTTGTATTGTAAAGCAAAATTTCTTGTCCTGGTTTAAAGTTCTTCTGGTTAATCTTTTGATCATGCCATAACTTTAGTTTCTCCTTATAAATTCTGTCGTTATCATAAGATTCATTTCTTAATTATTTCAATTCAT
>NW_018164548.1:132122-132901 GCF_001263595.1 Phalaenopsis equestris | reverse complement strand
AAATCTTTAATAAAACGCCTGTAAAATTCAACATGTCCAAGAAAACTCCTAACTTCTCTTACATTAATAGAAGGTGTTAATTTAGATATAACTTGAATTTTTGCAGGGTCTGCTTCCATACCATCTTCCAAAATTTTATGCCCTAACACAATTCCTTCTGCAACCATAAATTGACATTTCTCCCAATTTAGAACCAAATTAGTTCTTTCGCTTTATTCTAAAACTTTTTCAAGATAATTTAAGCATGCGTCAAATGATGTTCCAAATACAGAGAAATCATCCATAAATACTTCCAATCCATCATCAATTAACTTACTAAATATAGACATCATACATCTCTAGAATGTTGCAGGTGTACTACATAACCCGAAAGGCATTCTTCAAAAAGTAAAAGTTCCAAAAGGACTAGTAAATGTTGTCTTTTCTTGATCCTTAGGAGCAATAGGAATTTGATGATAACCAATATATCCATCTAAAAAACAAAAATATTTGTGCCCAGCAAGTCTATCTACTATTTGATCTAAAAATGATAAAGGGAAGTGATCTTTCTGAGTGTCAGTGTTTAATTTTCTATAATCAATGCAAATACGCCACACAGTAACTTGGCTGATAGATATTAATTCATTATTCTCTTTTGTTTCAACAGTCACTCCTCCTTTCTTAGGAACACAATGAATTGGACTTACCCATGCACTATCTGAAATAGGATATATAATTCCAGTGTCTAACCATTTCAAAATTTCCTTCTTAACTACTTCTTTCATCATCGGATTTAATCT
>NW_018164548.1:131512-131913 GCF_001263595.1 Phalaenopsis equestris | reverse complement strand
TTAATGTATCTAACAGTCTTTGCTCTTGCAGATCATTTAATTCTGAAGATATAATAACAGGTAGTGTAGATGAGTCTCCCAAAAACACATACTTCAACTGGTTAGGCAATATTTTCAACTCAAATTCAGGTGGTTTTATAATTGACGAAGTTAGATTCTTATCAGCAATTTTTGTAATATATATTATCTCAAATCTTCCCTAAACATAATCTAATTCTTTATTCTCTATTTCATCCAAAATAACTTCATCACTATCTTCAAATTATTTTTTCTCTTCAAAATGTTCTTTAAAATGCTCATTCAATAGATGTTCACTAATTTCCATGCAAAAACATTCATTATCTCTTTCAACAGCAGGGTATTTCATAGATTTCACAATGTTAAAAGTCACTTCTTGATCA
>NW_018164548.1:128512-130178 GCF_001263595.1 Phalaenopsis equestris | reverse complement strand
AACCTCATCAAAAGGTTTTGACATTAAAGAACCATCAGCCGCAGCATCTATAATCGATCTAAGAGATCCCACTAATCCATTATAAAAAGTTTGAATTATCAACCAATCTGGTACCGAATGATGAAGGCACTTCCTAAGAAGATCTTTAAATCTCTCCCAAGCTTCATATATCAACTCTCCATCAATCTAACAGAACGATGTTATGTCATTTCTAAGTTTAGCAGTTTTAGATGGAGGGAAATATTTGGATAGAAATTTTTGTGAAAGTTCTCTCCAAGTTCTAATAGATCCTAGTGCTAACGATGTTAACCACATCTTAGCCTTATCCCTAAGTGAAAAAGAAAAAAGTCTAAGTCTAACACATCGTTTGAAACTCTGTCATATTTAAAAGTAGCACACAATCCTAAGAACTAGCGAGGTGTAAATTAGGATCTTCATTTGGTGTACTTCTGAATTGATTGTTTTGTATAATTTGTGTATTAGCAGGTTTAAGCTCAAATGAATTAGCAGCTACATCAGGATTTTGGATAGATAAGTGAATTTCATCTGCTGTAGGATTTGCATAATCTCGTAGGGGTCTAGGTTGGTGTTCATTTTCTATTCCATGATTATTCATGTTATTTTCCATTGTATCAAAATTTCCTGGTTCTCTTCTCAGTCTTCTAATTTTTCTAACAATGCGTTCTAATTCCAAATTGTAGGGTATAAATTTTCAGGTCCAAATTTACGCATACAATTTGAAATCAGTACACAGAAAAACAGTTCACTAAATATGAAAATAAGTTGCAATTCCAGTAAAAATTTTATAATTGTCATAATTTGTCTGTTACTCTAATTATGATTCTTGTTTACTCCTCGGCAACGGCGTTAAAACTTGACAATGACTTTATATATGCTTAAAAATACAAGTAATTAATATTGCTGCTAGAAGACTTAATTTCTTAGCAACGACACCAAAAACTTAACAACGGTTATAGATTCGATAAAGATGTATATATAAAAATTCAATAATGGTAAAGTCACACTTATCAATGCAAGTATACGTATCGCTCAAGTAATATAGGGCTCTAATGGATTCCTATATATCAATCCCACAGGGAGTAATAATAGAACTACGAACTAAGATTTTAAAAAAACAATACTTAATCACAACAATATAATTCAAATTGCTTATCTGTCACTAATAGATAATTAAAATAAATATGTAATTTTAATAACTCTTAAATAACTAATTACACTAATAAAGTTTTTAATGTGATATTTAATATATAAGAAAGCATCCTTCTCCTTGTTAAGAAATTATAATGAATGGATAAAGTGAATCAATTCAAATTGTATTGTGTCAAATAGGAGTATACCGATTCTTTACCCTTTGGTCCAGGCATAAAGAACATTGATTAATCCTAAACTTGTTTACTGAATCTGCAGCTAGGCTGAGAGGATATCGGCTCTCACTTTGGAGCTCCCACGTTCCCCTCGCCTGAGGGCTAACATCTACACTTCAACACCCAAACGATAGAACCAAATTGGGGATTTTAGTCTGTCACTCTAAAATCTCCAATTCTACGCTTGATAATTTTATTTCCCTATTTATTTGCACCCAACTTCCAAGGGCTTTGACCTCCCTGAATCTTGGATGTAATCTTCACTTTAGTTGTAAAACTCA
>NW_018164548.1:120784-128403 GCF_001263595.1 Phalaenopsis equestris | reverse complement strand
GAACTCATGGGGAAGACACAACAAAACTCGGAATTCATATATAAAAACAAAGTCATACAAACTACAACAAGTAAATAACACTTATCTCTAATTCCTCCCCAAGTAAACTCCTCGAAGTTCCTCTGAATCTCTTCCTTTCTTTACAACACACTGAATTCTTCTTCGAAGCGGCAAGGAGGAAGAAATCTCTCAGTTTCCCTCTACTCTTACAATCTATCGAAGAATTCCTCACAATTAGACTCTCTACACACTACTGGTACTCTTGGACATTGTTCTAACCTTCCAACTCCTCAAACTCCTCCCCATTTTCGGCCAAAATCTTCTTTTAAAGATGTAGGATGATTTTTCCCAAGAGTTGCTTATGCACCCCTCCAAAGTTCGGCCTTATCCATTGTACAAGTACACATAACGACATAACCGCGGATCTCACCGTCGGCGGCCTCGAGGGCACCGTCGGCGGGCTTTCTAAAATATTTAATCTGGAGACTCGGGAAATTCTTGTCATCGGCGTCCTAGTTCAAATCTTCACATTTTGGTACTTTTCGCTCCAAATTTACTCCTTTTTGCATCTTTTTGCTCCAATGAACTCCTTTTTGCATCTTTGCAACAAAACATCAAAAAAACCTTTCTTTAAAGTGCAATATCATCCGAAAATCTCAACATATTTTCCGAAAATCTCAACATATTTTCTTTTGGTCACTGAGGAATGTGTTTTTTGATGAGTATGCTGCATTTTTGATAACTGATTCATCACTAGATGAAGTGATTGCCTTTTTTACTGATGTAAAAGGAGAATGGAAGATTAAGAATAATAGGACAGTTAAATTCTCGGCTTCCATGTTAACTAGTCAGTCAAATGTATGACACCACTTCATTTATGCTAAGTTTTTACTAACAAATCATTTGACTGATGTTACAAAGGATAGAGTTGTATTGAACTATTACATTCAGAACATGAAAGCAATGGATGTTGGTGCTTTTATAGTTTATCATGCTCAGAGTATAGTTGATAGTTCTACAGCTAGTGGTTTGGGATATCCTACCCTGATTTTCACTCTTTGTGAAAAATCAGGAGTAGAGTCCCATAGAAATGAAGAAACATTACAACCACAAAATTCTATTGGGAAGCATATGATTCAAAGAGTTGAATCATTTGTTGAATTTATAGGTGGTAGAAGGGATAGACCCTCTACATCAGTTGCAGGAGCCTCTACATCTCGCCCTATATCACTAGAAAACATTATGGACCAACTCATGATTCAACAATTGGATATCATGAATATTCAAAATCTGATTGGAGAGATGGGATCAAGAAATGCTTATAATGATGAATATCTATTGAGGAAAGTTTAGCATGAGATAGCTTTTGAAGTTGCTATGGTAAGATATCTGAGGGGTGAACCCAATGTGGAATTTCCTACTTGCCCTAGCTTTACTCCCTATGTTCCTATTCATGATGAAGATGAGGAGGAAGAAGAAGAAGATGATGAGGAGGAGGAGGAAGTTGATGAAGAGTGATATTTTTATGAGTTTAGTCAATGTATTTTGATGTTTGTTTTTTATTTGTGATTGAGATGTATTGTACTTTCATTTAAGATTGTTATAATAATGACTTTTATTTTATGTTGTGGTAGTAACTTTAGATTTTTTACTTTTTCTGCATTTTTACTATTTACAATTTTTTTTCAGTAGTTGTACTTTTTTTATTTTTAATTCTCAGCAAATTCTTTAGAATATATTATATCTCATTTAATTCCTCAAAGTGTGTATGTATGTTTTTAAAGTTAGTACCTGCAGTATACTAGAACCTAGTTTCATTATCACAAATCCTCCACAGGTCAGTTTTTATATTCATGCATTTATTCTTTTCTTTCATCTACTAAATTTTTAATTAAAATATTTTTAAAATTGCTTAAAAACTTAAGTTTTGGGGGAAGAAAAATTTCTTTTGAAAAGAAGTAAACTAAAATATATTTATTCTCAACTAACTATATTTTTAAAATTAATTTAACATGACCTAGGATATAGAGATTAAACTTTAAATGACTATACTTATGTTTATAAATATTATGGCAAATTTAGGTAAAAAGTTTTTAATAATGAAAATCAATTCTAAAGTTAAAGATATTTTGTATGATAAGATAAGACTATGTTTTTCTATTTAGAGAAAAGGAATTTGTGTTTTTGAAGTTTTAGAAATTTTAGAGTTTCGTGTAAGAAGAAAAGAATGAGACTTTATGAAAAATTCTAAACAAATATGAATTTATAAAGTGAAGAAAGGTAAGGAGTTTTAACTTTGAGAGGATTATAGTGAAGTTCAAATCTATTAAAGGCTATCTAGATATAGTATTCCTAACTTGAAAAAGAAAAAGAAAAGAAAGGATTGAAAAGATCAGAAAAGAAAAAAAAAGAATAAAAAAATAATAAAAGAAAATAAAATAAAATAAAAATAAAGTGAGGAGAAGCTTGAGGAAATGCATAATAAAAAATTGGCTTCACTTGAATCAACTTAAGGAATGAGCTTTATAACATTTTCTAAACTTGTATTGGAGTATTAATAGTATTACTAGTATAGTTTTCTTGAAGTTTTTTTTCATATGAATGTTCTAAATATCCTTAATATGACAAATTGCATTTTTTCTTGAAATAAATAAAGATTCAGAAATCTTAAATTTGATTACTAAGTATTCTTAGACTTAGAATTTGATTTAAAATTATTAAAGGTTTTTCTTAAATTTAGTTGTTCAATTTATTAAAATAAAGTATAGAAGTTATGAGTTGATCTCTATCCTAAGTCATATGCTTTTATGTAATAAAAGTGTCACTTGAGGACATGTAACATTTAAGTTTGGAGAATTTCCAAAAACTTGATGATGGTGGATTTAGATTGTTAATTTTGTAATTATTTTTCAATAATACAAAATACACACTACATATATAATAATAAATATGCAAGGTAATCCTAATAAAATAAATTTAATAAAAATAGTTTATCTTTAAAACTCTTTTAAATTGTCAAATCTCCTTTAAAAATAATGCAAGTATACGTATCGCTCAAGTAATAAAGGACTCTAATGGAGTCCTAGATTTCGATCCCGCAGGGAAGTTGGAAATGACTGTAAATAGTTTTTGAGACTATAATGTAAAGTACTATTTTAAAAATACAAAAAGTAAAGTGAGAAGTTTGAATATTAACTACTAAAGTGATTGTTACTTAAAATGCAGTTGAAACACAAAGTTAACTAAAATAAAAACTAAACTTTCAAAAGTAAAATTACAAAAACTAAATGAAATTTTTGTTAACGGAAAGTTCAAATTTGGAAAGTTCAAATTTAAGAAAATTTAAGAAAGCATCCTTCCCCTTACAATTAGCATATTGAATTATGAAGAAATTAAATTCATTTGGAAAAATATATATAAGAACTCTTTTTTGTCAAATAGGAGCAATCATATTCTTTACCCTTTTTTGAGTGCTATAAAGAATATTGACTAATCCAGAGTTTGGTCCCTAATTTCATGGTTAGGCTGGGAGAATACCGACTGCCACTCCAGAGCTCCCACTACTCTCTCTCCTGAGGGCTAACAATCTCGCATCAGTTTCTAATCAACTAAACTAAATTTAGGATTTTAATCTGCCACCTTAAAATCTCCAATTCTACATCCAACAAAGTATATTTCCCTATTTATTTGCATTTAAGTCCATGGATGACATACTCTCCCATGAAATCAAATGTGATTCTCCCCATGTCGTAGAAATCATAGCCCTTTCAGAACATATGTTTCTCAACACATTTTAACATTTCAAATTCCCAGATCAAAAAGTAAATGAAGATTGGAGTTCAAATCATCACAAAGTATTGACAATTAAAACCATTGAAAACAAAATTACTTCTTAACAAAATCATATTTCAAATTAGGGAGAAGGATAAAGAAGACTACTCAAAATTCATGAGAAGGATATGACAAAACACGTATTTCATATATAAAAACAAGTTTACAGAACAAAAAAAATAAAAGATACAACTTATCTCAAAATCCTTCCCAAGCAAATCTCTAGAAGTTCTCTTCAAGCCTTTCTCTATTTAGAAGCACTCTCAATTTTCTCTTAGAAGTGTAATGAACAAGAAATCTCTCACATTTCCTCTCCTCTCACAACTCTAAAAAAAATCTCCAAGCCCTTGACTTTCTCTCTCTATCTCTTCCTCTTGCCTTTCATGCCACCCCCTTTCTCATTTCTCTCAACTCCTTGAAGTCTTCTTCTTTTATTAAAGGCTCCCTCCTTTAAAAATAAATTCAAAATTCCCTCCAAAAGTCCACTCTTTTGAATACAAAAGATGTTTTATTTGATCCAAGAAACATATCCCTTCATAAAAGAACCTTCCAAAGTGTCTAGATTCATTAAATTACTCCAAAAGGTGTTTAGAATAGGTGTCTGATACATCATAAATATATAGTATTTTTAGACACATTTTTATACCTATTTTTTAGATATTGCGCTTTAATGGAAGGTATTTGTGTGTTTTTCTTTCAAGTATAAGTAAAAAGGTGAAAAAAGCTAAAAGGAGTGAAAAAGGATCAAATTTGAAGCAAAAATGTGAAAATTGTGCTAAAGTTTTTTGCCGTCTAAGCTTTAGATCTGGCGCTTACGCGCCGGTGAAACAGAGAAGGCCAAGCCAAAGCGCCAGAGGCCCCGTTCTTAAGCGCCAGATGCAGTTATGTGTCAGTTTCCTTCATTTTTCTGAATTTTGAAGGGATATTTGAGGCACTTATTGGCTGAAGAGGGTGTTTATGACCACTAGAAACAAAAATATTATTAAAAGACATATAAAAAGCGGCATCCTTTGGAGAATACATCGAATTGGGACACATTTTAAAGAGTTATCTAGGCACCTCTTGGAGATTTATAAAGAAGAAAGTTGAGACTTTTTGAAGTGAGCTTGAAAGAATGTTTGAAAGTTTTGAAAAGTGTTGGAAAGGAGAGAGCTTTGGAGAGATTTTCAGGCACCACAAATTTACTTTATTCTTTTTGTTTTTAGTTTTATTGTGAGAATCAAGAGTGCTGTAAAAGAGAAGAGATTCAAAGGAACTTTAAGATTTTGGTGGAGGATTTGAGATAAGTTTTTATCTTTTGTTTTTAAACAACTTTTGGTTTCAATTGAGACTTCCTATTAGTTTGACAATGATTTCTACTTTTAAACTAAAGTGTGGTTTTATTTTCTCCATAGATTCTGAATAGTTTTCCTTATCTTTCTCCTTAAAATAATAAGTAATTAAAGTTTGGATGGAAGTTGTGGAGAGTATTGATCTATAATATTTAAAGAAGTTGTGATGATTTAAATCCATGTACTTCATTTACTTCTTGATTTGGCCTATCCACATGTTAAAATTTGTTGTGAGAACATGTAAGAATCGGGCTGGTATTATCTCAATCAACAATTGGAAAGAATCACATGAGGTTGTATGAATGGGAATGTAATTCATATGATTTAGTGCAAATAAATAGGGAAATAAACTTTAAACGATGAAGAGTTAGAATAATTTAATGTGATAGGTTAAAGCCCCCAACTTGGTTTATTGTTTTAGGTTCTGATACGAGATGTTAGCCCCCAGGTGGAGGGAATTGAGAGAACTCTAGAGTGAGAGCTGGTATCTTTCATGCCTAGCAGGTCTTCAGAACTATTCAAACTTTAAATTAGCCAATGTTCTTATAGCATCTCTAGTGAGTTTAAAGAATATTATTGCTCCTTTTTGGCACAACACAATTTGCATACATCCACAACAGAATTCCTATACTTATTACTCTATACTTATTATTATTACTGTTTCATGATAAGGAGAAAGATATTTTCATATCAAGTGTTTTTCTTTTACATAAACCCAAGTTATCTTTAGAAGTTTTACTGTTTGTTAAAATATCAAAAATACCAAAAGGAATTGAATTTTACTTATTGAAAAATATCTATAGTTTAAGTAATTGTCTTTTTTTTTAAAAATAGAAAGTTTGTGCATATTGCATATTTCCCTGTGGGTTCGATATTCAGGTCTTAATCAAAAAGTCCTATATTACTTGATAATAATGTGTATACTTGCATAGTATCCCAATATATATATAAATAAATAAGTTAAATTCTTATTTTCTACAGGATCAAGTTTTTGGTTCTGTTGTAAAGTAAGATATCATAAGTGAAAAAGATCATAAAAGTCATTGTTACACCGTTGCATATAGTTTTTGGCGTCGTTGTCGGGGAAGTATTTCAAAAAGTAATTGAAAAAAAATTTCTATTTTTAGAAAGTCTTATTTAAACTTTTAAAAAGTTATTTTAAGAATATCTTATTATAGTATTTTATTTTGTGTTAGCGTATGTTTTGTTGGATTTTATTTTATGTTAGTGTATGCGTAATTCAGGTTCTGAAGGACTAGTCCCCTGCGATTTTGAATTAGAGAAACTTTAAAAAAAATCAGAAAAACCAAAAATTTTAAAATTTTTGAAAAATCTAAAAAAATTACAGAAATGACAAACAAAATAATCGAAATGTTAAAATTCATCAAGAATTTAAACTTTTACGAGATTAAGTCAACTTTACGGTAGATGAACTTCATTGTAGTATTCAAAAACCTATTGTAGTGGCTAATTCATTTGAACTTAAACCTGCTATTATCCAAATGATATCAAATAATCAGTTTGGAAGATCACCAACTGAAGAAGATCACCAACTGAATGTTTGGAAGATCACCAACTGAAGATCTAAATTTACATCTTTTTTTAGAATTGTGTGTGTGTGCTACATTTAAATACGATGGTGTATCAAATGTTGTCTTAAGACTTATGTTATTTCCTTTCTCACTGAGGGATAAAGCTAAAATGTGGTTGAATTTGTTAGCACCTGGATCTATCAGAACTTGGGGTGATTTAGCACAAAAATTCCTTGTTAAATATTTTTCACAATGAAAAACTATGAAACTTGGAAATGATATTACATCTTTTAATCAGTTTGAAGGGGAATCTATTTATGAAGCATGGAAACAATTTTAAAAACTCTAAAGAAAGTGTCCACACCATGCTATACCAAATTGGTTAATAATTCAAACTTTTTTATAATGGATTAGCTGGATCTCTTAGATTTATTATCGATGCCACTATTGGTGGTTCGTTGATGTCAAAACCATTTCATGATGCTTATTCTTTAATGGAAGAAATGGCTACCAAAAATTTTTAAAGGGCCTCTTAAAATCAAGTTGAAGATAATGAGACTGTTGCACTTAGTGAGGAGTGCAGTGTAATTAATCAGAAGAAGCTTCCTGAAAAGCTTAAAGATCCTAGTAGCTTTACAATTCCATGTGCGATAGGAGACAAATTTTTTTGGGAAAGCTTTATGTGATTTAGGTGCAAGCATTAACCTTATGTCATTATCAATATTCAAAAGATTGGGATTAGGAGAAATAATCTCTACTACTGTAACTCTGTAGTTGTAGATCGCTCAATGGTTTATCCTATAAGAGTTATAGAATATGTCCTAATGAAAGTGGATCAATTTATCTTTCCTGTTGATTTCATTGTGCTAGATATGGAGGAAGATAAAGTGATACCTATCATTTTGGGGAGACCTTTCCTAGCAAC
>NW_018164548.1:117951-120681 GCF_001263595.1 Phalaenopsis equestris | reverse complement strand
TAATACAAAAGGTAAAGATGATGAATGTTATAGAATGGAAGTTATAAGATATCTGAGTGAATGCCATTTCAAAACTAATTATGAAGAAAAATCTGAAGTAAGAGATTTCGAACACGAGTAAGAAGAGGAATTAGATCAATGTGAAGATCTTTTTAAGGAGGATTCAAACTATGTTCGAGAAATTTTTAAAATTTTGGACAAGTTAGAAAAAGATAAATCATTTTGTCCATCAACAGAAAAACCTCCAGAACTTGAGTTAAAGTTACTTCCTAATCATTTAAAATATATATTTTTTGGATGTTCCTCTACTTTACTAGTTATAATTTCCTCAAGGTTAACTATGGAAGAAGAAAGGTTGATGAAAATTCGGAAAAAAATTTAAGAAAGCCTTTGGATGGACAATAACTGATATTAAAGCAATCAGTTCTTCAATTTGTATGGATAGAATTCATATGGAAGAGAATTGCAAACCCAGGATTGATCCTCAAAGGAGATTGAATCTTGTAATGAAAGAAGTTGTTAAGAAAGAAATTTTAAAGTGATTAGATGCTGGAATTATCCACCTATTTCAGATAGTGCATGGGTTTGTCCAATTCATTATGTTCCTCAGAAAGGATGAGTAACTGTGATTATGAATGAACATAATGAGTTAATACCTACTAGACAAGTTGCAGGGTGGCAAATATGCATTGATTATAGAAAATTAAATATTGCCACTAAAATTGATCATTTTCCACTACCCATTCTAGATCAACTGCTGGATGGACTAGCTGGGCATAAATACTTTTATTTTCTGGATGGATATATCAGTTATCACCAAATACAAATAACTTTTGAGGATAAAGAGAAAACAACTTTTACCAGTCCTTATGGTACATTTGTTTTCAGAATAATGTCCTTTGGTTTATGTAATGCCCCTGCTACATTTCAAAGCTGTATGATGACAATATTTTATGATTTAATTGAAAAAGGGATTGAAGTATTACTTTATTGCTAAATTTTCTAATTTACCAAATCTTTTTAATTTACCGTTGCCTTCCCTTACAACGACGCCAAAAACTTGGTCAAGATATTTTTTATTTGTAAGGATTTTTGAAGTTGACACCACTCTTTCAAGATTTTAATCCCCAACAACGATGCCAAAAACTTGATCCTTAAATTATAGATGTGTAAAATTTATAAAGTTGACTCCGCTTTGCAGTGACACAAAAAGCTTGATTTGTTATTTATGAATTTTGGATTGTACAGACGATATATTAAAGTCTTTTAAAAAATTGCTAAGCCTTTATGTCATTTACTGGAGAAAGATGCAATTTTAAATTTTTATGAAGAGTGCCTAAAAGCTTTTGAGTTATTAAAAGAAAAAGAGTTATTAAAAAATCTTTTGAACTGATGTGTGATGTTAGTGATTATGCTATTGGAGTTGTTTTAGGACAGATATGATAAAAATTTCAAAGTGATTTACTATGCTTTTAAAATTCTTAAATAAACCCAAACAAATTATACAACAACTGAAAAAGAGTTATTAGCAATACTATATGCCTTTGGTATATTTCGATCATATTTAATTGGAACTCATTGCGTAGTGCATACAGATCATTCTACGTTAAGTATTTAATGAAAAAAGAAGGATGCTAAACTAAGACTTATAAGATGGGTCCTTCTTTTGCAAGAATTTGATTTTGAAATAGTAGATAGGAAGGGAGTTGAGGATCAAATTGCTGATCATCTATCCAAACTGATCTTTTTTCCATACTTGATTTAGAAAAACCACTCTATTTTGAAAAAGAAATTCATGATCATTTTTTAGATGAAAAATTGTTCAATATTAATGAGTGGTGTGTTCCGTGGTATGCCGACATTGTGAACTTTCTTGTTAGTGATATTATACCCTATGGAATGACATGCCAATAGAAGAGGAAATTTATTTATGAAGATAAGATTTATTTTTGGGATGAACCATTTTTACATAAATAAGGATCTTATTATTCGAAGATGTGTACCTTTAGAAGAGATTTATGAAATTATCCAAAAAATATCATAATTCTGAATATCATAATTCTGATAGTGTTGATAAAACAACATACAAAATTTTACAATCTGGATTTTATTGGCCTACTATCTTTAGATATGTTAATGCTTATATTAAAACTTGTGATAGATGTCAACGAGTAAACAATATTTCTAGAAGAAATGAGATGCCCCTCAATTATATGCTAGAAGTTGAAATATTTGATATTTGGGGATTAGATTTCATGGGATCATTTATGTGATGCTCAAAGTATTGCAAAATTTTTGAAAATGAACATATTTTGTAGATTTGAGTTGCCGAGAGTTATCATAATTGATGAGGGAAGTCATTTCAGAAACACAATAATGGAGAAATTATTAAAGAAATATGATATAAACCATAGATTGCTACTGCTTATCATCCTCAGACAAGTGATTTGGCTGAATCATCCAATCATAAAATTCAAATAATTATAGAAAAATCTGTGAATCCAACAAAAATGGATTGGTCAGTCAAACTTGACTATGATTTGTGGGCATATAGGACTGCATACAGAACTCTTATAGGAATGTCCCCACATAAGCTAATATTTGGGAAAGCTTGCCACTTACCAGTTGAACTTGAGCATAAAGCATATTGGGCAATTAAAGAGTTCAATTATAATTTAAATATGTTGGGTGAGAAAATATTATTGCAATTAAATGAGCTTGAAAAGATAG
>NW_018164548.1:106365-117831 GCF_001263595.1 Phalaenopsis equestris | reverse complement strand
TAATGCAAGGTTAAGATTATTTCCAGGCAAACTTAAGTCCAGGTGGATGAGCTCATTTGTTGTGATAAAAGTTTATCCTTGTGAAGCTGTGGATATTAAAACTGAGAAAGTGTTTAAAGTATTTAAAGTGAATGGTTATAGGCTGAAACCTTTTTTTTGTAGAGGACCAACATAAATTTGACAATCAAATGATGTTGGGTCAACGAGAATAAGCACTGGTTACGTCGGGCTAACGGCATTAAACCAAGTGCTTTGTATGAGGCAACCCATAGTTATCAGTGTGTTTTGCTTTAAATGTTGTTTGTGTGTGATTAAGAGAAATTTGGGGTAGTACTTTTTAGACTATTATGTGTTAGTCTATTATGTGTTAGTAATGATTTTAAGACTTGATTTAGTGATCTAGATATGCTAAAATGAGAATTTAGACATTAAGTTAACTGGTGCAAAATTAAGTACTGGCGCTTAAGTGCCAATATTTGGCGCTTAAGCATAAGAGTTAAAAACCATGTGCAAAATTCAGATACTAGAAGGTTTAACCGCCAAGTGGTTGACTAAAACGTGCCAAGGCAGTTTTAGGACGTGCCTAGGCATTACTATAAGGATTTAGGCTTATAAACAGAAGTTTTTAGTGAAGGAATTTTTCCCCAGATCATTTTTAGCCCTAAAGTCTAAGAGAAAAGTTGAGATTTATATAAAATGTCTTCAAGGGAGATGGATTTGAAGAAGAAGGAAGAAACCATGAGAAAGAGGTTAAGGAAGAAATTTATTAGTCAGAGTGCATAAGAGATGTATAACGGTTTCTTAGCTGTTAGTATTGAAGGAATATCAGAATAGATCAACAAAATTGAGATTGTCTTGGCTTTACTGGAGACAAAGGTAATTGAGATTTATGCCCATCTAGAGCATATTAGAAGGAAATTTAAAATGAAATTTAGCCATACTAGTTATATAGAGGAAGCAGATAAGGAGATGTATCTTAAACAGAAATGGATAGAAGAAGATATTATCAGAGCACGTCTTATCAGAGCACGTAAGATATTATCAGAGCACGTCACCACCATCTGTTTTACCAACTTTATATTCTGATTGCCATAAGAGAGACTAATGAAATACCGGAGTTTGTCCCAACAAATGAAGAATGAAATTAAGCTCAATGTTAGAGTTTGTTTGTTAGAAGTCATTGTTTAATGCTTAATGTGTTAAGAGTTAAATACTGTTTTTGGAGTTTATGTTAGTTTGTTTAGTGTTTGTATTTAGAAGATTTTCTCATCTGAGACTATTTGGACTGAGAACAAAGTGTTATATGTATTTGTACTTGTTTGCGAATGAATGTATATGCTTTTTTTTGTGAAAATTTGTGTTATTTTTAGCCTTAAATCGAATTAGTTATTTTGGAGAATTTTGAGAAAAAGGAGAGTTGAGGGAGAGGAAAATAGTCATTAAAGTGTTATGAGACCATTTAGGGGTGGTATACTTAGGCTTATAGTGCATTTTACTTAAGTTCAAAAATATCAAAAATCTTTCACTGGCGCTTAAGCGCCACATTCTCGCACTTAAGCCCGATGTAACCCGAGAGGCAGGCGCTTAAGCACCACTAACCCGCGCTTAAGCGTCGGTTCACAAAAACCGATTCGCAAATGGTTAAAAGTGAAAAACAAACCCAAAAAATCACCATTTTTACTCTCACCATTACCTTCAACCTCTCGATTTTGCGATTTGGAAGTCTAGGGCAAGCCATTTCGTGGAGATTTCTTGGTGGAATTGAGCAAAATTTGCTAGATTTGGATTTATTGAGGTAAGAGCTTCACTTCTATGTAAAAATTTTGGATTTTCACCATGTATTTTGATTACATTTGGAAGAATTCGAAAATCACTACTCATGGTGAAAAATGAGAAAAAAAATCTACGGAAATCACATAGAAAGTGTAGTTTATACTTATGGGAGTTGACTTTAGTGGATTAGACTTGATTTTTGAAGTTATTGTGGAATTTTATGAAATTTGTAAAATTGCACCAAGAATGAAGAGGATTAAAGGAAAAGCTACTTTAATTCGAGCAAATTTGTGAGTTCTAAAGCTCAAGATAGGTGCAGTGATGCTTTGCAATCACAAAAACTTATCTAAGAGCGATGTTTCAAGAGTCCAGGTGGATCCGTAAAAGATCTGATCGTTCGCCGATAATGGAAATGATTCTGCTATTTTTTTGTTGTGGTCATTATTTCTATAATTAGGGAGTTATATGCTAACCTACTTGAAGATGAAGACGATCGAGTCATGGTTAGAGGAAAATTAGTACCTTTTTCACCTGAGGTAATCAATATGTGAGGTAATCAATATGTTTTAGGTAATCAATATGTTTTATCATTTACCACCTGAGACTTTGTGTTTTTATGTGAACTATAGTCCTACTGAGACGAAGTTAGATGAGATTATTTCCTATTTGACTTTACGAAAAAAATATTACATCAAGACTCCGGATATATTTAGAGTCGTATGATGGGGTGCCACGTGTAGGGAAAGTTAAGTACATCTTCGAAGGCATGTCACTATTTTATTTCAGCCCGTCTATTACCTATAAATCATCTCAGTGAAGTTACCACAGAGAGAGAGAGAGCAATGTTGAACTATTGTATTCAAGAAGGCAAGCTCATCAATATTTGAGCTTTGATTTATTAGAGTATCATCAGTTCTGCCACTGTCGTTACTACTGCAGGTCTGGGATTTGCTTCATTAATCTTTTCTTTATGTGAGCAGATTGGAGTGAGATATGATAGTTAGGAGGAAGTACTGTTGCCTCTAAAGCCAATAACAAGTGTTAATGTAAAGTCATATTCAGAGCATTCTATTTTTGGCTGGAGAGGAGGATTTTCAAGGAGTTATGGAATGACAACGTCTGTTGCTTCTACCTCTACTGCATCTACATCTAGACAATCTACCTCACGAGCTTCTACGTCTAGAGTTGATTCTACAGAAACTCAAACGCAACTATTACAGAGGATGATGGACAATATCAACTATATTGCAGATAAGGTAAGAAATTTAGAAAGCTTTGCAGATCATATTGATAGGTATAATAGAAGAAAAAGTGAAGGTATAATAGAAGAAAAAGTGATTATGAAGAGAAATTTCATTCATCTCTGAAAGACCTCATTAAAGGTAACCCAGGAGTGCAATTTCCTCCGTATCCTAGATACCCTGATTATGAGCCTACAAATGTCTGGAATAGCGGTGATTCTGAGGATGATGAGGAGGAGGACTGAGTTATTTATTTTGATGTTTGTAATGTGGTTGGACTATGTGGTTGGGCTTGCTACATTTGCATTTGTAAATTTGTTTAGACTCTGTGATGTGTGAAACTTATATTTTGCTTAATTGTGTTGTGATATTGTGTTTTGTTAGTATATTGTTTTAATTTCTAGGGTAGTAATTTTTGCTATGTGTTGATTATTGTGTTAGTTAGTTAAGGATTGAACTTAATTCAATCTCTTGTGAAAATTTAAAAATCTTATTAACTTTAGTTTTAAATTTTAAACTTAGAAAACTACTACCTTGTATTTTTCTTTTATCTTATTAATATGTTTTTTTTTAATGTTGAGACTGGAAATCAAAGTTAGTGTGTTAATTTATTTTTATGTCTGTACCCACTACTTAGAAGTCCACTGAATCTCTACATGTTGAATTGAATTGAAAATGATAGAAAATTAATCAAAAATTAATTTTACTCATGTTTTTAGTTTTATCCTTGTATAATTAGGGTATCAAAATTCCTGTAAGAATGTTATTTCAATTTCCATTCATGCTTATATATATATTTGCTGCTAAAATGTTTAATCTTCTTACAAATTTAAGTTTAAGGGGGGATGAAAAATATTTTCAAAACTTGAATTTTATTTTTTCTTAAATGAGCTGCAAGTGAATTTGATTTGAAAAGAAAAATGATTATGTATATGAAGTTATATTAGGGAAGTAAAATTAGATTTTAGAAACGAGTAAAAAAGTTTAGTTAAAATTTTGAGTAATGAAGAAAAATTTTCAGTTAAAAATTTTTAGTGTAGAAAATGTTAAATATGGTGTAACTATCTTTAGTAAGAAAAATTGTATTTTTGAAAAATTTAGAAATTTAGATTTTTATTTTTAATACTTAAATTTCTTTTGCTAAAAATAATTTTCAAAGCTATTATTATATTTTTAAGATCAAGACTTTGCTTTAGGAAAGGAGAAGTGGAATTTAAAATCATTAAAGGCCTATCCAAATATAGTAATCCTTGCCTAAAAAGAAAATAAAAAGAAAAACTAAAAGAAAAAGAAAAAGAAAAAAGAAAAAAAAAGAAAAAAAAGTAAGGGAGGAGAAGCTTGAGGATTAGTGACTAATCAAAAATTGGTTCCACATTTAAACTTTTTAAAGTATAAGACTTGAGAAACTCTTAAGCTTAGGGATATAATATGGTAAGTAAAATTATTTTTAATTTCTAAATTTGGAAAATCTACAATATTCCTGAGTTAGATAGAAACTCATATTTTCATATTTCTTAACATTAAACATTTCTAAACTTTAAGTTGTTCTCATTTACTAAATATTTTTTCTAAATTGGACTACTATATTTCTAAATCTAAATTTTAGTAACTCCTAAGGAAATTCATATACATATCATACTTATTTAGTTTTTAAAGATTGAAGTGTCACTTGAGGACAAGTAACATTTTAAGTTTGGGGGATTTTGATACACCTAAATATATAGCGTTTTTAGACATATTTTTACACCTATTTTTGAGATATTGCACTTTGATGTAAGGCATTTATGTGTTTTTCTTTCAGGTACAAGTAAAAAGGTGAAAAATGCTAAAAAGAGTGAAAAAAGATCAAATTTGGTGATAAAAGGTGAAAATTGTGCTAAAGTGTTTTGGTGACTAAGCGCCAGATCCAATGTTTAAGCACCAGTGAAACAGAGAAGGCCGCACCTAAGCGTCAGAGGCCCCGCGCTTAAGCGCCAAAGACAGTTATGTGATGGTTTACTTCAATTTTTAGAATTTTGAAGGGATATTTGAGGCACTTATTGGCTAAAGAGGGTGGTTATGACCACTAGAAACAAAAATATTATTAAAAGACTTATGAAAGGAGGCATCCTTTGGAGAGTACATCAAATTAGAACACATTTTGAAGAGTTATCAAGGCACCTCTTGGAGATTTATAAAAGAAGGAAGTTGAGCTTTTTAAAGTGTGCTTGAAAGTTCTGAAAAGTGTTGGAAAGGAGAGAGTTTTGGAGAGATTTTCAGGCACCACAAATTTACTTTATCCTTTTTGTTTTTAGTTTTTTTGTGAGAGTCAAGAGTGTTGTAAAAGAGAAGAGATTCAAAGAAATTTCAAGAGTTAGGTGGAGGATTTAAGATAAGTTTTTATCTTTTGTTTTTAAACTACTTTTGGTTTTAATCAAGAATTTTTGTTACTTTGATAATGATTTCAACTTTTAAACTAAAGTGTGGTTTTGTTTTCTCTATGGATTCTGAGTAGTTTTCTTTATCTTTCTCCTTAAAATGATAAGTAATTAATGTTTGGATGGAAGTTGTAGAGAGTATTGATCTATAATATTGAAAGAAGTTATGATGATTTAAATTCATGTACTTCATTTACTTCTTGATTTGGCCTTTATAGATGTTAAAATTTGTTGTGAGAAAATGTAAGAACCGGGTTGGTATTATCTCAGTTAATAATTTAATAATTGGAAAGAATCACATGAGAATCACATGAGGTTGTATGAATGAGAATGTAATTCATATGATTTAGTGCAAATAAATAAGGAAATAAACTTTGAACGGTGTAGAGTTAGAGGATTTTAATGTGACAGGTTGTAGCCCCCAACTTGATTTATTGTTTTATATTCTGATACGAGATGTTAGCCCCCAGGTAGAGGGAATTGAGGGAACTCTAGAGTGAGAGCTGGTATCTTCCCTACCTAACCGGTCTTTAAAACTATTCAAACTTTAAATTAGCCAATGTTCTTTATAGCATCTCTAGTAAGGGTAAAAAATATTATTGCTCTTATTTGGCACAACACAATTTGCATACTTTCACAACATAATTATTATACTTATTACTGATTTATGATAAGGAGAAAAATATTTTCATATCAAATGCTTTTCTTTTACATAAACTCAAGTTATCTTTAGAAGTTTTACTATTTGTCAAAATATCAAAAATACTAAAAAGAATTCAATTTTACTTATTGAGAAAATATCTATAGTTTAAGTAATTGTCTTTTTTAAAAAATAGAAAGTTTGTGCATATTGCATATTTCCCCGTGAGTTTGATATTCAGGTCTTAATCAAAAAGTCATATATTACTTGATAACGATATGTATACTTGCATAGTATCATAATATATATATAAATTTAAAAATTAAATTCTTTTTTTCTCCAAAATCAAGTTTTTGGTTCTGTTGTAAAGTAAGATATCATAAGTGAAAAAAATCAACAAAGTCATTTTTATAATGTTGCATATAGACAATCAGGATGAGTGTCCCTTTGAAAAATTTGTACAAAATTCATCTCAAACCGCCTTAATCCGCAAAAAGTCATCTATGGCGCATCATGCACCAGCACTTTGTCAAATGACACATCTGCCATCATTCTAGCGCATCATGCGACATTTTTTGAAGATCATGATGTTCTGATCTTTGGCTCTAATCCAGCATATCTGGCACCAATTTGACACATCTGGCGCCAATTTGGCCCATCTGGAGCATCATGCGCTAGAATCTGAAACTTCGCTGTTTAGGCTCCAAATTTCGTCTTTTTTTGCTACTTTTGCTCCAAATGCCTAAAAATGATATACCTGCAACATAAACACAAAATTAACCTTCTATGAAGTGAAATATCCCAAAAATACACATAAAATATATACTTAAAATAGCATATTATTTTGATGTATCATAAAACACTTCACTCAAAATGAAATAAAACACTTCAAGACCAAGATAGAGTGTAAATTCCCTAAGTCTCACAAGCACACCCCAGATGGGTTTGCCCACTCAACCATTAATTGGTTGTTGAAATTAATCACTTATCTTCAATCCATAGGTTAGTTATAACACTGAGCACAACCCGAAATATTAAAAATGGAATCTTAATTCAACATGGGGTAATTATACCAATCATGTGATAAGTTCTATTGAACTTGAGATAGTCTAAGAAATTTCAAGGTTGTATGGAATCACTCTTTGGAAAACTTTGCATGACATTGGATATCTCAGAGGACATTTTGAATTGTCACAATTTGTTGGGGAAAATCATCCTTAAAAGATAAGACAAACCAAGTGAAATCTTTTATGACCTGTCAAGACATGATTTGGAACCCTTTTAATTAAATTAACTAATGAAAATCCCCATTTTAACTTAACTTACAGTGAAACCCATTTCTCCAGGGTCTGAGCTTGAACATTACACTCAAATCTTTCTGGCAATTGAGGACATTTTTAAATGCCACATATGGATCATCAAACTGTTGTAAGTTGGAAGTCATAGTGGTAAGAGTGATAATGAGAGTGGTATCTAGGTATATGAGGAGTAATATATGTCCTAGACTCGTGAGTTGGTTAAGTATTAGCATTACTACCCTTAAACATTTAGTAAAAAGTTACCCCTCTTTCTCTTGGGTGATCGATGGTCCTAGCTCGTTGGTGTGACTGACTCAAGAATGACTTATTTTCAAAATACAATAAAAAAATGCACTTTTTTTTAATAAAAACTTGTATTTTTTTTGTTAAATGTTTAAAAAATTCAAACTACTTTTGTATGACAAATTAAAATTCCACTTTTAAAAATGTTATTCCGGAAAAATTCATGTGTCAGTCCACACAGATCGGCTTGAGGATTGTTTTCTTATTATTGCTTGACTGGAGTCTTTTACCCTTTGTTGGGTCTCACAGACATCATACTTACAAGTTGCTTGCGGAGTTCCTTCAGAGAGAATTTCTAGTGCTTCGGTCCTGGTTGTGTGCTCCCCCATAACTTAAATTCTTACACCCAGTCTCGATCTTCTATATGTGACATCTCGTTTTGTTTTATTTACTCAGGTTTTCTTACAACTTATTTAATTTTTCCTTGGATTTTCTTATGGTTTGTTTAAATTTCTTACTCATTACTATATTATGTTGTACTAACCTTGATGCGGTGGTATGAATCTCAGGTACACATGTTTATTTTACATTTACCACACTTTACTGCATTTTTAATACACCTTTTTACTACTTTTACTTCTGCATTTATTTATAATACTTGCAAATCCCCTAGATAGAGAACAATAGGACATATGCTAGGTGGTATCCCGTGGCAGGCCATGACTCAACTATCTGCATGTTCACATAAACTTTAAACCCATAATTATTACGATATGAAGCTCGGAGCAAGCTTTTGGGTAGCACGATGAGGTTACAAGTGAATGACAAATGACTTTCATCGACGAATCAAGACCCGACATGAAATAAGATCCGCTTCAATTAAACATTCCTTAGCTTAAAATAACATAACCAATAAGACTTTGAGGTAGCTCATCTAGCATGATGTAAATTCTCACACTAACTTTAGGCTCCTACACAAACATGTTGTGCAACATAAGTCCTAACTCTCTTTAAGTGCTAACGTTATCATTTGGTATGACGTAAACCATCCTATCTTTGTGGCTATTTGCACTATTTTGATATCATACTAGTGTAAACCTTAAATAACAAAATTAGTAGGATTGAAACGTCAAATAATACCATCTTAAAAATTGAAGCCAAATAATATGATAGTTTGGGAAGTCACCAAAGTTCTCTTTAGGATCTGTTACGTCTTCTACATTTCTTTTTTTGGATTCCTAAAATAATTGTTCCTATTTGGTCATTTCCTACTTGATTTTTCATGTCCAAACTTGAAAACATAAACATTGAGTTCTTGAATACAAAGACATTTGATCATCATCGAGAGGTTTCTTAGGTGATTTTGGTCATTTATGATGTAACTAACTATAGGGGATTGCCTTATAGGGAACTTGGAACCCGGGTAATATAAACCCTATCTAATCTGTATACTAGATAGGAGAACTTGTATGTCACATAAAAAGGTTCACAGACTAATCAAATGTCATAAATTATTTAGTTTATCTAATTGAGTCTGCTGTCAAGTAATGTGATATTCCTTGGGATAGAAGCATTGCTTGCAGTGTTGTGCAATGTTAATTAAACTATGAAAATGTATGAGATCTATTTAGTCTCATTTTTGAATTAAAATATATTTTTGAAAATTATATATCTATATTAAATAAAAATTATTTTGTTAAAAAAAACTAAACCAACTGACCCTAAAATCACAATGACAGTAATCTCTAACCATGTGTTCTCTTTTTTATTTTCAAAGCATGAAAGTTTAAGTAAACTCTGTGTTTCTTTTCCTTATGTTCAAAGCATGGATTTGAGAAATCTCCATACATGTGCTTTCTTGTTTTTGTTCAAACATGAAAATTTTAAGTAATCCTTATGTGTTTTCTTCTTTATGTTAAAAGTATTAAAAGTGTAAGTAATCCCCATGTGATTCTCCATATATCACAAACGATAAAAATTTAACTATTGCGCTTGTGATTCTCTTTTTGTCTTTGAGCATAAAAAGTTTAAGTAATCCTCGTGTGATACTCTTTATGTCATTGAGCATGAAAGTTTAAGTAGAGTCCATGTTACTCTCCTTATGTCTTTGAGCAAGTGTAAGTCTTGTAGACTCCATGTGATTCTTCTTATATCTTTGAGCATGTGTATGTGATATAGACTCCATTTGATTCTATTTATATCTTTAAGCATGTGTAAGTGAGATGGCTCTCATGTGCTTTCTTATATTTTATGCGTGTGAAAATGAAATAGCCATTAAAAATAATAAAAAAAAGAACAATGAAAGAGGAGAAAGAGAACATCTCATGTGTATGTTCATTATGTAGTGTGCAAATATTCTACATAAGAATGTGTCACCTACAAACTTATATGGTTAACATAACATTTTAAAAACTTAAAATGTTTTAAAAATAAATTAAAACCTTTCATAAATAAAAAAAAAATATTAAAAACCTTTTTTAAATAATTTAAAACATTCATAAATACAATAATATAAAAACACCTTTTAAAAAATAATTTATGACTTTTCACAAATATAATAATTTTTTACACTTTTAAAAATAAATTTAAAACCTTCAAGAAAAAAAATTAAAGCTTATTCAAAAATAATTGTAAAACATTTAAAATTAATTTAAAATCTTTCATAAAAATAATTTAAAATCTTTTAAAGATAACACAAAACCTATTAACATTTTAAAATAATTCTAAAAATCGTAATTTTTTAAAATAATTTAAAACTTTTTATGTGAAAATAAATTTAAATCCTTAAAAATATTGTGGCAAATTTAAATTATTAAATTTTAAAGATAATTCCAAATATTTCAAAGTTAATTCTAATAATCTTAATTCAACAATATCTTAAACTTTCTATAAAAATAGGTTTAAAACCATAGTTTTAAAATTCTTTCAATATTAACTTTAAAAGTACATTATGATTATTTAGAAATTCTTTAAAATTCCCACTTTAAAATATTTTAAAGCTCTTTTAAAAACAAATTAAATTTTAAACTTTCAAGACTTAAACACTATAAACTTTAAATAAGCTTAAAACTCTTAAAACCACAAACATTTAAAATATTTATAACACTTAAAACTTGAATCTCAAAAAAATTAAAAAATCTTTAAAAGTCACTTAATCTTGATTTTGTAAATTTGCATTTCAAATTACATAAGCTTGTAATTTTAATATAAATCTTACTGATATAACTTTAAGCCAATACTAGAAACCAAACTTAACAATAAAATTAAGTTGAGGATATCATTAGACACAAAAAATCAAGTGTAAAACTTTGAATATGTATTATCTTAGTTTTCATGCTGACCAAAAATCCCAAGAGTTAAACCAAATCATGAATTAAATATCTAGTCCTAAAATAAATATAAAATGCACCCACCTGAATAATGAAAATAAAATCCAAGTAGATGAACTGTAAACCCTAGGATAGACAACTTATGTATGAAACTCCGGATCACACATAACCTAGAATAGTCTAGTTTAGACTATAAAGTACCTCTAGTTAGTTTTGAGGCCTTGGACCTAAAAAACAAACAAATTTTAAGCCCCTAAGATCACATAACTGACCTAGGATGAAGTAACTCATGGTTTCTGAGGAATACACCTTTAACCATTTATAAGTAAGAATTTGTGCACTTGACATTGGTTTAGCATTAAGTGGTTATATGATTGTTTAATATTTTAAGGATAGCAATGCACCCACAATGATGGAAAGTCATGAGCATCTTGACCAGGAGTCTTATACCCGAGATTTAGGTTTGACTACTTATTTAGTCTTATCGATCATCAATTGGAATTAATTTGATTATATATATATATA
>NW_018164548.1:89224-106299 GCF_001263595.1 Phalaenopsis equestris | reverse complement strand
TATATATATATGATTTTTAAAATAGTATCTTAATTTTGAAACATGAGATTGAATGGATCTCATTCATGTAATAGTTTAGATAGCTGAGCATAATAATACAAGTAATCCAGTATCTCAAGAGATAAGCATATTACTTGTTAGTAGGCTCGAACATTTAATTCTCAGGACCTTCTTATACGTTGAATTCTCGTAGCAATCCCCTAATATCCTTTAACTCACATTAGTACCAGATATATACAATTAATCTCAAATTACTTTTGTGATGGCAGAATTTCATGAAATTAATACTCCACACATAAAATTTGTTTATTTATGCACTTAAATAATATTAATTATATTATTATCATGTTGAATAAAAATTTTAAGGTTAAGTTAGTGAAGCTTTTAATCCATTGACTTATTATAAATATTTATCAGTATCAATTTTAATTTTAGCTTAGCCTTATGTTTCTCCTTCTAGGTTCGAGAATTTTTCTTCATTTTAGGCAAGAACCTTTTTAATTCTTTTTTCTTTCTTTTGATTTTCTTTGAATTACAATATTTATTTAAGCTCTTCTTAATGACTTTGAATACCGGCCGTATACTAAGTAAAATTTTTAATTACTTCCAAACTTTCCCAAAAAATTTGCATCTTAGCCAATATTATCTAAGAATTAAATTCTTTAAGTGAGTATTAAAGAGATTTTATAGTGTTGAGGTATTAATTTATAAATTCTTTGCTCATATTAAGAACATATGAAAATTATATTGATAGGGTATTTATAGAGTTATAAAGTAGGTATTAGTGAGTTCTTAATCCTATTCACTCCCTTCAAACATTTTATCCCTATAATTTAAGTTACCTATTTTTAAAATTCACTTCTACTCTTATTTGCCTCTCTTTATTTGTGTGAATTCTAAAGGCAGATTTAAAATTTAACTTAAAAGATAATGCTAACACAATAACTCCCCATAAACTTATTTTGTTTTGAGAATATGCAATGTGCAACCAATATTAAAAATAAACAAAGGTAAAACATAAACTAGTACATTCAATGTAACAAATAATAGACATATAAATCATAACAAATCACTCACATGATATATATAAAACTAATGATACAACATCCAATTCTATAATATAAATAAGTTAAACACCATTAGTGTGCTTCAAAACGGTGTGATAAGTAGGTGATTCTAGGGATTCCGACAAGCATATACAAACACACACAAAAATTAAAGGAAAGAATTTGGATTGCCTTCCAATAAACGTTTAGTTTAACATCCTCAACTTAATTCAAGACACACATACATCATAAAGTAAGCAATCAAACAATCATACTAATAAATAAGTTTCAACCTACTTCCCAAGTAGTGCTTGGTTTTATATCCTCACTTTGGCAAGGTCAGATTAAATTCAATAGTTCTCTATAAGATCAAATATCTAGTTTAATAATCCTTGATTTATCATCCAATGATTGAAATTCCTTAGAGACTCTCTTAATGATTTCTTTTTTGGTCCCATACTTTTATATTTTTAAAATGTTAAATATTTGTTTTTCAAATTTTCATTTAAAATATCTTACAAGTATTTTATTTCTACTCTTAAAAATTAGTTAGGGGTATAAGTATGGGGTGAACTGAGATTATAAAATTGAAAAGTCACTTCCTCAATTTGTGTTGTAATAGTTAACTCCTTTTTTTGTAAGTTAATATTAGCCTACTAATTGTAAGAAAAGGACCACAAAAAATAATAGGGACATCATCTTCTTCTTTTATATCTAACACAATTAAATTACCAATGAAGATGAGTTTTTCTATTGTCACCAGGATATTTTCTATAACTCCCCATAAAAAAATTAAAGAATGGTCAGATAATTGAAGGTTCACAATAGTTGTAGAATCTCTCATAATCCTAGTATTTCAAACACTGCAAAAGACATTATATTTATTCTATCTTCTGAGTCAAATAATGTCTTTCCAATAAAATGGTCTCCTATAGTTTATGGAATGATAAAACAACTCAGATCTTTCAATTTTTATGGAATTTTTCCTTAAATTAAAGAATTATAGTTTTAAATTGATGCCATAATTTTTGAAATTTTAAAAATTTGCATTTCTTGTTCAAAAAATCCTACATAATTTTCCTATAACTGGGCATTTGTCAAGTGCTTCCACAAATGGAATTTTAATCATAAGCTTCTTAAAAATTTCTAAAAATTTAATAAATTGTTGGTCTAAATTTTTTTAATTAATCATTGAATAAAAAGGTGGTTGTGGACTCTCTTGTTCTATCCAAGCTTGCAAGGTTGTTCTTCTAAAGTTTGGGGTAACTTTTTCTATAAGTCTATCAGACACAGACTCAAGCTCCTTTATTTTAGTCTTTTTACTCTAAGTAGCTCAAGTACCTTCACAACCTAAAGTTTCATAGCATTGCAATGCTCTAAGTTCTAGTCCTTTGGATTCACCTCTATATTACTAGGTAATGTCTGTTTGGGACTCTTGCATAATGAGTCAGCTATTGGCCCAAGTTATGTTTTGAAGTTCCTAATAACTACATCTTGAATTTATATTTGATTCCCTATGTTTATTTCTAATTCTTCCAAAGATTTTTTTATCTAAATTAGGGATCATAAGTGAATCCAATAGGGTAGGTAAGTATAGGGTTGCCACTACTAAAGTTATTCTAATTATTATAGGATTGGCTTAACAAATTATTACCCCATTATTGGGTTCCTGCACTTTGGTTATTATTATCACAATTAAAGTTTAGGTGTGGGATCTAGTATTTAGAATACGAGTTATTGAACCTATCTCCCTTGGCATTCACAATTTCCAAAGACTTTAGTACAAGAATCTCCTACTGATCTGTAAACTATTTCATTACTTGGTGCTGATCATTAAATTGGATTAAGGCCTAGGTTATATATATTCCTTTAAATACTAGCCACTTATGAGATTAGGATTGCTAACACATTCATGTCATGCACACTAGTTACCTTCCTAAGATTGACTCTATTTGGAAAGCCTTTGAAAATTATTTGTAACAATCTCCTCAATCAATAATATGAGTGCTCAAATGATTTTGACATAAGTGACCCAGAGTTTCTTGCTTCTATTATTCTCCTGAACAACCCATCAACTCATTATAAAATGTTTGAATTATAATTCACTATGGTAAGGAGTTGTGGGGATATTTTCTGTGTAGCTCCTTAAATCTCTTCCAAGCTCAATACATTGATTCTTCATCTAATTGGGTAAACAATGTGATATCATTCTTAAGTTTTATTGTTTTGGATGGAGGGAACTATTTATTCAGAAATTTTTAAGCAAAATTGTTCCATGTGATAATTGATCTCGGAGTTAAGGAGTTGAGCCACATTTTGGCTTTACCTAAATGAGAAAGAGAAAAGACTTAGTCTAATGACATCATTGGAAATAAAATTTTACCTAAATGTGTCATAGAATTCAAAGAAACTAGCTAAGTGGAGATTAGGGCCTTCTGTGGTTAGTCCTTAAATTAATTGTTTTGTACAAATGGATGATAACTAGTTTCAGTTCAAATTAGGTGGCTTCTATGGTAGCGCTATTAATACTCAAATGGATTTCTTCTACTGAAGGATTGATTTAACACCTAAGAGGTTTGAGGTGTTCTTTTCGGGGTGAGCATGCCATTCTCCTAAATTTTGCTTTTATTTGTTATGTTGTCTAATTTATTTTAGCTTTCTCTCTAATTTAGTGTCATAATGCAAAAGTTCAACTAGTCCTGTCTTATGTGTGCAAGCCTAGAACTAGCAAATGAGAGACCTTAAACTAGCCGAAAACATAATACACAAGATAAACTCATTGAAGAAGAAGTAAAACTTGAATAATGGAACAATTTCCTTAAAAAAATTACTACACTGAAAATAGCAAATAAAATATAGAAAATATACAACAATGATTTTCAAGTCTAAACCTTAACGATTCAACTAAATCAATTAGAAATTTAACATCGTTCCCTTACAATGGAGCTAAACTTTTGATACTCCCAAAATGCTGGTAAGCACTGGAAACTATGCAAATATACAGGTCAATCAAGTAGTATACAAATTGCAGTTTGCATATCGATCCCTTAGAGAATGAGTTAACTTGTCAAGTCATAAAAACTCTCATTTACTAGTTTTAAGTGTAGCCCGAAGGTTTCAAATATTTGGGTATTTTAATATTACTACTCTAAATTTAAGCAATAATTTAAAGTTATGATCTATCTTTGAGTTTGAGCAAGTGATATAAAGCCTCCCTTGAATTGATCCTATGTAAATTATATATATCTAAAGTGAATTCTAACAAAAATTGTTGATAACCAGGAAAAACAATACTCCTTAGCTTCTTTCAAGTTCTAAAAAAGCATAGGGGCTTGATATTGCATCTAAAGTTCATTTAACCATACAAAAATCCCAGTATTTTCAATTTTTCCTACATGATTGCACCATCCTAATAACAATATTCTTATCTCCTATAGTAGTGTTTGTTAATATAATTATTCCACTAGCATACTCTCGTAATACTAGATCCCATTTTATTATTTTAAGTGGCCACTTCAGAAGCAAACTACAAACAAAAGCTTAAACTATCAATTGATAAATAAACTACACTCAATCTCATAAAATAAATTTCATTGATTTACATAAAATCCAATTTAATGGAGAGATAAGTTTAATTTATACTCATCAAAGCTGAACACAAAATAAATTTCATTCTAAAATTAAATTTTAACAAAGTAAGACTAATATGATTGATGTTTTCTACTAACTGACACGAAATTATAACAAAATTCCTGAGTTATATACAATTTTCTTAGTATAGAAATGGATACATACTCACACAAAACACTTTTTTTCACTCAGGAGCACACTCCCTCACACCACAATATTCCTCCAAACCCTTTCTTTGAAATGCTATGACTATTCCTAAGTATTTTTCTTCTCCCTATTGTTGGTCTTCAATCTACTTTTCTCCTTCGATGCTTCATATTCAGTAAGTTTTATCTCCTTTAACGCGTAACGATTTGAATAGAGGTGCCTTAACAGAAATCATGTGCTTACGAGCTCCTAGGCGCCCATAACTAGCTCTAATGAGCACCTAGGATTGACGAAGAGGCACCCAAGATTGGCACCTAGGCGCCGGTTCAACTCGATTCAGTCCAATTCAGCTCATTTTGAGTTTGTTTTATCTCATTTGCTCCCCAAGTTGTCTAATCGTCTAACATTGCATATACTATGACAAATACCATGAAAAAGATAATAATACATACATAAAAATAAAAATATCATAAAAATAACATGAATATTTAATACACATTAGTTTCTTTGTTCGACCTCCTGGGTCGACTTCTTGCTGTTATACTTCTTTGGTTGATATCTCGTAGTCGACCTTATGTGGCCAACATATTGTGGTGGTCTCTAGTAGTCGACTTCTCGTGTTCGACCTTCTTTGGCTGATCTCTCGCGGTTGGCCTTCTATGGTCCGCCTTATGGCCGACCTCTCATTTTAGTGCTTCATTGACCATAAGGCTGGCCTTTCATTTTAGTGCTTCATTGACCCTTCTTCAATCTTTTGATATCTTGAGTCGGCCCTCTTATCCATTCCCGAACACGCTTGCCTGACTAGCCTTCTACTATTGGTTAGAATGAGAATCATTCGGTCACTGTTGGTTTGGGCAATCACTTTTTGACTATACTTAAATATTTGGATGTTCCCATTTTGAAAAGAATAGACAATAACGAAAAAATCTAATGTAGTCATGGCATGGATATTAGAAATTAGAGTTGATGTTGACAAAGTACATCTAATTTTTGGGCAATGGCACAAAACGACATTATGAGCAACATAAAACAACAAGGTTAACAAGAACAAATGTTGTTGTCAACAACATTTATATGTCTTTTAGGTAATAACATGCATCGACACTAATGAAAATGATGGGTGATAAGATAAACCGACATTAATATAATCATTTAATGACCACCAGTGATTCAACAAAAATGTTTAGGTAGTAGAGGTGTGTAGACGGCGCTCGATAATAGTTGTACAGTGGTGCATTGATGAAGGTCTCCCGCACATGTAGAAAATGGGGATCTAGCTTTCCTTACCACACAACATTTTCTATAATTGTGAGCATACAAAATTTAAGAAAATAATCTCTTAAAAATTTCAATTATAAATATCACATCAAGTTTTGTGGTTGACCATAAGTTAATTTTTAGTCTATATATGTATATAATTATAATGCTTTTAAAGAATGTAACTCCCATTTAACTCAATAAATCAACGAATTAAATACAAGCATTGAATATATGCTCGAGTCGAGCTGAACATTTAATATTTGAGCCCTATCCTCGTTCACCTCAATTGAGAGCATTAGACAAGCCGCCGAAGGCCCGCGGCCTGCGGCCCGCTTGTCTTAAATACTCGAAGGCCAGTTTTTATTAGTTGAATCGTGGGCCGGGCCAGCACGATCGATCACTCAATCTTGGCTGTCCGTTAAAGGTGCGGTGCTCCTCACCATGAGTCGGCCCCTTCCTGTTTATCCGATGAATTAAACTTTTTTGTCCGAATTATTCCCAGAATCCATGATCTTCTGTTTCTTCTGTGTTCTTCATCTCCTGTTGCCCTTTGTGGAGCTTACTTCTCTCTCCTCGTTCGGCCTTGGCGAAATCAGCGGTTTCAGAAGAAATCGCTGATTTCGTCTCTGATTTTGGCCGTTGATCGCTTGCATCTGTAGGCGGTAGTGCGGATTCGTTTCTCCGTTTTCGAGGTTTTTCGTCGCGTTACTGTTTTGCTTTTGGTTTTCATATTTTAATTTCCTATGCTATTTTGTTGCTTTCTTTGGAGGAATTGATATTTTTTCACGTGATTAGGTGTTTTAGTTTCTTAAGTTTAGTTTTTTTATTTTTTATTTTTTTGTTGTTGTTTTCATGTTTGCAGAAGGGATCTGATAATTTTAGAGGAATTGGTTCGGGTAAGCGATCAAGGGCTCTTTATCTGTCCAGATAGTGAAGGTACTCATTGCATTTTATTTTCTTTGTTAATTGGTGATATTTCGATTACTTTATATTAAGTTTGGTTATCTTTGGAGGAACTTGTGGGATCATTTGGGGATGTCAAATTGATGAATGATATGCTGATGATGCGTTTTTGGTGGGGATGCGGAGTAAAACTCAGAAATTCCTGGATACTGATGTGTGATTGATACTTTTTAACCTTCTTCATTATACACTTTGAAAAGTTGTTCTATGCATGGCATATAGGGATCGATTAGTCTATATTGGTGGCCTGGAGAAACTAGAGAAAGTTAGAAAAACCTATTTTAAACTTGTTGTTTATGTTTGTTCAATAATGATTTGCCATTGCCTTCTGAAAGTGGTGAATGGCTTGAATCCTTATTTGTTAGCTTGAGAGAGGGGAAATTTTGGATGATGGAATTAAAATTTAAATTTGTATGTTTTGGAGCCCTGATTTATGGAACCTAGCAGATATTGGTGATTTTTTTTTTCCATTCTTTAAAGTGCTCATTTAATTAAATTAAGGTTCTTAGATGTTGGAAGTGCCTCCAAGCTTATATTATCATCACAGTTCATTGCTACTTTCTGTGTCTTCTAGGTATCCTGGGGTGCTATTAGGTGAATGTGGATGTTAACAAGTTTTCCGTAGAGCATTATTTTTCCTTCTTCTAGTTATTTTCTCTGAATTTCTTTTTCCTATTTAAAAAAACTTGCACCAAGCATATTATTGTTTTTCTAGAGTCCTTCGCACTGTTAACATTGCCATTATTGTGTGTCAAAGTTTCAGCCTTATTAATTTCTGTAATTGTTTTTATTATTTGTACTTTTAACAGGCTTTTATAGCCAAAGGACTTGCAAATGATGAGTAAAAACCAAGTGGAATGTTAGCATCTTGACTTAAGTCATTGCTTTGTTTCATTTTATAATTCCTATTTAAACCAATTCATTGCTTTCTTTCATATTATTTGGACTGTTAGCATCTCTACTGAGGTTTTTGATGCTTGCTTTGTTTTCTTAGAGATTTATTGGGTCCACAATTTAGTGACTTGCATGTTTATCTGTGAAATTGATTGTTTTGTTAACTTACTATAGGTTTTAATTTGATATATAAACTTTTTATGCATTCATGAGCAATTTGTTATGATACCTATTGAAGTTTGTATTGGATACTGAGGACGGAAGTAATTACCTTATAATAGAAGAACAATTGAGTGCTTTAATTTCATTATTATTGTATGCCTTATCAAAATTACTTGATATTGGCACGTGCTATTCCTCACTTTTCATCATTTTAGGTTGTATTTGCACCTTAAGGTAGAATTAAGAAGATGAATGTAGAGAACATTGAGAAGGAGCCAATGCTATGAACTTTAAAGGAATTTAAAGGATGTTGAGGAATTGAGTCCCTAGAGCCTTGTACACTCAAACTAGGCCAATTCCACCTTGGCATCCAGGTGATTTCCAAGATAGCTAGCTTTAAAGTGATACGATCAATTCTTTAAGTGACAGATATTGATGCCAAGAATGTGTCAAATTTTAAGAAATGTTGATGCTATGATTGCATCAAATTTCAAAAAGAGAGATCTAGGAATCATCAGAGATGTTTCTACAGTGTTTTTACTGAAAATATGTGTGTTTACTGAAAATTTGAGTTGTAAGGGATAGCATGATCACATCTCCTAGGTGTATGCTGCTCTTAATTTCATTGTATTAAGTATAATGGTTTTATTAGTAAGATGCGCACAGATACATCAAATAATGAAGATGATTTAGTTTTCGGTGAGAAAATGTGATGTGAAGTGATTTCAAATGAGTATTGAGAGTTAGAAAAATAAAGATTTGCACTGGAAAGTAATGTGACGCGGAGTGATTTCAAATGAGTATTGAGAGCTGGAAAAATAAAGATATGCACTGGAAAAAAATAAGTTAGAACAAACATAAGTGCAAAAACTTCAAATTATGAAGTAATATATCTTGACGATGTAGCGCATGAATGAGGATATAGAAGAGAAGATGGAGGATTACAAATCCAATAATTGATAGAAGCATTGATGATGAGAAAGCTGGAATATATTGCAGTGACGCTTTGATAATCTGCTTTGAGTATTCTTAGGCTGCACTTGTTACAAACTTAACTAATTTTATTGTATTTAGTGTGACCCATTCCACAACTATTTTTTATCTTGTAATGCAAAGAAATTAGAAAAATCATATGTTTTCCCTTTATTTTAATGCAGTGATTCTTGCTTTTACTTTTAAATTTAGCACTTCATGTTACTTATGCGATTGTATCGTAGGTGTTGTATAACCATGTTCCTGACAGTGCTTGAAGCTTTTGTGAACTTTGATTTTGGTATTATAGCAAGTGACTTGAAACCCATGTCAATTAGATTGAACTTTATAGATGAGAAGAGATGCACAATGATATAAGAATTGTTCATTGATATCACTCAACCACCTTTTCTTTTGGTCATAAAGTAATTAATTTTTTTGTCAGGCCTTTCTATTTCTCTTCCATTTGTCTATCAAACTCTTTTGAGGGAAAACTTTGTATGACTAACCGCTTTATTTTGGTTTGATTTATGTATGCTGAGGACCTAAAGGAAAACAAAAGCAGCAAGATAAACTAATGGTATGCTAGCTTAGTTTGCAATTGCAATGGTGGATTCCTGAGCCAAATTGTGTTATTTGGTTCATTTCACATACATACACAATATTTAGGACTTTATTTATGATCAATTTTGTTTTTATTTTCTACTTTTATTTTGAAAAACATGTTTTTTAAATGTGTTTTTTAATTTTTCTTGTTTTTAAAAACCAAGTTAACATGTTTCTGAAAACACATAAAATAACTTTTAGATATTTTGAGCTTTATCAAAACCAACCTTATTTTATTTTAACTAATCAAACATGTTTTATTTTAAATTAAAACATAAAAAAAATGAAAAAAAATACAAACATTGAAATAAGAACAACAGTGATCCCTAACGGCCCTTAGTTTCAATTATTTTAATATTGGTTTGTGTGACAAATCAATCATGATGCACAATTTCTATGCTCTTGTAGCTAAGATGAGGTTAGCCTTAGTGGTATACATTGCTGACACCATGACTAGTTGAAGACTTCATATTCATGTCACCTTTTATGCATATATAAAACCATAAGTAAAATATTGTAGGCATAACAATTAGCCATTTCGATCCACTCACCGCTTCAATAAATTGGTGGAATTTCCCGGTTAGCTTCATTAGTTATCTCTTTATGATTGTTTTCCTTCAATCACGGTTTAGTCAGTTTCAATCGTTGAAAAATCAACCTTTTGAGACGCTTGAACTATGAAAGGTTGGAAGAATGAAGTTCATCCATAACAGGTCAAAGTAGGTTAAAATCGACTTCACTTTTGGTTTTACAAGAACAAGAAGAAATCAATTATTGTTTTTTTTTTCTTGGAAAGATTAGGAAGTCATTTTCGACTTCATCAATGGTGATTGCATGCTTTTCTTACTCCTCTTAGTAATGTGCATAATGGTCTGAGAAATATTGTTGATGAGCAACTAATTATTTTGAAATTTTGACCATTAAAAGAGGAAAAAAATTTCCTTCTTTTTCTGGAAAATCTTGAACCACTTTTACTCCAGTCTCAAACTATTCAAAGATGACTTGGAACACAAATCGTCATAACCTCCAGAGTTTGATGTGCTTATTTATTGGTTAATGAGGATGAATGCTAGTTGTGAGCTTATAGTACATCTACCTGTTTTCTGTTTATAGATTGCATCATTTGTTGACCATTCCTTAAGTGGTCTTCTTGCTATACTCTATTGACTAGTGTGCAGAGTTATACACTGAAATCATTGATATATAAGATGGATTTTGAATAAACGAGACTGCTAAGATGATATGTGATAAAATTATAAACTATGGACTAAGAAATGGTTATATTAGATAGATGGTGGCATGTACTGGAAAATTTATTTGGTAAATTTGTTCTGTAAAATGAATGATAGATGGTGAAATGGTAAGTTGTGCAATGAAACTAATGTTGAAGGATTATTATGGAGGAAAAAGAGGTTGATCAAAGGTAATATGAGAAGGAGTTGTGGCAAAAATTTTGCACGTTGTGTGGTTAGCACCTTAGGCAATACTTAGCATGTAATCACTAGGGAATGATGATTCATAAAGCTGACCCCAAATTTATGGAATAAGACATGATGATGTTAATGACCCTTATGAGCAAGAATATTTAAGTTTGTCCCCATTTAATTCATGGTGTAAATGGAGGATCCTTGGTCGAGAATCGCACATTGAGCAAGAGGTAAATGGTTCTAAAGCAAAATTGACATAAAAGTTGACCTTTGATTTTAAGAAAGCTTTGGAACAATTATATTCTACTGATATGGTTGAGGATTTTTAATTCTTATATTTTCTCTCTCTCTCAACATTGTTTTAAACTAGACAAGATGATAGCGGATGAAACCCAAACCACTACAGAAACACAAATAATTATTTCTGAATTCCAAACAAATTACAAACATGACTGTTGAAGAAGCAGGAAGTAATGACGAACAAACACAAATAACAGAAATAATAAAAGATATTTACGAGTGATAACGATGACAGATGTTGCTGGACGGTGGGTTGGTGGCTGATGGAAAATTGTTGTGGTGGTTGAAAGAAGGCTTGAAGGTGGCTGGCGGCTCTAGTGGAGGGGTTGTTATTGAGGGAGGTGGCAGGAGGGGAGGTAGATGTGGTTGCTAAAAGAAGGTTGGAAGGTGGTTGGCGGCTGTAGGGCGGCTGCGGTTGTTGGAGTGGGTAGGCATTACTGCGGAGAGTGCCAAATAGCAGTGAGGAAGGTGTCGGCGGGGTTGTCGGCAACAACACATATGATGGAAGTGTCAAACAACAACGGGGAGGGTGTTGGCACCGTTGGCAGTAGTAGGATAGCTGCAGGAAATGTCGAACAATAGTAGGGAATGAAGATGGCAGCAACATCGAGTGGTTTGCGGCTGCTGGAAGCGGGGCCGGAGGGGGTTGTAGAAGGATAAATGTCTCGTCGGGCTGAGCTATAGCTGGAGCACCACTTAGACCCTTGGAGGTGGCTAAGGCGGTCACCACCTCGTATGAGTTACAACCGGAGCACTTTCTCGTCGTCGGGTACAACCCCTGGAAGGAAAATAAGCCTGTAAGGCAGTAATCATAAATCAACACTCATAAAACTCCTCTCTAACCTAAGAAAATATTATTTATATTAAGAGGGGATTAGTAGATAAAATAGGTAAAGAGTAGGATAGGAAAGATATATTATAGACTTGGAGATGAATAAGGAAGAAGTAGACGAGGGAAGGAATTATAATGAGAAATCACCAGGAAGGGAACATGATTAAATAGGAAAGGGGGGTTGCGGTTACTGTCGCAGCTACAACAATTGTCGCGGTACTGTAGCTGATATATTATCGCTGGCGGTAAGCTCCCGTGGCACAAGGTTTCTCTTTGGAATCCCTGTACTAAAAGTTCAACAAGCAGTGTCTGATAATTGTTTCTAAGGGCGAGGGAGGCCTTAATGAAGAATCTTACTGAGAATCGGAAATTCAAGTTTCTTGACATTATGAATATTGAAGTTAAATTGATGGAATATGAAATGAAGTATAGTGGGGAAGATAACTATGTTATCAGACAGAAGTTGAAGTTAGTTTTGCTTAGTATACCCTTGGATGAATAATATCAAAATTTTTTAACATATTACTGCCTAATTCTGTAATCTTCATCTTTCACGTTGATTAGCAATTTGTTGATTAATCTGCATCCATTGATGATGTTGACATGAGAGATCTCTTTCGAAAAGTACTTATTACATTGAAAGATTCGCGCTCTAAGAGTCTTGCTAACCCAACTCTATATTGAACTCAGGTCTTTGGGGACAACTTCTTTAAGTTAGAATTTAAGGGTCTGTTTGGGGCAGCTTCAACTTATTGAATAATCTTTTGATAAGCTGATTAAAAATAATTTGCTGATAAGTTAGGTGTGATGATTATTATAAATTTTGATTTTTACTTTTTTGGAAAAGTCAGATCGCTGCCAGAAAGCTACCACCGCACTTATCTAGGTGCGGTGTGGAAACAATGTTTTCAGTGTTTTGAAAACACATAAGTTCCAAAACGCAGTTTACCCAAACAGGTCAGGTGCGTTTTCAAAATGCTATCGCACCAAATAAGCTGCCCCAAACGGGCGCTAAATCTCCATATCTTCTACCCCCACCAAGTTGTTCTCAAAGCAAACTTTATGATGCCAAGCTTCTGAGTGGCATCTGAGAATGGGTTTATAATAAAGAGCTTTGAATTGTGTATACTTTGTTGGTGATATCCCATTGCGATAAAAACGCCATTTTTTTTGCAAAACTCAAAGGAGATGATGTAAATTTGCAAATATATTGATGTTGCAAGGCATAGCTGATAGGACTATATTATTATATATGTTGGATGGCATTGACATTTTATGGCACCATCGCTAAACTTATCTCCTCTGTGTTGGCCTTATGTTTACTAAGTTCTTGCTCTCTTATTTTTTTACCTTCTTTTTTTCGTTCTTGTTTTCTTTTATTATCCTTTACATTGTTATTTCTTTCTAAACTGTTCCGTTCACAGGCTCATGGTCCTTTCATCTGGCTAAATTTCTGGTAGTTGCTTAGACAATATAGATTGTGTTGGAGAGAATGTTGTGGATTAGTTAGGGAATTGTAAGCATTGCGGATGAATGTGATTGAGGTGTTGGGTCCAAATGCACTTCTACTCAATAAACAATGTGTATTTCATGTATGTCTTTGTTCATGTATCTGAAAGAGATGATATTTTAAACAAATATGTCTACTCACTTATGAAATACTTCAAGTTTTTTAGGTGCATCGACATACATGTATTTACATGTCTAACACCTAAACTTTGTTTTTTCACATTTATGCCACCCAAATTTTTCATATCACATCTAAAATACCACAACTTTAACTTTGAAAAAGTGAAATACACCTTTTCATGCATATGTAAGATGGCATATATGTGAAATCTGAAGTTTAGGTGTTAGATATGTAAATACATAAGATCTGAGTGGTATGTATGTAAATCTTCCTTTTTTCTCATATAACTTGAAGTTGTATATTCAATTGGTTAGGCTTTAAGGACAATGCTTCGAGGCCACTTGCTCCCTTCAAATGTTTTTGAAAAGATTGTTTTCATCTATACAATAGCTTGCAAAATTGTTCATGATAATTTGTTTCATGTGTTAATGGAATCATTTATGGCTTATTTGTTTTGTAGAGAACAATGTCCTCTTTGTTATTGTTTACCATTGATTGCTGTGGCTACCTACTAGTGTTGGCCTTTTTGGTTGTATTTATTGTTTTATGGAATGATAGCAATATCGGCTATGCGAACCTTGATTTAGCCTAGTTAAAAGAAAATCAACACTATATTGAATTATAGTTGGCATGGATGGTGTTCCTTTTTATGAATGGCTAGACACTAGATGTTAAGAGATAATTGCTTTTTTGAGGACTTCTACAACTCATTATATAATTTTATATTTCATTAAATTTATGGTGCAATTGGAATTTTTGCACTTTTTTCATCCTCATTTTTAGACAAGTTTATTTAATTTTCAGAAAGTGACGGCTGACGTGGAAACTGATAAAATTTTATCTTTAAAGAGTTGTATGTATTTTAGAATATATAAAAAGCCCAAGGGCATATATGTTAATACGGAAAAGAAACATAAATGTTGTATGAGAGGGCCTAAAAGAAAGTCCAACTCACACAATACAACACACACAAAATCCAAATAAAATAAAGATAAATAAAAGTGAAAAACCAAAAAGCCACAAAAAGGCGCAAAAGTACTAGGGTCATCCCACTTTAGTCCTCTCTCTGCCTTTAGTTCTTGGAAATGAGTCGGCTAACGAATTGGAAAAGTGAGTACAATTGCCCGTAGTAACTAAAGTAACATCCATCAGATTTTTAAGCTCAAGTAGGTTTCCATTCTCCTTCTTCCTCCTGAATGTGTAGATCTGTCATTTCTCATCCAATGATTGACTCATCTGATTAGTAGATTCTAACGTTAGCCGGACAGGTGTAGGCTGTTGCGCATCACGATCCCCATGAGCCCGAGTAACATTAACAGTTTGCTCAACTTGATGAGACGGTAATGAAGCAATAGAAGTATTGTCACCTGTATTATCGGTGATATCATGGGCAGGTGGGGTTTGAAGACTCACCCTCTTCCCCACAATAGGAGGTTCCAAAGACGGGGAGCTACAACTGGGGACTGAAAGGTTGTCATATTGCCTGCGAGAATAGTGACGTCATCTGGGGTATTCTTTTGATGATCAATAGTGTCAATAACTTGGAGTTTATCATGAGGAGATGAAATCACTGCCTCTGGCGGAGCACTCTGCTTTTTTGGTTTGAGTTGGGGGTGTAGATGGTGGCATTGAGAATTGGAGTGGCCGAACATACGACAATTTGAACAAAACGAAAGAAAAGACCCAATCACTACCTTTTGCCAGTATCCATGATGCTCTGTGTCTAACCAAATTTTCTCATAGGCGGGTGAAGTGATGTCTCTTTCGACAAGTACTCTGGCGTCAAATAGACGGAAAAGATTAAAAGTAGAAATGTCTATTTTGAGTGGCATACCATAAGTTGAGACAATAGAGTACAACACTTTTTGAGTAAAATAATGAAATTTCAGGCCAAGGAGACAAATCCAAACCAGAATGATTGATGGTTCTGTCTGTGGGTCAAAATCAACAGACCATTTTAGAATCTTCATTGTTCTGTTATCAATCCAGATTATTCTTCGAGCAAATAAGCACATGTAATTCTCTTCATTATTTAGTTGTATAAGAATGTGTTTTCCATCTAACAGTCCAGTTTTTCGCTCCCCAACAAGGTGCGTAAGCTCAAATTTCTTACGAATCAGCTCCATTGTGGGATGCCATACAGAAATTTTCCAGCAAATTCATTCGACAGGAGAAAGCAAGTTGAATACCTTCAGCTTCTGTAAAAAAGATGGCAGACTTCTCATTCTTTCTACCAGGTTTTTTGATGTCCTCCGCCCACTCAAATAAAGAAGGGAAAAAGTACGATTTAGGTGTATCTGAGGTGTGGACACCCGTAAGTGCAGCAGCATAAGATCTGTCGGAAGCTATGGAGGTGTGGCGTAGCAGAGCAGAGAGTGGAAACCCAAAACAGGGAGCAGAGCGAAAGCCCCTGCGATCTCAGAGCAAACAGGAAAGAGCGACTCGATTTGCGATCAGGTCGAGCTCGAGGACGACACAGCCGTCGTCGCAACCCGGCACAAGCAAAGACGCAGAGCAGAAACGAAGCCGACGTGCGAGCAGAAACGAAACTGAAATAGGGAGTAGGAGTGGCGAAGCCCCTACGATCAGTTCGAGCCCGAGGACGACGCAGCCGACGCACGAGCAAAGACGCCGCAGGAGCAGAGACGCACTAGCAGAAACGAAGCCGACGTGCGACGTCGAGAGAGGTTACATCGAAGAGAAGCTACCCAACCAGGCAGAGCGTGAGCGTTAGGGCTACATAGAATATATATATATATATATCTCTGTGTGTGTGTGTGTGTGTGTGTGTGTGTGTTTAAAAGGAATGTCCTGAGTCTATAGGTATATACATATGTATATTTATATCTATGTATGTATATATGTATGTATGCATGTATGTATGTAACAACATATATTTATATGTATGTATGTATATATATATATATATCTATACATACATACATATACAAATAATATATATATATGCATACACATATACATATATATATATATATATATATATATATATATATATAGGAAGATATACAATTCTTATGAATTTACATATCTAGCTAGTACCTATACCTCATTTTTTATATTTATATACTTGCCACCTTCTATATGGACATATACATATACATATGTATACACATATACATATATATACAGATATATATATTATATGTATATGTATGTATGTATCTATATACATAAATACATAT
>NW_018164548.1:85861-87779 GCF_001263595.1 Phalaenopsis equestris | reverse complement strand
TATATATATATATTTATTTATTTTTTTTTTTGAAAGCCCTAAAAGGTTAATATATTAAGTAGAAAGAAAGATACAGATACAATGTGTTGGAGGGCCCAAACATGACCCTCTACGCACACCAAAACCAGGAGTTCCAAAGCTAGAAAATACTGAAAATTATATTTGAGACAGAAAAAGACTAAAAATGCTGGAATACATAGTATTAGATGGCTAGAGAGCAATCCAATTTGGTTTTGCCTCTGCCTCTGGTTCTAGGAAAGGAGCAAGCTAATAAGTTGGTAAGATGATTGTCATTGTCAGTAGTAACCAATGTATCATCCAATATGTTCCCGGGCTGGAGTTGGCCTCCATTCTTCTTCTTCCTCCTGGAATAAACCTGTCATTACTCTTCCGAAGATTGACTCACCTGATCATAGTCTAATGTGTGTTGGAGATGTGCAGATTGTTGAACATTAGAAGCAACTACATGTTGTATCGGATGCTCTGTTACTGGATCAGAAGAGCACTCTCGTGTGTTTTGGCATGTAAGTGAGTATTTTTCAATAACAGTGGGTGGTATGAGCACAACTGGATCTGTAGCTGTAGTATGTTGTTCTTTCTCAGGAACTGCGGTGTTGGGAATATGATCGGGTTGCATCTTCTCAACAGTGATAATAGGTGGTTGTTCTTTAGTGATATTCTATCTTAGATGAGGATGCAAACGATAACAAATAGTAAGCTGTGACCAAACATACTCGATAAGAGCAATAAGGAGAATGTGGTTCCATTTCAATCTTTTGTCAATACCCGTTGTGAATAGTGTCAATTCATATCTTATCCAGAGTTGGTTGAGTGATATCTTTCTCAACTAACACACAAGCCACAGAGGGTCTGGTGACAACGGCAAACGTAAGACTATACACCTTGAGAGGCTTACCGTAAGCAGTTGCTAAAGAGTAGAATATTTTCATGTTGAACGAATGTAATTTTAACCCCGAAAATTTTATCCAGACAGGAATGATAGGGGACTCCGCTTTTGGATCAAAACCAACAGTCCACTTTAGAATTTTCATAAAATGATTATCAATCTTGATAGCTTTTCAAGAGAAAATGTGAGTGTAATCAACATCATGAGATAGTTGAATAAGTATATGTCTATCGTAAATTAGGTCAATGTTCCAACTGCCCAATAGTTTTATAGCATCAAACTTTTTCCTAATGATCTCCAGTTTTAAGTAACCATAAAGGAATTTCCCTATTAAAGAAAAACGCCAAGAGGATGTGAGAGTACTGGTTTTAGCCTCTGTGAGAATAAGTGCAAGCTTCCCTTTTTTTTCCAAACTTTTTAATAAAAGTGTGATCAACTCCACCTTCAAAAGCCTCGTAGAAAGATCCTGGAACATTGCAGGACTTGCCGATAGCAAAACCAGGCACTGAACCTGGAGGAGAGGAACTAGCAGGAAAGGGCAAGTCGCCAACAAGAGCATTTGCATAAGAACGGAGCATCGAGGTCATCTCCCTCACAAGATGGTCATGGTCAGGACAGAAATAGTTTGGTGGGCCGCAAAGATGCGAGCAGAATGCGTGAAGAAATCGTCTGGACAGGCAGGAACATCTGCGTCCTTCTGCGAGACATGCGGACGGGAACGTCTGTCGGGCGTGCGAATGCGAGCAGAGAGGCGCGTCATCGTTTAGGAGACGACGTGCGAATAGTTCGTCGTCTTCGGGCGCCTGCAAGATGCGAGCAAAAGACGCAGCTCGACGAAACAGCCAAAGAAGGATTAGATTGGTGTGCGCAGCTCGACGAAACAACCGAAGATGACTGAAGACGAAACGGAGGAGCGAACTCCTTCGAGCGTGAGATTACCGTGGCAGAGGCTAGGGTTCGCCGTGAGGCAAAACCCTAGCAGACGAAGAAGGAGATAGGCTCGTCCGTATA
>NW_018164548.1:84285-85851 GCF_001263595.1 Phalaenopsis equestris | reverse complement strand
TATATATATATGGGGAAAGCTCCTAACACACTCTATGGCTTTTTTCTATTGGAGGCTTTGGCATTCACTGCTCCCATTGATGATATTTTAAAAATGAAAGGCCTGAGGGGTCCCTCCAGCTGCTCTCTGTGTAATGCAGGAGTCTTTAGAACGTCTCTTTTTTACTTGTGACTTCTCTCAAAGAGTCTGGTCAGGCCTACTTAGACAGCTTAAGATTGATACTTTCAAATTTAGCTGGTTTAAATTTTCCAGATGCTGGTGGGACTAGAATGAAGCAAATCTCCTGGTTATTCCCTGTTTGGTAGCATGGTTCATATGGATGAGCATAAATCAAGCTAAGTATGAAGACCATCAGCCTTTGGTCAATTCTGTGGTTTTCAATTGTACTTCTTATATCCAAAAGCTTATTCAATACCACACTTCCCCAATATATATATATATTCTCCCTCTCTCCCTCTCCTAACGAAGGTGTTATTCTACCAGGTTTCTTTGATTGCATGATACTTAGCCTTTCAAGCCTTTGGGAGTTTAAAAGTTTAGTTTGTAAATGTTTCATAGATAACTGGAGATATCTAAAATATATTACTACATTATTGATGTCATGGGAGCATATATTGTCTAAGTAATGTTATAGGTTAAAGCATAAAATTCAAAACAAATGAAATTGTGATAAATCTAGGATATACTTTTCTTCTTGGATTATAATATGCTCATAATTTTATTAGAAATTGGTTATTATGGATTAGCTTGAAATCAAAATTGAAATCAAATTTGAAATCAAATTCAATATCACCATGCTAAACATTTATAGATAGAAAGATAAAATCAGGAGCTTGCATTTGCTTGTGAGTTGTAGTTAGCTATATTTCTAGAGAAATATTAAAAACATGGTAAATGAGCAATTGGAAAAGAGAGAATTTTTCGCATTGAAGTTAAAATCTTGTAGTATCACTTATATCTCTACTTTTATTTTTTGTGCTTTTTGTTCTTCAATATTATATTTAAGAAGTTTTACCTTTTTTTTTTGTCTAGAGAGATTTAGGCTTTGTTTTTGTCCACTTCACCATTCAAAAAGTTATTTTATACATAACTTTAGGAAAAAAATTAATACGAAGGAGCTTTTTTTTATAGTTAACGTATTGTCTGAATACAAAATTTTTCTTGCAGTTTTTAAAGAATTAAATAAAATCATTCCCGATTCTACTTTGTCTTCCATGGCTTCATCCAGTATGTATCTCTCTCTCTCTCTCTCTCTCTATCTCTCTCTCTGTTTCCTTCGCGACTCCAACCACATCCCTCTAGGAAGTCCGACTCCAACAATGAAATAGGATGGGTAGTATGTTTTGGCTTTTTTCTTCACCTTGAATTACTTTTTCTTTGTAGAGATGACATTGATATGAATTACATAGCTATTGATAGCCTCGACTAAACTCCAAACTAGGCGAATGTATGTTCTTTCATTATCGATGAACTTGACACTATAAGCATTGCCGTCGTCGGCACGACAGTCAAATGCGGTCACTTTTGGAAATGTTGTCTACACGACGGTTAGAATGGCTCCCTCAC
>NW_018164548.1:67552-84275 GCF_001263595.1 Phalaenopsis equestris | reverse complement strand
CACGACGCTGTGGATTCTCAGGTGGCAGCGAGCACAATGGATGGGAGAATCGCCGCGAACCTGAAGCTGGCGAGCGGGAGGCTTTCGAAGGATAGTTTGGACATTTCTACTTGTGAAATGCGGAACGAAGGGCCGAAGAATTTGTGATCTGAAATGTCGAAAAAATAATGGTATTTTCAAAGAACTTCCGGCGATATTCTTGTGCCAAACAAAGGCCATGTGTTTTGTAAGCATTGTCTGGATCGGAACGACCTATACCATTCTCTCTAACAAAGCCTTAGGGTTTTTCTTTTTTTCGTGAGATTAAATGTATGTGGATTCAGGAAAGTTATTTTTAATTTTATAATTATTTGTAGACTTGTGTGGATTTACGATATCGGATTAGTTTATCTTTTTCTCTCATGAAAATAGGGTATTTTTTTTGTCTTAGCTACAATTCTTTGGGTTTTCTTAATTTCTTTAGCTCTTTTATTACTTATTTAAATACTTATCGTGCTCATTCTTTATAGTTATTTTTCATAGAAGGTAGGTTTTTCCTAATGGCAAGGCTTGTCTTAGCTTTTCTTTTGCAAGCGTTATTGTGTTTTAGACTGGCGCGCTCTGGATGGACTTGCTTTGTTTTTACATTGCTAGGTGTAAGCTTGCTTTTTTCCCATCCCACAACTTCAGCTCTACAAGAAGGTGCTGTGCTGACCAAAAAATCTATTCTATTTAGAAATATATTCCAGTAGACTATGCATCCGAGCATTTATTTTTTGTGCTATAGTATAAGTTTTTTTGAGATTGTAAAATCTCGGTGAAAGCCATGTAAACACTAGTATTTGAGGTCTTAGATCCATTAGTGACGACTTTATCTGTTTCAAATAAGCCTGAGTGAGGGACAGTCAATTTGAATGTTTCTATGGAAGATTTTGTGGAAAAGTAGCCAACAAATCTGATTTGTTGTGGAATGCTTTTGCAGGAGTTGGTCATCCAACATACTGACAATCGTATTGGCAGTTGTTTTTCCTGTTTTATTTTATTTTATTTTATTTTATTTGTTTAACTTTGCAAGGTATTATTTTTGTTTCCCCCATTTGTTTCGGTAGAGAGATTTGGCTCTTTGATTTATGGTTAGATTGGTTATACTCGGCTTTGCAGAAGAATTTTTTATATTCTATTTTTTTTGTTTGTGTATTTTCTTGAAAATGGATTGGCTCCTCTCTATTCTCATGTGATTGTAGGCTCTTATGTTGCTTGGTCTTGTTTTGAGCATTCTCATATTTGTTCTTGATAGGTTTTTATGCACAAAAAGTATGTTTTTTTTCTTTCCTTAACAATGAGTATGAATTTTGTATTTTGATAGGATTTTGATATTTTAAGCGGTTCACTTTGCATGGAACTTGTTTATGCTCTGCCTTACTTTTCGTACACCTGTTTCTTCTTCTGCAGCCATAACCGTAAGAAAATATAAACAAAAATATTGCTCAACTTTGTAAGATATTAGGATTTTTTTTCCCCATCGGTTTGGGTAGAGAGATTTGGCTCTTTGATTTATGGTTAGATTGGTTAAATACTTGTTGCAGAAGAATTTTTTTCATATCCTTTATTTTTTTATTTGTGTATTTTTTTCACATCGGATTGGCTCCGCTCTATTGTCTTGTGATGATTGTAGGCTCTTATGTTGCTTGGACCTTTTTTGAGCATTCTATTATTTTGTTCCTGATAGGTTTTTGTTCTAAAAAAGTTTGTTTTTTTTCCCTTAGCAATGAGTCTGAATTTTGTATTTTGATAGCATTTTGAATTTTTAAGTGTTTCACTCTGCATGAAACTTGTTTGGGCTCTGCCGTACTTGTCGTGCACCTTTTTCCTCTTCTTCAGCCATGACCGTAAATAATAATGCTGGAATGTTGAACAAAAATATTGTTCTATTTAGAAACCTTTATAAGAAAATAGGAACAAAAATATTTTCTAACTTTTTAAGGTATTAGGATTTTTTTCTACATTTGTTTTGGTAGAGAGATTTGGCTTTTTGATTTATGGTTAGATCGTTATATACTTGGGTTTGCCGAAGAATTTTTTTCATATCCTATTTTTTTATTTATGTGTACTTTCTTTACATTGGATTGGCCCTTCTCTACTCTCCTATGATTGTAGGCTATTGTTTGGGCAAAACCATGAAGCCTTATGTTCCTCTTATATTTTTTGGTCTTGTTTTGAGCATTCTATCATTTTAGTTCTTGATAGGTTTTTGTGCACAAAAAGTAGTTTTATTTTTCAATGAGTTTGAATTCTGTATTTTGATAGAATTTTGAATTTTTAAGCGGTCCACTCTGCATGGAACTTGTTTGGGATTTGCCTTGCTTGTAGTACAACCTTTTCTCCTGCTGCTGCCATAACTTTAAGTAATAATGGTGGAATGCTGAACAAAAATATCATTCTATTTAGAAACTTTTATAAGAAAATATGAAATTTGATTATGTATTTCTTTTTATGCTATTATAAGCTTTCTTGAAACTGTAAAACTTCAGTTAAAGCCATGAAAAAGATACATTAGTTGAGATGTCAAAACATCAATATTTCCTTCTATCAATTGAATTAAGAGTGGTTTGTATCTTAAGCTCTAGTCCATCTTTTACGTCACCTGTTTAAAATACAAATCTAAATTAAAAGGTAAACACAATATATTTGGTTTAATGGATGTATACTTTTTAAAGTAACCACTACATCTGAGTTGGTGAGGAATGGGTTTTGTATGGCCTAGAAGTAAGGTTCAGATCTTGTAGGATGCACATTGATCTAATTAGGCCATCCAACAGATTGAAACTTGTATTTGATAATGTGTTTGAGGCTGGCGAATGCCAAGGGAGGAAAAAATTTGAAGATAGCAAGCCATAAGTTCAAGAAAGGCTGACATGAAGAAAATAGCAAATTGGTGGTTTGTTGTTTTGGCCTTTTTGCTTGTTATGTAGTTTTATGAAGAGAATGCATTTTTCTAGTGCTTGAGGTTGTCGTCTACGGTGGGCCTGGGCATAAGGTGCCTCATGTTCTTTTGTGTGATGCTTGATTTGTAAACCTTGGAAGTTAGTGGCTTATGTGATTCCTGTTATCTAGGGTGCTCACTATTTGCTAAAAATAAAAAATGCATTTAAGAACTCAATATTTAGTTTTTGGTTGGGTCTTAATTTTCATTTAATCATACAAATCAAAATACCCAGAATATCAAAATTAAATGGAGGATTCATGATAATAAATTGATATTATACATTTAACATTTGTAATTCTTAATGTTTATTCATAACCAAACTCTTAACTAACAACTAAATTTCGGTTTGTTCATAACCAGACTGATTAAACCGAAGTAAACTTCAGTTCAGTTTTATTGAAATTTTGATTGGTTCGTTTTTTTTTTTGGATTTCAGATTTTAGTTGCAATCGGTTTGACTAATTTAAAAACCGATCCATCCAAACTGACCGAACGCTTACCCCTATTGTTATATGATTTTTATGAGTGAGAGTTCTTTATGGCACATCCTTCTATTGTTATAGACGGTTTAGCTTTAATAAAAATTGGGGAGGAATAAGAAACTAACAATAGCTTGTAGATGGTGTATCTTTTAGAGTTATATGTAGGTGTTATATAGTAAACATGAAATATGCTACTTTGTGATGAAAAACTATTCCAAAGAGTGATAAAATTGAACAAAATCAAATAAAGAGAGAATATACACACCAAATAAAACACCACAATCTATGACACACAAGTTTTTATGGTTTGTTGATATTCACTTGTATTCATGACCACATAGAGATTAGATATTTTAGTGAATTTTGAAAGAGACCTGCATTAAATATATTTTCCATGCATTCAAAGATAAGGATAGAGATATCACACTCTCTTAGCATAATCACTTGCAACGAAAATGAGGGTTGAACATTATGAAGATGCTGCTATTGCTATCTTCACTTGATTATGAGTGCTTCTTCCTTCTTTTTTCTATTGCAAGAGCTTTTTATTTTTATGTCTAAAAGCTCAAGTCTCACTTCACTCTCTCTGTTTTCTTCTATTTTTACTTTTGTTTGTGTGGTGCTTTAGCACATTGGAGTCTCCTCTTTATATAGTACTTGAAGATGGTAGATAGTAAGTGGATGTCCGTATATCATAATGCAGACGTTCTATAATGATTTTATTGGAGTTAGGTAAGGAGTGATAGTAGAATTCAAGTTGGATGGTTGAAGTGGAGGAATGTGCTTGGGCCTATTATGTGATAGAAAAGTACTGCGTAGATTTAAAGGAGAATTTTATTTTATGGCATAGAATGTTCGCCTATACAAGAGAAGCATAAAACTAAGTTAAATGTTGTTGAGATGAGAATGCTTAGGTGGATGAATGGCTTTACTCTTAGATACAAAATGCGAAACAAATATATCTATGAAAGGGTTGGTATAGCTCTAGTGGAAGACAAGATTAGAGAGAGTAGTCTTAGATGGTTTGGTTACATTAAACGCCGACCATCTGGTGATTCAGTTAGGAGAGTAGATGTTTTAGATTCGACTTGTGTTAAGAAAGGTTGAGGTAGACGTAAGAGGAATTGGGCATGTTGTATAAAAATGATCTTAATTTGTTAGAACTATAATGAAAATATGACACTCGATAGGACACATGTAGAAAAGATATTCGTGTAGTTAACCCCCATTTAGTGGAATAAATACTTGTTTTATTATTGTTATTGTGGTTAGAGAGAGTGGTAGGTAGAGATTTGATATGAGTTAGATAAATATAATCCTATTTCTATATCTTAATAATCTTATTTAGCTATATTGTAATTATCTTGTTTAGAAATAAAAGTTTGATGCATATGTGTAGTCGTCAGTATTTGAAAATATTTTTGTATGACACTTCCATATCTTTATTTATGGGGTTCACTAAGGCTTTGCAGAGCTTCAATTTATTTAGTGGGTATCATTTTTTTTAGCATATTGGTAGGATTTTTTTCTTTGATTTTGACAAGCTTTAAAACATTATATTCAAGAAGGCCGCATCTGAAGTTATACTTGAGTTATATATGCTTTGTCTATGAGTGAAAGATTGCATTCTTTGTCAAGTGTGATAATGTGATTATCATGGAATAGAGTTCATAGAATAAAGAAAAATGTTTTTGTTACCAGTTAATTCTTTTTAGAAAGCTTGCTAGCCAAATCATTTCTTTATTGGCTTTGGTAGTAGCCATGTATTTAGCTCTTCTTGTTAAATATGCAGCACTTTTTAGTGCTATTTAAGTAGTAGATGTACCCTATAGTATTTTGTGTTTTTAGGCCGCCTCCTACATCTACATCTACATCTAGATATCCCTACAATTTCAATTTAGCCCTTTTAAATTTTAATGAGTTATTAATTGTTGTACATTTTGGACAGTAAGATTCTTTATAGCCTCTGTATTTATTTATTTTTTTTTCTGGATTTGACATATTTTGACTAATAGCTCTCGTTGCATTTTCCATATTTTGTGCAAACCATTAAAATATATTAAAGGCCAACTACAAGTTGTTTTTTGAGAGTTTGATGTGACTTGCAGTGGCGTGCTTACCATTTTTTTTTCTTTCATATTAAACAATCCTATACCTTTTTAATATATTGAGGTTATAGCTAGTACAAAATATCCGTTGTTTTATTTTGATCCATTCTTATACCAAGAATCTTCTTGCCTTCCCCAAGGTCCTTTCTATCATTTCTTTTTGATAATTATCTTTTAAGCTCATTAATTTTCTTGCTCTTAGCCCCTAAAATCAATTGTTTCTATCTTTTTTTTTAGCTCACTATCTATTAAGCTCATTAATTTTTTTTGTCTAAAGGCCTTCGTTTAAGTAGAACTAAACTGAATACATGGAATGTAATTTTAGTAGTAATAGCTCTAGTGACAGAAGTGTGACTTTGGATGATCAAATTATTAAAAGGTGTGAACGATTTAGATATCTTGGGTCCGTTGTCCAAAGCGATGGTGATATAGATGGGGATGTTAATAGTAGAATTCAAGTTGGTTGGTTGAAGTGGAGCATTGCTTCAGGCCTTTTGTGTGATAGAAAAGTACCGCTAAGACTAAAAGGAAAATTTATAAGACGGTGGTGAGACCTGCAATGCTCTATGGCGCTGAATGCTAGCCTTTAAAAGAGAAGCATAATAATAAGTTAAGTGTTGCCGAGATGAGAATGATTAGGTGGATGAGTGGCTTTACACTTAGAGACAAAATGCGGAATGAATATATTCGTGATAGGGTTGGTGTAGCTCCTGTGACAGACAAAATTAGAGAAAGTCGTCTTAGATGGTTTGGTCACATTAAACGTCGACCATCTGATGATCCGATTAGGAGAGTAGATGTTTTAGATTCGACTTGTGTTAAGAAAGACAGAGGTAGACCTAGGAAGACTTGGGCTTATTGTATTAAAAATGATCTTAATTTACTAGAACTAAATGAAAATATGACACTAAATAGGACGCAATGGAGAAAAAGGATTCATGTAGCCGACCCCACATAGTGGGATTAAGGCTTTGTTGTTGTTGTTGTTGTTGTTGTTGTTTAGCCCCTAAAATCAGAATGCATTAACAATTACATGTAGAAATAGGATGATATAATCTTTCTAGTGTCTTTTACATAGCAAAAATGATTAACTTTCATTTTTGAAAGGTATTCTTATGCATGAATTTATCAAAATTTTGATATTGTTGGTGTTGGATTTTCTTCAAACCATGTCGGCTTGTTGAGCTTATAGATTTTTTTTTCTTGTATGACAAAGGCGTCATTCGGGATCATTTAGATTATCTTGGAGAAAATTTTTCTTAATATCCGTCTACTCCAGGTGTAAGTTTCTGTAGCTACTATACTCTAAGTTGATGTAGTTGTTAGTTTAACAAAAAGAGAGAATTTTAATGAAATCAATGCCTTCGTTCTGTTAGAGTCCTCTCACTATCAGCCTTTACTTGTAACTTTTGTTGCCTTTTTGCTCTTCTTTGATTTTAGAAATTGATTTATTTTTTTAATTTTTTTTAAGGTAGCTTAGTCAAGCAACAAATAATTTTAAGAAAGAGAATACCGAGTAATAAGATTTCAAATTTTTTAATGACGTCCTGTCTTCTGACACATGAGTGCTTAGTTGAGGCTGATTAATTATTTTTGTTATCTCCAGTCTTTTACTAAAAATAACTCACCCTTCTAATTCAAGTTTGTATTATGAATCTTCTTTTTTAATTTTTATCGGCATGTATTTGTACATTTTATTTCTTTGGAAGTTACATTCATTTCTCCGATTATTTCTCTTAGTTTTATTATCTCAAAATTTATGGTGAAAGTGCTTAATATGATGACTGATAAAAGCAACACTTTTTTGAGTTCGGGTTAGCTTTCTTTTACTTTATCATCAATTTGTTTCTAAGAAAGGCAAAAAAAAATTTTCAGATGTGACGAGCAAACTTTTTTTCTCTCCCCAATCTAGGCTTCTTTTGGAAGCCAACAATTGAGAGCTACAGATGGGCCTCGATTGATGTGCATGTGGGTGTCATTATTGCATGTAGCATCATACTCTTAGCCTTTTCATTTAAAGCAATTCAATTCTGTTGAGTTCTTAGAACTGTTCGCTCCATGCATGTCTCATTATTTCTGTAATAGATTTGTAGTTCTTTGCTATTGTACTTTCCACCATTATTGGATTGTAGGCATTTAATTTTTGCACCAGTCTCATTTTTAATTAAGCTTTTACACCTTGGAGAGTTATTAAATATATCATATTTATTTTTGATAGAATAAACCCATTTTTTGGTACAATCGTCTATGAATATGGCAGTACATCAAGCTGCCTGGAAATAAGACTAGGGATAACCCTAAAACATCCGTGTGAAATAATTCAAGCTTATTACTTTTAAATTCTCTTCTAGTTTTAAGAAAGTGATCCTTTTTTGCTTTCCTAAAATATAGTCTTCACAATAACTAAATGGAAAATTTACTTACATACTACACAAATCTTGCGTATGTACATATCAGCACATAAAATTTGATTTTCAAACACAACACTTTAAAATTATAATCACGTCAAGACCTATTTATAAGAAGGTGTATTTTCATTTTAAAATGTTAATAACTGGGATTACTTTTGATTTGATGTTAAAAATTTGATTGTTATATTCAAATATTGAAGTTTAGATGTTAGATCTGTAAATAGATAAGAATTGTGTGCATGCCTAAATTTATAAATTTATAAATTTATCTTGAGAATGAATTATTTTTAGGTATTTCTCACTATGTGATCTTATCTTTGATATCAAATATTGGTCTCTATAGTTGAATATGTTGCTCTTATTATTTAGATATTTTTAGTAGTGTGGAGTATACTAGTCTTAATTTTCTTAGGCAATTATCATGACTCCTTTGATTTCCTTTCATATGTCAGCATTAAATATGGCGTTACACCTTTCTGCTATAAGTTGTCTTATGGAAATCAAATTTCTTCACAAGCTAGTAATGTGTCTGATCTTAACTTTCTTGTGACTCCAGTTATAGTTTGGAGTATAACATTATTGATGCACAAAATATCTAAGGGCTCATTATCAAAAAGGAATATTGTCATAGTTTATTGTAGAGTAATTTATCATTAATTCTTTATGAGAAGAAAAATTGATTGTTTTTTATGGGAGGAAAATTTGAATGTTTTTTTTTTTTTTTTTTGAGAAGAAAATTTGATTGATGCATGTGAGTCTAATATTTCATTGTACTATATACATGAAGGATTAATGCATCTTGAATTTCATTTTATACCTGTGTTCCCAGTTTTTCTTGTTGTTTTTGCCTTTTTTCATGATTTTTTTTGTGTCTCCATTTTTCATCATACACTCAAACTTTTCAGAGCCAACGTTTGCTTGGACAACCTTGAGATTTGCTTCTATGATAATATACATGTGAGCTCTTATTTTGTGATTTAGGTCTGTCTCTGTTTTGATAGTTGTTTTTATCTTGAAACTTGATCTTGTTATCACTATTTAATATAGAAGAAGGCATTTTACCCATCTTGTGCTATTGGACATCTTTACTAAGAATGAGATATCCGCATCATTTAATTTGAATTTGTTTAATTCATAAGATATATCGATAAAAACTACTGATTACTGTTGTTACAACCTTCCAACTTTCAAAAACACTGAAAGTAGATTCCACGTATTAATTTCACCACAAAGTTGATGTTAACAAAGCTAAACTAACTTTTGATCGATTTGAATATGTTGACATGATTAGAAACAGAGGCTCTTTTAGACCTCCTGAGATTAAATAAATTGTGCATGCTTTATTAAAAACATAAGGCCTCTTATACATTCCTGATAATGTCTTTTCTTTCCTTATGAATTTCTTCTTTAAATGGCTAAAAATTTAAGCCTTTCTTTTCTTTCCCCCTCTGATTCCTATTTGCTTTTGTTTGTGGGGGATGCTCCAATGCATTAGAAATATTTCATTTTATAGTGCTTGGAGGTGGTAGGTAGTTAACTTGAATTTATTAAGAAGATGGTAGTAGTTATCACAACGCAGATGCTAGAAAATAAAGTTATAGAAGTTAGGTAGAGATTGTCACGTAGAGAGCTTGTATGAATCAGGTAAAGAAAATTTTATCTGCGTGTTAATAACTTTTAACTGCACAGTTGTTGTAACTTGCACAGAAGTTCATTGGTAGTATGTTATTTTTCATTACCTCAACACTTTCTATTGCATTCGAAATTTACTATGATCCAAGTTGTGCAAGTATATTATTAGTAGTGTTTTACCTGGTTCTATGACACATTACAGGTTTCTCTTTTCCTGTGGCTGATTGGCTGTGACCATATAGGTGGTAAGAAGGTTTTTGAGTGCGAAATAGTTGCAAGTAAAAGCCAGTTGATCAGCATGGGGCAGAGAAGCACACTTTGCACGCATCAGATGTTTGATTTGGATTCAGAACCAAGTGATGGTTGCCTTTATCGCAATCATGACTTTACTAGAAATGTTTCTGATTATACTGGCAGAAATAGTCATCCTGCTCTTTCAGGCCCAGGGAATAGAGTGGATCTTTTTCATCAATTTAGGGACTATCATGAGAGGATAATGTTGCATGGGAATCAATATAACATTCCGAACTACCATGTTTTCCAAAATCTTGGTTTAGGTGCTGTTGCACCATTAAACATTTATAACCCTAATATGCTTCTTGCACCCGACGACAGAAATTTTCCCATTCATCAGAGCAATGTCATGGCTGAACGTTTCTCTTCCTCTATTGGCCAAACAAATAATGGAATTAGCATGGATGAATTTGGTAGCCATAATCATCTTGTTGATGGCGATAGAAGGCCTTGTAAAGGAAAGGATACCGAAATGACTCCAGGAATCCATAACAATTTTAATGGATCAGCAAGCTCAAGCTCAACCATTACTCATCACTCCAATGGCGGAGTACCACTGTGGGGGCAATCTTTTGAATCTATGCCTGGTATTCTAGACACAACTAATCTTACTCCCTTGGAATATGGAAGGAATACTTCTCTGCCTGGTGAGGAATCTCACAGGACCATAAGGATCAGATCACTTACAGGTAGCCTTCAGCCAGAGTCTGCAGTCCTACCTCATCAAAATTGCTTATTTCCGGGGACTTATATGATCCAGCCCTTCCAGCCTACTAATAATGCTTGGGTTACACAGTTTGGAAATGGGAATAACATTGTTAATGGAGGCGCCAATTGGAATCATTACAATAATCTTAGATACTTGCAAGGTAAGAGCTTTTTTAATATATACTGCTATAGCAAACATGCATTGCTCTATTTTTTTTCTTGGATAAGCTTTTCTAAAATATATCAATCTTATCTATCCCCTACTATTGTTTTAAATTGTGTATACCACTTAGTTAAATGTATATTCCACTTTATCAAATCATTATTGGTTTTTTTTTTTTTCACTATTTAATGCTCTAATTGAATCTTTTATCTCGAGATGTTATTTTTATTCCCTTGTTTGTCGATGGTGAATATCTGATAGTATCAAATGAAACTCAGGGAGAAGCGTAAATTCAGGACGTTTGCACCAGTCAAACACAAACATGCAGGCATATACTGGAAATTCATCGGCCACAAATTCAGCTTTGCTGCTTCATCCATCTTCAATGCCTAATTTTCATCCAGCTTCTCATAATGTACAAGTTCATGGTTATGGCCATCATGCACACATACCAGCTCCTTACCAACATCCAGTCAACAGCTTGGGATCCATCAACTCAAATCTTTCGATTGATGGTATGGATGTGGGATCCACATTCCCCAACTTCTCTACTGGTGCTGATCAGATTTATAGGCCCCAGCAGCTATCACAACCAGCTCAACAAATTTTCAGTAGGAGTTTAAGGCTCCTTTCATCTGAGGTGAATCATGCTTTTTAATTTTTGTTCTCTTTCCGTTTTCCCTCAAATTGTTTAACTTGACAAAATACTATGATTGCTTCAATCAGAAAAATTGGAAAGCATTTTTTTCTGAGTGTCATAAATAGATTCCACTTATTAATGCATTCGAGTAACTTTCGGGCGGCATGCGCGTGTGCGCACACATGCGCACACACACACACACTCATGCACACCTGTCCATGCCATATAATATGAGATAGACTTCTATATTAAAAAGGGGAATTCATTCTTTTAAATTTTTTATTCAGACTTGGGCTTCTACATCTGGCAAGTGCTAGATGAAAAACACATTTTTATACCATATAGAAACAGCTTTTATATGGTGTGCTTTTAGATTTGGAGATGGAATGTGATGGTTTGAGCATGTATCGTTGAGGGTAATGTAATATAGTTTTGTTTGAACACTCAATTTGGATTTATACGTTTAGGATCTATTTTCTGCTAATGTGCTTTATTGAAAATATTAGGTGCCAGAAAGGATTTGCATATAGTTTATATTCATCTTAAAAAGAAATATATTTAGTATCATGAGAAATGATTTGTTGTGCTTAAAAAAGGAATTCATGTGGATGTCAAAGTTATGAACATGCTAAAGGTTATATATATATATATATATATATATATATATATATTTCTAGAAAGTAGTTTTGGAGTAATTTAAAAGTTTTCAATTAAATTAGTGTTCTAGGATCAACAATAATTATCAAGTATAGTCTTTTTTGTTTTTTGGGTGAGACGAGGCACAAGCCTCAAGCTGTTGAGGTATAAGCTTCTGAAATTCATCAAAATTATGAGAAATATGAAATACTAATATTCTAATGTCAAAGTAAGGTTTTAGAAGTTCGTACTATGATCGTAAAAGTTATACAAAACTTAAAGCACTATATAATGAGTCTCTCGAATTACCAATTTAACATAAATAAATAGTTTAAGTTTATAATTTAGGAATTCAACAGTCTTTCCTGCTGTCATTATTTAGAGCAGAGCATATTCATTAAAATCATCATTATATTTTATTAATTTTTTTACTTGTTCATCATTTTTATCACATACTCACAATTTTCAAATTTTCATTGAACTTTGTCTAGAATGTCTAATCATTTGAAAAAAACCTTAATTGAAAACATAATTCAAAATGAGGAATAAAAAAATTCAAATGATCAACTAGTTAATAATGCAAGAATCGAGAGAACATAAAAAAACTTGGGAATGGATGCAAGGAACGACGATGGGGCTACAGTGGCAGTGTAGCAACAACATCAATGATGATATAACAGCTCGATTGGGTTGGCACTTGTATGCACATTACTGTGATGTGCACTCATTTATCTCTGTGGCCTTTGGGCTCTCAGTTTATTATTATTATTATTATTATTATTATTATTATTATTATTATTATTAAGAACTAGTTGTAGGTTTGAAAAAAAACCTTTGGGCTATAAATTAATTTGAGGTTTTTGATCTTATAAAATAAAATTAAAAGAAACATCACTAATTGAGGCTCTTATCACCTTTAAATAAAGTTGAGGCATGCCTCCCTCAACTAAGGCATATATGTCTCATAGCCTTTTTTTTGTGTGCCTTGACCGTAGTCGGATATTGAATTGTACAATATAAAAATTTAAGCCATGTTTATTTATGAGTTGGAAGTTGGTTGAATAGTAAATTGGAAGTGATAGCATTGTTAATGCTATTTTTTTTATGATATAGTTTTAAACTATGACACCACTGATAATGGATAAATGTTTATAAGATGAGGAGCTTAAGAATTACTGAGCAAAGTTTGAGTATGCAATTTTTTTGTGTGTGAATTTAATATATTTAAGTTAATTCCTCTAAAAGGTCAAATGATAAGTTAAGTATTTTTTGTTTATTATATAGAAAAATATGGATGGAGATAGAACTTCTAAAGTTAATTTAGAGTGGTTAAAATGGAGATGTACATCAATTGCCTATGCATTACTTGGGATATTGTGGAGACTTAAAACTGAATTTTATATTATCCATAATTAGATTGAGAATTTTATATGAAGTTGAATGTAGGCTGACAAAAAGTTTAATATCTAAATTAAATTCAGTATGTGAATGTTAATATGGGGCTATGTTAAAATTAGGGCTAATATATTGAGAAAAGATTATGTTGGCGAATTTGCAGGGGATACTATCCATTCAAATATTTGTTGTTACATAGGTTTTATGGCCATGTAGAATTGTGGATAAAATATGAACCTTAGGTGTTTGTAAAATTAATATGAATGGACATGAGAAAACTGATAGACAAGGTAATATGGATAGAATATTTGCAGAAAAAATTTCAAAAAAATTATTTACTATTTTAAGCAACATTCAACAAGAAATAATTTAGAATGTGGATTACAATAGATAAGGATGATCCTAACATGATAATGTTGGCAATAATGATAGCGTTTGTAGAATCTTTTTGCAATATGAGAAGTAGGAATACATTTGAACTTCACCATTTAATGATGCTATAGCTTCTAAAGTGTTTCCTTCTCCTTACTTGTAAATGGAAACAAGTTAGGATCTGTTTCCTATGTTCAATCTTCATCAAAATTTATGTGATACTACTTGCTATGAAGCTTCAACAATTTTCCGTATTTCCTTAGTTGGTGCAACAAGAATGTTGATGCTTTCTGATGTATCTGTTGAGTGGCTCTGGTTGATTTAAACTTTGGAAGATTTACTAAATACATACATATCTAACTTCTAACTTCAATTTTTACATAGCATGCCACCTTAACTGTGTATGAAAATGTGCATTTCACCTTTTAGAAGTTAACACGGTAGTAATTTTTGATGTGATTTGAAAGATTTTGGTGTTATAAATGAAAAATGTAATGTTTCAGTCTTAGATATGTAAATATGTAGGAATTTGGTGGTATGTAAATGCCTCAACTTTTACTGAAGGACAAGTCTAAACTTTCTAAAAGCCTCTCTGTACGCCATTGGTAACTGTCTAGTCCTAAAATTTATTGATGGTCAATTTTACATTTACTATTATTAATTTTTTTGGCATGCGTCATAGGAACTAAAAAACTTCATTTACTTAACCAGTTAGCCGCAGCAAATTAAAAGGCTTAAAGTAGATGCTGTAGTCTTTATTGTTTTCTGGCTTTCAATGTGGTAAAATCTTGGGTTGTTTATATCTGTGAAGATTTTTTTAGTTTTCTTATTTTCATGACATATCCCTGAATCGAACCCTACAAGGGAAGTTTGACCCTTATAGTACATTTTTGGCGTTGGCAACGGCACTTTTGTTTGCAGGATGCTGCTCTGATGGATCTTTCAGGATTTTATGAAGTTGTGAATTCTATCGACCAGCACGATGACATGAGACTGGATATAGATGACATGTCTTATGAGGTACTAGAAATAGTTAAAAATAAAAATCTACTTGAATTATCTATCCTTGAGCTCACCATTTTTTTTTTTTGCAATTTCATTTGACTTATTGTGGTGATTTGGAAGGCAGTACTTAGTTGACAATAATTTGTTCAGTCGTTGAGCTTTTAATTAGAATGTCTTTTACAACGTTTTTTTTTCAAATTTTTTCTCATCTTAACAGGAGCTTTTGGCTTTGGAGGAACAGATTGGAGTTGTTAAAACAGGGTTGTCAGAAGAGTTCATCATAAAACATCTAAAGATGAGGACTCATGTGCATCAAGAAACAGCCTTGTCATTAGAGCCATCGATGCCATTATCCAAGGAAAATGAAACATGCAGTATATGCCAGGTAATTAACTCATTGGAATTTGGGCTCATTTTAACCATGTTAAATTTAAAATAATGATAGAATGTCAAAACAGTCCTGACTATTTACATGGTTTCATTTTAGTCCCATAACCTATAAAAACGCTAAATTAGTCTCTAAATTCTTTAAATTGAGGCTTAAATATCCTCCGTGGGAACTAATTCAACTCATATTTAAAAAGTATGGGGACTAAATTGATATTTTTAAGGACTCTTGAGCCTAAAACAACATTATGAAAAGAGTTAGAGAACTATTTTTACACTTTTCTCAATGATGATATTATGAAACCAACTTGCATATTCTATTGGAGTGATCCGGAGAGTTTCTATCGCTACTTTTATTAAAGCTATTGATATTCTAATATGTATTGCAGGTAGAATATGAGGATGACGAGATCATAGGAAGTCTCGACTGCGGTCACACCTATCACGCCGACTGCATTAAGCAATGGTTGTTGATAAAGAACTTGTGCCCTATCTGCAAAACTTCAGCATTAGATAGCAAGGATAGGAGAGAGAGCTGAAATGAGGCTTGCTTAGAGTATTACTTGTCTGTTTGTTTAATATACTCAATTGAATTTAATCTTGTATATATCGATGATACGCTTAAACTATACATTTCACATACATTCATTAATGACTTGAATGTCCGAAACACTTCACTTTGTACATAAACAAAACGATTCATTTCCTCTCATGAGTTCTTGAAATTTTTTTTTTATTCACTTGTGGATGTGGAGAATGCATGCAGATTTATTACTATATTTTGTGAAAAGCAGCTCTATTATATTGATTTGTATCGAGTAGTATAGGCTACGGTTAGATCAATAACCTTCTGTTTATGGATGAGAGCTAACATTGATGTTATGGGATGGATTATTTGATAAAATTAAGAGAAAATCAGTTATATAGTTGTTCATTGGTTAGGAACTTTGCGTAAATTTTGAGTATATGGTGAGCGTTTTTGGCGAGTTTTTCAGGCATGACGTGGTGGATGATCTAAAGAGATTTTGCTCTAGGTGATTTGAGGCCATTGAAGCTTGGCGAGTGTTATGCCGGCTTATGACCTATGTGATTTGTTGAATTAGATTCAGGCACTTCAGTAGCTCTAGTTGAATGGGCGTATGCCGGATCTCTAAATTTGATGTCCTTTTTGGAAGTCGAGCATTGGAAAATGAATCCTAAAGAAAAAATCTGTCACTATTTTAAATATATATGCTTTGGGGTTTGCTGTCTATTTTTTCTTTATTTTACTCTATAAATCATTTGATCCCTTTTTCTTCTTGCAAGTTGAAGATTAATTGCTTTTTAAATCTTTTTATGGCTTAAAGAAGTTGGGAGAAGTGCTATAATTGCATTGTTGTATACTTAAACTTTTAGTGGCAGGGTTTACAAATGGTTTTGCTTTGGAGACGATGACCCGAAAATGTAGGATGCCATGAAGGCAGTGGTCAAAAAAATGAGTGTGTTGTGGAGGCATGTCGGCACTATTTTTGGTGTGGAGTTTGCC
>NW_018164548.1:47919-67452 GCF_001263595.1 Phalaenopsis equestris | reverse complement strand
CTAGACCTCAACCAAAAGTGAGGTCAACAAGGCAGTAAATCGAAAGGTTGTGCGTGTCGTAGAGGTAGCGGTCCAAAGGATTGGTGTGCTGTGGAGGCAGCATCCTAGAAAGGGTGGGCATGCTGTAGAGGTAACGGCCCAAAGAATGTGCGTGTCGGGTGGTAGTGACGTAGAAAGGGTAGGCGTGACATAGAGGCAACTGCTTAAAGTGTGAGAGTGTCATGAAGGTAGTGACCCAAAGGATGGGTGTGTCATAGAGGCAGTGAATCGGAAAAGTGGGCGTGCTGTGAAGGCAACTACTCTAAAGATGAGTGTGTCGTGGAGACAGTGATCTAAAAGAATAGGCGCACGGAGAGGCATCGACCTAAATGATGGGTTTTTTGTGGAGGCAGTGATCCAGAATGGGTGAGCGCGCCATGGAGGCAGCAACTTAGAAGGTGAGATTGTTGTTAAGGCAGCGACCCAAAGAATGGGTGTGTCGTGGAGGCAGTGACCTGAAAGGGTGGGCATGACTTGAAGGTAGTTACCCCAAGGATGAGTGTCATGGAGATAGTGACATAAATGGGTGGGCGTGTCGTAGAGGCAACAACCCAAATGATGGGTGTGCCATGGAGGTAGTGACCCAGAAAAGATGTGTGTTGTAGCGGCAACGACCCAAAGAGTGAGTGTGTCGTGAAGGCAATTGCCCAAAGGGTGAAAGTATCGTGAAGGCAGCGACCCGAAGGATGGGTGTGTCGTAGAGGCAATGACCAGGAATGGCGGGCGTGCGTGGAGGCAGCGACCCCAAGGATGGGATGTCGTGGAAACAATAACCTAAAAGCGTGGGTGTGTCGCGAAGGCAGCGACCTAAATGATGGGTGTGTCATGGAGGTAGTGGCCCGGAATGGTGAGCGTGTCGTGGAGGCAGCGACCCTAATGATTGGTGTGTCGTGGAAAAATTTACCTAAAAGAGTGGGGGTGTCGTGAAGGCAGCGGCCCAAAGAATGGGGGTGTTGTGGAGACAGTGACCCAGAAAGGGCAGGCATGTCATGGAAGTAACGACCTAAAGGGTGAGTGTGTCGTGAAGACAGAGGCCCAAAGGATATGTGTGACAGGGAGGCAGTGACTCGAGATGGTGGGCGTGTTGTGAAGGCAGCGTCCCCAAGGATGGGTAAAGGGTGAGCGTCTCATGAAGGCAATTACCCAAAAGATGGGTGTACTGCAGAGGCAGTGGCCTGAGGAAATGATGATCCTCACTTGGGAGAATCATACAAGTGGGGTGAGTGTATGAATGTCTCAAAATGCAACTTAAGCATGTGATAAAGATTATGCAAAGCAACATGCAAACACCATCATTGCAGATGTGAAATATATACTATGTAAGTGATTGGTCAACCAAGTCGGGGCGGTCGGCCAGACCGATCAAGTGATCGGTCAACGAGGCTGGGGTGGTCAGATGGACCCATATGATAGATCAACCGAGCTGAGGTGGTAGTTCAGATCCAAGTGGTCGGTCGACCGGATGGGCGGCCGGTCGGACCCAAGAGATCTGTAATACAGATCGGGATGGTCGGTCGGACCCAATTTATAGGTCGATCAGGTTGGGGAGGCCCGTCAAACTTCACTGGTTGATTGACAGGGTAGGGGCAGCAGGTCGGACCCAAGTGATGTGTAGGACGGGTCGGGGCTGTCAATTGGGTCAACCGGGTCGGGGCAGACGGTTGAGGCAACATGCTATGTCGGCCAGACTGAGGTGGCCGACCGAGGCAAAGTGCAAGTACAACATGCTTTGAGTAATACTCATGTTGTACAGTGAGAAAAAGCAAATGATCATGTGTGATAACAAGTCATACTCATGTTAATGTTATGGCTTTGGCAGCTAGGGTTTAGCACTTGGATATGCAACATAACTACCTTGGGCTTTGGTAAGGAGCCCAGAGAACTTCATCCTTTGATTTTTCATAGAAGAAATTCTCCACTAGTAGTAGGATGGACTAGCAGCAAAGATTTTTATGCCCTACTATCCCTCCACGATCTTGTAGAATGGGCTAGCTATAAAGCTTTTCACATTCATCAAGATTGAATCGTTCCAACTTCCAACCCCTCCAAGGAAAGTTGGAACCTTGAAAACCATGGTAAATTAGGATTTTGACCCCTTTTGGCATTGATCTAAGGGTTCAAAAGGAAATCACTCGAATTCACGAAGAAATGTGGCTGTCGACAGTGTTGGCCGACCAATTCACCTCGTACGGGTGACCGAACCCACAACACCTAGCCAAAATATAACCATAGGGCTAGCTAAAAAGAGAAAGAGAAGGGTTTGAGGACGTTCACCTATGAGACGGTCGCGAATACATTTCTTTAAATAGGAGAAAACTTTTCGAACAATGGGAGAGAAGGTGACTATTGACCTCACTTCTGAAGAGGTCAATCTATATCATTTATATAAGCTCAAGCCCCAACCCTTTGGCTGATTGGGTTTTAAGGCTTTGACAAAGTAAATAGTTGAATTGACCATTAAGGGTAAGCATACCTTAGGCCACTTGGGTAAAGCTTGAAAATGTTAGGAGCCACTATGACCATTAAAAGTATAATAGGAAGGGGATATACTCAAATTGGCCTCTAACCTCAATAGTGGTCTTCTTAACTTCTCCAAACCCTAAAGTTTATATGAAAAGCCTAATTTGTCCTTTTAAACTTAAAAGGAACAAAACCACCTTACAGTCAACCCAGGTCAACCCTGGTCAACCTCATGAACCTAGGTCAACCATGGTCAACCTGATTAACCTAGATCAGCCCTGGTCAACCCAGATCAACCATGGTCAACATGGTTAATCCAGTTCAACCTTGGTCAACCCTAGCCAACTTTGGTTAACCATGGTCAACTTATGACAATTTGTTCAAATTTTCATTCTTTTAATTAATTAATTAAAAGAATGAATTTAATACCCATTTACCATAGGTTTAGGCCAAAACCCTAATTCTATGCTTAAAGCCCATATATTTAGCCCATGGCCCATGCCCATGATCCAACGGGTCATCAATGACCTACACTAACACACCAGGGATTTGCATGACCCATACATTTTTTAAATGACTAATAAAACAAAAGAGAAATTAAAATAAGGGAAAGGGGACAAAAGAATTTTTTCTACCTACCCCCCCTTCCCCTCATACTTGGCAATTTGGTCCAAGCAACCCAAGTCCCTTCATGTTTGGGTCAAGGAGGAGTGCTATCAAGCTCAACCACTCCACCTCTTCCCCTTGCCAATTTCTAAAAGCCCTGGATTTCTCCCTCCTCCTCCATTGGAGCCAACATGGACAAACATGCGAAAACTACAATTCCCTTCATAACTTCTCCCTCTGATCTAGCGAAGCATGTCAGAGGGGTCAGGGGATCTTCCCCAAGAAAAATTTGACCACATCAAAGCCTCCCATGGCTATTAAAAAGGGCTACTAAATCTTCAGAAGCCAAAATTAATTTATAAACATAACAGAAAGTTTGAATACACCACTCACTTAACAATGAGCCCCAAAAGTGCTAAAAATTTTTGTTTAGAATAATTTCACATATCCAACACATTCTTATGTATTTACATATCTAACACATAAAATTTAATATTTGGCAAAATTTACATAATATTTTGGAGGTCATACGAAAGAATTGGGTAGCATAAATTTAATAAAGTAAAATTAAGTTGTACAAATTCCTACAGTCAATGCAGCCATTATCAATACATTAAATGAAACATAAAGCAAAAATAAGAACTATTGAGATGGTCCACAAAACAAACAAAATAGTTATATGTTTAAGCTCCCCAAGCTTAGGAAGAATGCTTCTTTAGAGGTAATTAGCTCTCAAATACCTTCACAATATATATAAAAAAACCAAAAAAAATAATTAAAATCTAATTCACAGACAATAACAGTATAATTCTGAAAGTAAGAAAATATGAAAATTCCCAAATCATAATCAGAAAGAATCACACACAAAGCTCTCAGCTCAATGCAGTTCTTAATCTCTACAGAATCGGTCCACGAAGGTTGTTCTCATGTAGAGCCATGCAAAAACCCAAAAAAAAAAATGAAAATCATAAAAATTTTTAGCCCTAATCACCATTACTCCTCGGATTACAAACTTTTACATTCTAGAACAAGAACAAGCACGGGTGAAGAAAAGGGAGGCCATGGCCGAAAGGAAGGGTTCTATGTTGGAGTCTCAAAGAGAAAATGGGAACTGAAGAAGCAAAAAGGGTAATAATGTGGTGGGGATTAAGGTGATTTATTGCGCCACTAATGATACATCGAAAATATATGCATTTTTAGACCCATGTTTTATACCTATTTTCGGTGATATTGCGCTTTAATGGAAGGTATTTTGATTTTTTCTCGCAGGTTGTTGATTTTTAGGGCTTAAAGCAAAAAGGATGAAATTTGGAGTCAAAATGACGTTTTTGAGGAAATACTCAGCGTCGGTAGCGCCAAGGTCAGCGTCGATGGTGTAGAACAACCGAAAGCTGAAGGATTTTTACTCAGCGCCGACGACGCCAGACTAGCGCCAAAGGCGGTTCATACCCCGTGTCTAGAAGGTTTGATGTATTTGGATGATTTTTGAAAAGTTTTTTGAGGCACCTCTTGGAGAACCAACCTTTGGCTTTATTTGGGGTCAAATTTCATCAGAAAATGGGCTCCTCTACCTTCATTTTTTGCTCTACAACATTCTACCACGCTACATTTCCATAATTCATCTTCATTCCACCACATATTGGAGTCAATTAGTAATTTTGCTTTCATAGTTGAGAGTTTTTGTGGTGAGATTTAGTGTGAAACTTTCTGTAAGAGTGTTGGAGAAGGAGAAAAGTGAGAGAGTTCTTCATCCTGCATTTCTATGGAAAGGCTACAAAGGATTTGCTTTGAGAAAGAGTTCCAGATAAGTTTGTTTGTTTGTTTAGTGTTGTATGAACTTTCTTTTATATATGAAATTTATGTTTAGTCGTATCTTTCTCATGAAGTCTGAGTAGTTTCCTCTATCTTTCCCCCTACTCTGAGATCTAGAGAAATGAAGAGATAATATGAATGTGCCATAATTAAAATATAAAATGAATTGTGATGATTTTTCAACTCCGAACTTAATTTACTGTTCAATCTGGTCAATTGATTTATTAAAATATGTTGCGAAACATATGATCTAGGAAATGAAGTATGCGTTCTACAACAGAATGAGGATCACATTTATGAGGATCACATTTGAGAATGAGGATCACATTTGATTACATGAAGGAGAAATTTGTTCATGAAATTAACTGCAAATAAATAGGGAAATGTTCTTTGTTGGGTGTAGAATTAGAGAATCTTTAGAGTGATAGACTAAAATTTACAATTTGGTCTTAGTGTTTAAAAACTAAAGCGAGAGTTAGCCACGGATTTAGGGACTAAACCTAAGATTAACCAATGATTTTTTATGCATTGTATTAGGGTATAGTATTAAAATTGCTCCTATTTGGCACAATACATATAGTGATAGACTAAAATTTACAATTTGGTCTTAGTGTTTAAAAACTAAAGCGAGAGTTAGCCACGGATTTAGGGACTAAACCTAAGATTAACCAATGATTTTTTATGCATTGTATTAGGGTATAGTATTAAAATTGCTCCTATTTGGCACAATACATATTATAAACATTTATCTCATCTCATTTCACCAGAATTTCATTATAGTGAGAAGGATGTTTTTTCACATAAAAAATCTTCATTACATAAACACAGTTAGTAGATTAGTAGTTATTATTAAAAATTTGCATTTTGGTTTTGCTAATAGTTAAGTAATTTAGTTTGGTTAACATATCAACATTCAAAATTAGTGATAGTGATTTCGTTTGATTTTCTGTAAATTTCATGGTAAAATTTATCATTGCTAATTTACATCTTCCCTGTGGGATCGATATTTGGGATTTAAATAGAAAGTTCATTATTACTTGATAATGATACATATACTTGAGTAGAATCCCAACTTTAAGTGCTTAACATTATTATTCATAAAATATCACATCAAGTTTTTGACGCCGTTGCAAAGCGGAATCAACTTTATAAATTTTGCACAACTATATTTTCTCAAGATTAGCTAGCCATGAAATTGAGCTCAATTGATTGGTCAATAATGTGTAGATGATTTTCATAAGAGGTTTGAAAAATAACACCATCTCCTCTACCTCTGACCTCCTCTGTCGACCGCCATGTTTTCTCCGATCATTCCTCCAACCTCTGCCACACCCTTCACATCCTTTGCGAACTGGAAGTGAATCACCCTCATGAGAGCTTCGACATCGGAAAGGGGTATTATGGTCGAACGCTTCAAACAGCTCCTCTATGAATGCGGGTCGCAGGCTTTGACTGCCGACGAGCATTCCACTATATTCATGTCCCCTCGTGAGTAGGATGTCGAAACAAATAGGCGAACTTCACATCCCGCCGCCACGATGCAGGGGGACTGCGGTCCCAAACATATAGGGAAATGTTCTGGGAAAAATTCTACCCTAGAGAATCCTAATCATAATTAAGTCTACCCTAAATTAGACAAATTATCCATTAAGCCTTATTTAAATTTGGCTTAATCAATAGACTGACATCAAGGAGCTACACCCAAGCTCCTTAGCACCACTACTCCTCCCTGCTCGACAAAATTGAATGAACCACCCCAATTTAGGTCATTTTCGTCCAAGTTCCTCACCTGCTTTTCTCTGGTGATTAGAGGGTGATACTTAGAGAATCCTTTCCCTTTGCATTTTAGCTCATTCTTGAAGATTTGAAGTGTGTAATTCACCTTCTTAAGGTAAATTTCTACATCATGAGCTTGCATTTCCAGAGTTCATCCGGAAACTTTCGGATTTTTTTGGGAAAATGTTACAGAAGAAGAGAAATTCCATGAAGAGAGTTCATTAAGATCTTAATTAACATATTGAGTCATTTTCATCATACATTTGAACTCATCTCATCTTAAATTGCATATCTCACTCATTTTGTGGAACCCAATACCAAAGTAAGAAATGACACTCTTTTGATAAGAAGAAATTTGTTTGCTTTAAAGCTCAAGAGCACTATAACAAATTCTTTGTATCAAAGAAGCTAATTACGGAGCAAGGTTTTATTAGCTCGGAGGTGCTGTAAAAATTTTGATTGTATCTCGTCAAACAAGGCCTTGTGCTACACTACTGTTGTGGTAGTCATTTCTGTAGTTAGGGAGTTCTGCTCTAATCTCCTTAAAACCTCTAATAATTTAATCTTTTCAAGGGAGAAGTGAGTGATTATCTCTCCTTCGCATATTAATGCTCTATTTTTGTTGGGAGATGTCTCAGGGAGTTCTTACTACAGCTTTACCTCACTGACTCTGAGCTTGATGAGATTATCAGGTTTTTAAGCAATGGGGAAGGAGTGTGGAGGTGAGAAAAGACTATAAGGTCAATTTTTCTTCATCCATACTCAATACACATTCCAAAGCTTGGAATTACTTCATCTCAGCCAAGCTCCTTCCTTCTACCAATCTGAGTGAGGTGATACGTGAGAAAGATACTCTCAACTAATATATTTAGACTATGAAAACTATAAACATTGGTTCACTTATTTATCATTCTATCACCAATGTTGTAAAGGGAGGATCTAGTTTAGTTTTAGGACACCTCTCTACTATTTTTTCCCTTTATCGAGAGATTGGTGTTGGTTTTGAGGGATGGGAGGAGCTACTTAATCCATTAAAGCCCATTAGCAAGGATAATATAGTTTGTATGATAAACGTGATGTTTTTGGGCGCAGAGAGTGTTCTTCTCAGACTCCTTCTTCTTGACCATCTACTTCGTATGCTCAGTCTCCAACTTTCATGAGCATGACTTCAATGTATGATCACTTGAAGTTCATAGAGCATGATATTGCCATTACTCAGAACCATGTGCATGATATTGTGTACTATTTGGTGCATTTGGATTGTCAGAATAAATGCCAAAGCAATCATGAAGCTTGCTTCCATGTTGCTCAAATAGAAATGTATAGACAGAATTATTGGATTGGGAATGACAAAACAATGGAGTTTCCTACATGTCCTTCTTATGAGTTATATGAGCAGAGTAGGGCAATGGAGGAGGATTCAGAGGAGGAAACTGTTGATGATGATGGTGATGATGAAGATGGTGATGATGAAGATGGTGATGAAGATGAAGAGTAGATTTTTATTTTGATGTGATGTACTAATGTCTTCATTTTTCTATTGTAGTTGCATTGTTGTATTTTCTCTTTATTTTCTGATATTTTGGACATATTCCTTTGTTTTAATTGTGATATATTTCTAGACATATGATACTGTTGTTATAGATACTCTTGTGTTTCTACTAGTTATGTTATTTAGACTTTCTTTTTCTGTACAATTTCATTTTAAACATGTTTAATTAAGATTTACTTGCTACTACATAGTTGTTCTTTCCAGAGTATATCTGTAAATGTTTCTGATAGACATATGTCTTCTGAACTTTATTTCTTTATGCTTATTTTTCTTTTATGAATGTTATAAATGTTAAAAATCAAGTTTGTGGGGGAGCAAAATTTTTAATAGCTTAACTTTATTTGTCCTCATTAACTCACCCTAAAAATTGTTATGTTTTTAAAAGGACTTGAGGTATGTGGTGTTAACTTTAAATTACTTAAATTTTGATTATAGGAATGAAATGATAGATTTTTTTGAAGTTCTATGTAAATAAGACTATTCTAGTATCTTGTAGAAAACATGTAGAAAATTATTTTTACTATTTATTATAGAAAATAATTATTTATTTGAAAAACTAGGAATCCTTAGATTTAAATTTTATAAGAATTGAGCCTTGATTAAAAACTTATTTCAACTTATACTTTCAATTTTTGAAAAATTTTTAAAGTAAAGGAGAGTGATAAGTTTTACTTTACAGTGATGACAGTAAATTTCAAAATTATTAAAGGTCTACTCAGATATTTTAATCCTCCTAAAGTTGTGTTAAAGACTGAAAAAGATATATAAGAAAGAGTAAAGGAATATATATATATAAAGGGAGGAGAAGCTTCATTATAAGCCTAATAAAAAATTTCTTTCACTTTAATCTTTTTAAAGAAAATGACTTTATTACAATCCTAAACTTGCAATCTTTATAAGCAATTTCTAATGATCCTATGTTTGACACATATCAATGATCTTCGAAGTAGATATGAAGTTAAATAAGGTTTTCTTGTACCCTAGTTCTCGTCTTATTTACTAGAATTTTTCTTAAGTTACACTATGACATTCCTGTGGTACATTTTTTAACAAATTTAATGAAACCAACTTCTTCAAATTAATAAAATTAATTTTTAAAATGTTAATGTTACATGATGACAAGTAACATTTAAGTTTGAGAGACATTGATTTGTCTTAAAGCATGCTTAATTTTATGTATATTTTTGCACCTATTTATGGATGAAATTGCACTTTAAAAAATATATTTTTTTGTGTTTTTCTTGCAGGGATAACAAATAGGACACATGGATCAATGCAAAGTTGAAATAGAGCGAAGCGGAGGAGAAATAGAGCAAATTGGGGACTATCAGAGTGACGCCTAGGCGCCTTTGGGCGCCAAGGCACTCCTCCCAAGCACCTTGGTGCAAGCTTACTAGGCCCCTAAGTGCCAGAACCTACCCAAGCCTAGTGGCACCTAGGCACTGGAAATTGCTTAGGCAGTTTCTTCAGTTGTTTCAGCATGACTTTGAGAGTTAAATGGGTATCATAGGCAGTTGGAGAGAGCACTCCTAAACATTTTGAAGCCTTAGAAAGTCCAAGATGGAAGAGGAGTTGTAGTGTAGAGTTGGGGTTTTATATTTTCCACTTCCTTGGAGAAATTGGAGAGGGATTGGAGAGAAATTTGTAAGTGTATATACTCAGCATTGCAGGAGCACGTGGAGACCTTTTATGGAGGAACTTCTATTTCTTTTCATAAGGAAAAAGCTAAGTATTGTGTTCTCTATTGTATTATGCTATTTGTAAACACAATTCTAATGGATTTTCTTTGTTATAAGATGATGATTTGTGGTGTTTTGTTAATGCATTGTGAGGAGATCTTTCTTATTATTCTTCTGTGATGAATAAGTGGGATGTGTAGGATGTTAGGATGCTTATAGAATTGATCTTTAAACATCAATGTGATGAGTATTCTTTAAATTTTAATTTACTTTTCATACTGGCCATATGAGCGGCGGAGGAACGATTAGAGTATTCACATTTTTCTATAGGTTATGGTGCAAGTGATCAATAGGCAATGCAAATAGATTGAGAAATAGACTTTGATGGGTTCAAATTGGGGTTTAAGAAATTGAAACTAGTTTAATCAAACATCTTTATGCACTTGGAAGAGGGTAAAGAAGATAATTGCTCCTATTTGTCGATAGCCACTTTTGTAATTTGAAGTATTTATTCCTACACAATCACTTATATCATCAAAAGAAAGGGGCCACTTTTATATCCTGATAATCACTTATCCAATTAAGAAGGTTTTAAGATTAGAATTAATTGAAGTAGTGTAGGAGTGGTTGGTAGAAATTTCAACTAATAGCAATTCCAAACTAAGACCTAAAACCAGACTAGAACTTTTCATAAAGGATTCAATACCTCACTCTATGTGGGATCGACACTCCGTAATCAATAGAGTTCAATATTACTGAAATGATACGTATACTTGTGTAAGAAACCATAGTGTGCAAGAACACTTGATTTTAGGGAGCGGATCAAGTTTTTGTTGTCGTTACTTGGGACTTACATTATTGTAATAATCGTTGGGGTGGATCATCTGGTCCAATTTTGGCCTAATCGCTTGAATTCAATATTTGGTCCTCCCCAAGTCCTTAATCATACATAATAAACACGTTTACAATACCTTATACTAAAAATAAATGTGGTTCACTCATCCTTCTTCTTATCACATCTCCCTTCCCCATTTTCTTATCTCAAAAGCAATCTTCTTTTATTGACAGTCAAGTGTTTTTACACATTTTGTGATGATTATATCTTGGACCAGATAGTAACTGAACTATTGGAATTGGCTTATGTGTTGCCAACCTCTGGGGCTACCTAGCCCATTAAAGTATACACCTCGACCTATACAAATAAAAAGATCATCCACATCCTCCTCTAATAGCTGGTATATTGAACCAACATGGAGAAGAACAGGGTCAAAAATAGGAAGTAAAGAATTGAGATGGACTTGTCCTATGTCCAAACTCAACATGTCTCCTATAATTCCTTATGTTTAATTGAGAACTAGGTTGTAGATGATAAGGTCACTCCTACCACCACAAAAGACATACTAAAGTCTAGTTATAATAAGAAGACTAAGGATTTGCTTCCCTCAAATCTCACAATCCTAATCAAGTCAAAGAACTCACAAACATAAGCATTAACACAAAAATATAAATAATTCACACAACAACAAACAAAAATACAAACTTGGGTTGCCTCCAAAGAAGCACTTAGTTTAACGTCCTCAACCCAACAAATCTAGATATTTACTCAAGATGACCCAACATTAAAATCTCATTTATTAACGATCTCTCACCACCTAGGTAGGGTTTATGTCTTTGTTCTTCACTTTAAACACTCTATCACTCTTAGGATCTTTAATATCAATTACAAGAGTATTAATATCAATTACAGGAGTATCACCTTCAAACTCTGCTTCCCTCAGAAATCCCTCTGTAGCAGGAAATGGCTCAGTTCGTATGACACCAACTTCTGTTCTTTGTTCTAGTGGTCTAATCAGAGAATCTCCAGTCACCTAAGTGCCACCCTCCTCAGTTGTATCCTTGGATTGCACAGGAATGGTGGATATAAGATTTGGGCGGAGCCTTAAGCATTTAGCATGAGTGTGCCAAAAAATTTTACAGTGAGTAAAAATAGTAGGGTCTTTGTTTTGTAATAATGGGTTGAAATAAGCTAAATTTTTTTCACATCAAAGAGGGTGACATCCCTCTCAACAAGAATCCTTGCAACATAGGGTATGGATAGGTTAAAGGTGGGTATGTCCAATTTCATAGGTCTCCCTAGTGCAACTCCAACAGAGTGGATGACTTGGTGATTGAAGTAGTGCAAATTTAGGCCAGGTAGTTTCAACTAGATTGGAGCTATAAAAAGTTCTTGAGCAGGATCAAATTCAGGAGACCACGTGAGCAATTTTATGTATTTACAATCAATTGCAATATACTTCTTGGAAAAGATATTGGCATAGTCTTCTTGTTTGGACAATTGTATCATTACATGTCTCCCATAAAAAAAAATCTTCCAAACTCCCAATAGCTTGAAATCTTCAAAAACCTTTCTATTATGGTCCATTTTAGTATGTCGCGACTGAAACTTCCTAATGAGTGTAAATTTTCACTTTTCAGCTAGGTTGGAAACGTCAACATCAGGGAAAATTAGAGGTAGTTTGCCACTCTTTCTACTAACCTTCTTGATGAGGTCACAATCCCCCATACCATCAATTGAGGCATGGTAAACCTGGGGAAAAACCAGATTATCCAAAGAGCCAACCCTCATTCCTACTGTTTCAGCATAAGATGTCTTCCCAAGGTTTAAAACAAAAACGTCAGGAGGAACAGAAGCCATAAAAACCAATGAAATAGTAGCTGAGATGAAAACACAAAGCTTAGGAAACTTCAGTATAGCAAAAATGCAACCCAAAGTACACCAAAACTCTGACAAATACCAATAATAACACCACATATACACATGTGGGCAACTCCACCCGATTAAGGCAGCACACTCAACAAAACATTTCAAAAACCACCACAAAATGCGAGAAACCACTTGTGTGTTATCAGCGATGGTAGGACAACATACCTCCAGCAATAACACCTGCCAAGCACAGTTCTAAAGGATCAGTCGTCGAAAATCGCAACAAAGTTGCTAGAGAGAGACCTAGCTGCCATTTTATATATATATATATATATATATATGATGCATGCTAAAAAATTCAAGGCGGAAGAGTAACAAATTATCATCTTAGTGTTGTACAAAAGTTCAGCACACACAGATGAAATAGAAAAAATCGGTCATGACAACAGAAGTTTTTACGTGAAAAACTCGTAAGGGAAAAATCACGGGGTCTGACCAAGTTGCAGAAATTCACTATTGATTGATGATTACAGAAATTCCTCATCCCACAGACGGGAAAGATTAACTATATTTTTCAAGGTACAACGTCGACTGACGGCGTCTGGTTGGTGGTGATCTATGACGGTAGGTGAAGGTTGATGATGGTCGGCGGGGGTTGACGACGGTCGGTGGTGATCCTCAGCGATCGACGGCGGTCGATGACGGAGCTCAGCGGTGGTCGACGACGGAGGTCGGTGGTAGTCGATAACAATTGGTGATAATGCTAAGCTGCAGCTTCTCTTCAAGACCTCAGGCTCTCTCTAGACTTTTTTCCTCTTCATGAGAGAGATGGGGCTCTATTTTTAGTGTTCTGGGTGCAATTAATGCGAGAATATGAATCATTTTGATCAGACGGTTCGGAGAGCTTCCCTCGATCATACGGCGTTTAATGGACATTTGAGTGCCTTAATGATGTCAAAAATGAGTGATCTTGGGTTTGTTGGATTCGTCTTGTCGAGCCGCTCGATTTGAGTATAAACTTGTCGTATTTGATAGTCGTTTGACTTTCTAAATGTGTCCGAAAATCTTCTAAGGGTGGTTTAATGACTTGATCTGAGCTTGATTTGACTCGAATTAGACTAGTTTTTATATCATTAGGTCCATCTCATCGAGCCGGTCAGTTTGACTATAAGTTTGCTGAAATCAGAGTTCTAGATGACTTTTTATCAAGATTTTAACGTTTCTTGCTCAAAATATCATCTCGGGATCCGTATCATGCTTCGAGATTCGTGCAGGATGATGAAAATTTATTGTTATCGTATCAGTTGACCCCCTATTTTTGGGCGAGATTATTTTTATCGTCCGAAAATATCAAAATTAGAAGCATTTAAGTCCTACATATATATTATTTTATTAGTATCGGTATAAGAATTTTTTTTCTCCTTATATTTTAAGAAGTTGAAGATAGCTCAGTTGATAAGGTCTTTTACTTCATGAGAGGTTGACAATGTTCAAATCCTACATTAGAAAAAATATAGATTTTTTATATTCAGAGTTAAGGAGTGGAAGAGTTGGGGAGCCTGAATTTCTCATGGAATTTGAGAAAATTAATTTTTAAAAAAAATTATTATTATTATTATTTTCTTTTGGAAGATTAAAAGGTTTTTTTTTTGGAAGATGAAAATATCATCAACTTATATATATTTTTTTCTTTTCTTTTTTTTTGGAAGATGAAAATATCATCAATTTTTTTTTAAGATGAAAAGTTATTTTCTTTTTTTTTCGTGTCATTTAATATTTTCACACCTTTTTGAGCCTACTTAATAATAAATATTTAATTTTTCACTTATTTTTTAAGGCTATTTAATAACAAATATTTGATTTGTCATTTCTTTTTGAAGTTTATAATAATGACCATTAATGGTTAAATCTCTTTTGGAACCTATATAAATAGGGGCCTGATGGAGTGGGTAGAGATGAAATCCCCAGCTGATCCGGGATTTCCCAGAAGAAGAAAATCGTCCCGAGTAGCAGTGAAGAGTTGCGGGGCAGAGTTGTGGGGCAGAGTTATGATACAGAGTTACGGTGCAGATTTGCGATGCAGAGTTGTGGCGAAGAGTTGCAGTGCAGTGTCGCGATGAAGCATTGCGGTGCAGAGTTGCGGCGAAGCGTTGTGGTGCAGTGTCGCGACGAAGCGTCACGACGAAGCATTGTGGTGAAGCGTTACGGTGCAATGTTGTGGTGAAGCATTGCGGTGCAATGTTGCGCCGAAGTGTTGCAGTGCAGAGTTGCGGCAAATCGTTGTAGTGCAACGTTGTTGTGTACTGTCGCAGAAATGACAACAACTGGAGAACATAGTTCTGCTGAGAACTAGAGAAAAAGTAAGAAACCAGAGGATGTTGTGTCAGTTTTGAGAGAGAGTGACTTGATTTTTTTTTTCGAAAGAAGTATTACTTCTGAATGATATGGTGGTGAAATTGTCAACTTCGACTGATCGAGTGTGTTCTCCTCCTCTCGGGTATGTTGTTGTTCATAAGGCAGCCTTGAGAGTATGTTTAAGATTGCCGCCGGCACCTGAGTTTATTGATATTATAAAGGCGTTCGGGGTTTGCGTTGCCCAGTTGTCTTGTCGGGTGGTGACAGTCATTATTGGGTTAATTGTTTTCTTCAGGAGTTGTAGGTCGACGTTAACACCGGCAATTTTAGCACAGATGTGTGGGTTTTTTAGCGATGCACATGATTGTGTGATGCTTAAGCATAAGATGTTGGATTTCCATCTAAAGTAATCGATGAGACAATGGTCCGTGAAATTCTTTTTTGCACAAAATGATTGGGGGCTCTGCAAGAGGCGAGGAAGATTTCAACAATTGTTTGTCTCTCTTCAGACTACCGTGGAGGGAATATTGTAGATGCTGGGATATTGTGACTTGAAGGATCTGTTGTTTGAGATATAGTATATTTACGAATTTATGAGTGAGGAATCATTATTCAATGTTAAGCTTTCTTTCCACCTCGAAAGGTCTACGACTGTACTATTAAAGAAATCTAAAAAGAGACCTTCAGAGCCAGCCCTCGCAGAATCATTAAAGCTGCTCCCAATGAGCAGTGACTGTGAAGTATTGCCTCAGAAACAAAAGAAGGTCAAAACATCGTGAGAGCCCTTGCCAAGTCCTTCAACTATTCACGTTTCTGAGAATATCTTGTCTCATGAATGTACTAGGCTCCTGGAAGCCGAGAATTTTGTAAGTTTCTTTCATTTTCTGCTACTACATAATTATTTCAACTTTCTGACCCAGATTTTTTTTCTTCTAGGTGGATAGTATGGTGGAAAACCAGAAGGGTCTAGGACTGGCTTTGAGAAACTAGAATTCCAAGTTTGTTAAGATCAAATATTTTCAAGGCGAGTATAAGCGTTGGTATGAATCTGAGGTTGAAAAAATTACATCTTTGGAATCACAGTTGACAGAGTGCATGACAAAACTTGACAAAACTTGCATGACAAAACTTTCAACAATGGCAACTTCCCTATCGTTGCAGCTTCAGGATCTAGAGAAAACTTGGGAGGGGTTGTTTGAAGCACGAGCTAGCTTTTGTGAAATTAATAAGAACGTGAAAGCCCTTAAGTCGACGGTGTTAGCCCAAGAAGAAGAGATCCAACTTTTAAGGTCCACAAAAGAAGTTGATGTCTCAGAAGTTAAGCGTAAAGCGATTGAGGACTTTAAGAACTCTCTTGAGTTTAAGACTATCATTCAAAACCGTGTTCAAGAGGCTCATGATCGGGTGCTTGATGTTGAGGTAAAGGAGCAGCAAAAGTGGTTCACCGATGAAGGATTCATCTGAGCTTTTCTGAAGGGGAGTCGACAGTGCAACGTTGAACCAGTATAATTGTGGAGGGGCTCACTTTTAGCCAAGCTTCAAAGGATTCTTCCTCAAATTATGACGGTGATGACATCGAGAGTGAATTGACAAAGGTGCTCTTTAATGACAACGTGGGGGCGGAGGAGAATGTTGACATTGATTAGTGTTATACTCCTCCTTTTATCCTTGTAGTGTGTTTGCTTTTGTCATATTGTTTGATCCTCACAAATGTTATTTTGATGTTGTATGAATGATGCATGTACATCATCTTGTTTAATTTTTAGATTTTGTTAGCTATTTGTCCCTCGAGTATCTTCTCTTTCTTTTGATTTATTACTTTATGATAATGCTTTCCTTTCATTCCACAGTGGATACAATATATCTTAGAAGTTCTAGTATATGAGAAAGTTATCGTGGGGATAAACTGCCAGTGAATTTTAACTTGGCTGGGGTTATGCATCAGAGTATTTCTTGATGGTGTTAATTTGTATGTGAGGGAAGTCTACTGAGGACTTTTTAATCCATCCGGGGTTGTTTGTTAGAGCATGGCAAGTTCGGAGTCTTTGAGCTTGAAGGTTCCAAGCTTGATCATGGCAGCCACGATGTATGGGTCTTCCTAGAGAGGGGATAATTTGTTGCGTTGGGGACCATGGCCAGTGGCTTTGATACTACGCAAAACTAGGTCACCAATGGAGATATGTCAAGGCTTTACTCTTTATTTGAAGTGGCAAGCAATTCTTTGGCAGTAGGAAGCAGCTCTGAGGTGGGCAACATCGCGTAATTCCGGGAGAAGATCCAACTATTGTTGGAGCTTTTCTTCATTGCTATCTGAGTCAAAAGTCTTGACTCGGGGGTTCGGAACTCTGATATCAATAGGGATGACAGCCTTAGTGCCGAAACACAAGTTGTATGGAGTTTCCCCAGTAGGAGTTCGTGTAGTGGTGTGATAGTCCCAGATGACGTTATGCAGCTCTTTTACCCACGGTCCTCCAGCCTTCTCAAGACGAGTCTTCAACCCCTTGAGCACCATCCAATTTGTCACCTTTGTTTGCCCATTCGTTTAGGGATGTGCCACAACAGTGCGCACCAACTAAATGTGAAGATCCTTGCAGAATGATGTGAAGACGCTTCCAGTAAGTTGAGTCTCATTATCAGTGATAATCTTCGCAAGAAGCTCAAAGCGATAGATGATGTTTTTTCAGACAAACTGTTTGGCATTGGCCTCAGTGATCTTGGCAAGAGGCTCTGCCTCTACCCATTTGGTGAAGTAGTCAACAACTAAGATGATGAATTTTTATTGTCCAATAGCTATCGGAAATTGTCACATGATATCTACCCCCCATTGGGCGAAAGGCCAAGGACTCAAAAAAGATGTGAGATCTACTGGTGGTGCATGCACAAGATTGGAGTGTAGTTGGCAATTCTTGCATTTTTGCACAAACTCTAATGCATCTTGTTTAATCATAGGCCAGTAGAAGCCTTGCCTCATTATTTTAAGAGCAAGTGCCCTGCCACCAAGATGCTCCCCACATATTCCAAAATGAACTTCTCGTAGAGCATAATCAGCTTCAGATGGAGGAAAACACTTGAGATATGGACCTACAAAGGCCTTCTTATATAGTTCATCCTCTATAAGGATGAAGTTGGCAACCATGCTTCGGATGTGAATTGAGTAGTGTCCCATCTTGGAGGAAGGAGATGATGGGATCCATCAAAGATGGCTCCCTTGGGTCATCTATAGACAATATCACCCATAGGCCATGGATGCTAGGAAAATGTATCTCCTCAATATATCTTCTTTTATATAGATCTGTAGTTGTTGAAGTTGCAAGCTTGGAGAGGGCATCAGCTTGGGTGTTATGCTTCCGAAGTATGTGAATGAGCTGACATGTTTCAATTCAGGCGAGAAGTGTTTTTACTAGACTGAGATACTGCACCAGTTGTGAGTTATGAGCATCAAATTCTTCCTCTACTTGAGATACGATGAGTTGAGAATCAGTATAGAAAATCATATTTCGCACTTCACAGTCAATGGCAAGTTTTAATCCGGCGACAAGTGCTTCATATTCGACAACATTATTGGTGGTTGGGAATTTCAAACAAAGTCCATACTCCAAAATGTCTTGCCTTGGGGAGATGAGTAGTATTCATGCACTAGCTCCTAAGTTTTTGGATGCTCTGTCCACGTATAGTGTCCACTGATGTGACCGTGGAAGAGAAGAGGGTGGTTCATCAAAGGTAGGCACTGTACATTCTACCTCAAAGTCGGCCAACACCTGTGATTTGATATTTGGACGCGATAAATAATGGATATCAAATTCTCCCAATTCTACTGACTATTTAACTAATCTTCCTGATGCTTCTGGTTTTTGTAGGATAGCCTTCGAAGGGAGTTGCGTGTAGACGCTGATAATGTGAGCCTAGAAGTACAGACAAAGTCTCCTTGCTGAGAATACTAGGGCAAGCACAGTCTTATCCATCATTGGATAACGACTTTCTGTATTAGAGAGAATTTTGCTAACATAGTACACTAGTTTCTCGATTAAGTTCTTTTATTTTGACAAGAACATAACTTATTGCAATAGGTGAAACAACCAAATAGATATATAGCATCCCTCCTTGGATGGGCTTTGAGAGGAGGGGCAAAGAAGCCAAACATGCCTTCAGTTGCACAAAAGTGCTCTGACAATTATCTGTCCACTGAAAATCGGTGTTCTGAGTACCTTTGAGTATCTTAAAGAACGATAGATATTTATCCTCAGAACGAGCTAAGAAGCGGGATAAAGCTGCTATATGACCATTCAACCATTGTACCTCTTTGATGTTTTTTGGAGGCATCATGTCCCTCAGCGCCTTGATTTTTTTTTGGGTTTGCTTCAATTCCACGATAGGTAAGCATGAATCCCAAAAACTTCTCTGATGTTACTCTGAAAGTACATTTAGTCGGGTTAAGTCATAAATTGTATTGACGAAGGAGTTGAAAACACTCCTCCAGATGAGAAGTGTGTTGTAATGCTTCCTGGCTTTTTACTTACATGTCATCAACGTAAACCTCCATTGTATGCTCG
>NW_018164548.1:35172-47819 GCF_001263595.1 Phalaenopsis equestris | reverse complement strand
CAAACTCCACACCAAAAATAGTGCCGACAGGCGTTGATAAGTTGCACCGGCATTTTATAATCCAAACAGCATAACCTGATAACAGTATAAACCCTTATCTGTTTAAAAAGAGGTGGCTTCCTCATCAATTGGGTTCATCTTTATTTGATTGTACCCTGAGTATGCATCTATAAAGCTGAGCATCTAATGTCCGGAAGTTGCATCAACAAGTTGATCTAGGCATGGGAGGGGAAAGCTATCCTTCGGACATTCTTTATTGAGGTCTGTATAGTTGACAAACATTCTCCATGAACCATTAGCTTTTTTCACCATGACGACATTGGCTAGTCATGCAGGATGATGTACTTCCCGTATGAACTTTGCTTCGAGAAGCTTGTTTACTTCCTGTTCAATAACTTGTAATTGATATGGGGAAAAATTGCGCCTCTTCTAGACGACAGGGTTACAAGTTGGATCTATCTTTAGATAATGCATAATTATTTCAGGGTCAACCCTAGGCATGTCAGTCGGGGTCCATGCAAAAATATCTTGGTTCCTTTGGAGGTGGAGGAGATCTACATATAGATCTACATATTCTGACATTTGTTCATCGAAGAGTAAGGAACCAAGTTGTACGGTTCTCGATGGGTGTTCATTAGAGAGCGGGGCATGAACCAAATCTTCTACGGGGGAAGCTGTTTGAGATACATCTTCATCTCAGAGATCAAAGTTTTCAATGCAAGGTGTCAATTATCTGTCAAGGAAAATCTCCCATGACAACAGGGATATTTATTGTTCCCTCGTTAGTTGGATAATATCTTCCAGGGCGGGAAGAGGAAGAAACATGTCGTCCTTAACTTCGTGACGGTTCCCTCAATCGATGGGTGTTAAAGCGAGCTGCTCCGTTCTCCTGAATATTTTGCTTGGTGGCCATGTAGAAAATTGAGCAAGTACTGCAGTGGTGGGATTGAGAGTTTCCCACAGGCGGTGCCGAACTGATGTATGCTAAAAAATTCGCGGCGGTAGAGTAACAAATTATCGTTTTAGTGTTGTACGAAAGTTCAGCACACACACAGATGAAATAGAAAAAAACGGTGATGACTCTAGAAATTTTTACGTGGAGAACCATTAAGGGAAAAACCACGGTGGAAAAACCACCGGGTCTGACTCAGTTGCGGAAATCCACTATTGATTGATAATTACAGAAATCTGTTATCCCGCTGGCGGGAAACGACAACTATAATTTTCAGATTACGACGTTAACGGACAACAATGTCGACTGACAGCGTCTGGTTGGTGGTGATCGATGACGGTAGGTGGAGGTTGACGACGATCGGTGGGGGTCTATAACAGTCGACAGTGGTCGTCGGCGATCGACAGCAGTCGACGACAGTCGATGACGGAGGTCGGCGGTGGTCGACGATGGAGGTCGGTGGTGGTCGGCGAGGTGGGTGGTGGTCGGGGGCGATTGGTGGTGATGCTGAGCTGCAGCTTCTCCTCAAAATCTCAGGCTCTCTTTAGACTTACTTCCCTTTCATGAGAGGGATGAGACACTATTTATAGTGTTTTGGGTGCAATTAATGCAGGAATATGAACCATTTTGATCGGACGGTTCGGAGAGCTTCCCTCGAGCATACGACGTTTACTGCACATTTGAGTGCTTTAATGAGTCAGAATTGAGTGATCTTGGGCTCGTTGGATTCGTCTTATCGAGCCACTCGATTTGAGTATAAACTTGTCATATTTGACAGCCGTTTGACTTTCCAAATGTGTCAGGAAATCTTTCAAGGGTGGTTTAATGGCTTGATCTGAGCTTGATTTGACTCGGATTGAACTAGTTTTTATATCATTAGATCTGTCTCATCGAGCCGGTCAGTTTGACTATAAGTTTACTGAAATTTGAGCTCTAGATGACTTTTTATCAAGATTTGAACGTTCTTTATTCAAAATATCGTCTTGTGATTTGTGTCATGCTTCGAGATTCGTGCAAGATAATGAATATTTATTGGTGCCGTATCAATATATATATATCAGATAAATGGCTATTCATCTCTATTGGTTTTCTATGTGGTATTTCTAAACGAATGGATTGTTTTCAAGTCTTATTTCTCTAATCGCCACAACTGGCGCGGGCACCATTTAAAGCTTGCTTCCAAAAACCATTAATACAATTGGTTTTCAAGTTCTGTTTCTCTTTCGTTCAATCAATTTCATCTGTTGTGGCCGCCTTTAGAAGTGTGATTTCACGTTTATTTTTGGTTAGGATATCCCAATTTCTAGTGTAATCAATACAATTCTTACCATATAACGACAATAATGTGGCTAATTCGTAAAATGTATAGGAAACGGGTTATTAGTTTTAATCTTTAATTAACTCTCTTAAATAAAAATTTAAAATATGACTCTATTTGATTAAAATGAAATTGAGACATATGACATTTGAAAATCCATTAACTAGACATGATTCATAATGTAAAAATTTTGGGATTGAATTCATGATCATGTAAACTATAGATCTCATAAATTATGACCGAAAGTTATTTGATTCCAATCGAATGAACTCAAACTAAAGAAGTGAAGTGTAATCAGAAAATTCAAGATTTCAATTGAAGGATTGAAAAAAGTTCAATTTTAGCAGGTCTACAGTCAAAATGAATATCTGAGATCGTTGAAATACTTGAAGCTTGTTTGGGATCATTTTTTTGTGTATTTTATTTTTATTTTACTTTTTTTTAAAATATGTTTGTTTAGATTATTTTTTGAATGCTTTATTTTTTTTTCTTAAAAAATAAATTAGCTTATTTTTAAAAATACTCAAAATACCTAAAAGCTACTTTTAGTGTTTTTGAATGATGTTATAATATATCAAACATATTTTCTTTCAACTGAAAATATAAGAGAAATAAAAAAATTAAAAAATTAAAAAGTATAAATAATCCTCAATGACCCATTAATGAATATTGGTGCATCAACAAGGATGAATTTCGAGGCATTTTTTTAGAATGAACTTGTATTCTACAAATTTAAATTCGATATCTTCCAAGGACTTCGCAAGTTTATAGTCAAACTGGTCGTCAAGACATGACGAACCAGATGATACCAAAATGGGTTTGATATGAATCCAATCACACCTAAAGCAAGCCATTAAAACACATTTGAAGATATTAAATCATCAATTACATGATCAAATAAACTCCAATTTTGATATATTTATATTCATATCAGTCATCTCAATGAATGGAATCCAACAAACATATGTTTGCTTAATTATGAGGTTATTAATGCCTTCAAATCATTATGAAATCGTTTAAGATTAAAGAGATCATTATGAGTCATCCGATCAGGTGATTGAATAAGTTATTCACCAAAGTATCAAAATGCTCCTCCTCAAAGGCTATAGATAGACCACTCTGTTCATTTGTGAGGGGAGGGGTAGAAGAAGTAGAATTTTAGTTTTGTTCTAGATTGAAGACCCAGCGGTAACTTTTGGCCTCTATAACTGCCAACCAACATCAACCACCTTCCGTCAGCTATCATCGAACATTGTCGACCACCCATCCTCATCACCGTAAATGACCCCTACTTGTTAATGATGTATCCAAAATACGGTCGTAATGCCCAACACCATATAGAATACACAGTGATAATTTATGAGCTTTATAATTGATGCCTACCTCTACCACATTTGACCCTTATAAACTGCTCCTACTCATCACTGTCAATAATCTCTGCTTGCTAAAATCAAATCTAAATTATGACCATAACATATAAAATTGTATTGAGAAAACAACAATAACTTTAAGCAACCACTACTTACGATTATCATATTCATAATACTATAGCTCTCTCCATACTTCTAAAGTTTTTGATATATTGTATTTGAGCAAGTATTGTATCGGGAATGAATATATAACTTTGCTCTTCCAGTTATGAGAAAATTGTATATCTTTGTACTTACACACTTATAATGGACTACTTTAACTGAGCTAGGCCTTATAGTTTTTTTTTCTCTTTTTTGGGTTTTCACATAAAGAAATCATGGCATCTTCTCCTGCTACTGTTCTGTTATCTATCTCTGTGTTGAATCAATGTGCAATGTTAATATGTCAATTAATCACTCTATTTCTATGAATATTTTATCATGCAAAAGTTTAGCATCATTCATTGGAAATGGAGTCCCATCGTTAGAATTTTACGCTTCATTGATGACTAACATGTGTACTACCTGAGCTTCTCACACTAAGACCCATCATTCCAAGTTTTAATATTGAGGCCAAAGATTTCAAGCCTCTGTTTTGTTCCCCAACGATACACATCAACTGGCTAGCGAAGGAGCTTAAAGGTCATTATCGAAGAATGAATTTGTCTAAGAATAAGATCCTCTAACTTTTACATGGGGCTTGACAATTGACATTTGTGCACCTTGGAGGGCCACAACTATCTCAAATTTCATTAACCACGGGTACACAATTGCCACCCCCCTCCACACACTAAAGTATCACTTTAGGAAGTTGAACTAGTAGACAATGTTATTTCTTCACATCTAATTTCCATCGTTAAACCTTGTAGCAAGCCTCTAACACGTGTGGAGAATGTGATTCAATCTTATGTAATTCATGAAAAATTATTATGTCTAGTACATCAAGAGTTTCTTCTATGGGATAAAAGTCATTTCTCAACTTAATGTGGTTCTCACGAGTCTTCTTTGTTACCTGAGATTGTCTTTCAAGACTTTATTCCTTATATGTTTAAGCTTCCAAGTTTTGATACTTAAGATGGAATGTCTAACCTATTTGAACATGTTGATCACTTCAGAATTATTGAGCATATACTAAGGACCACTGATGCACTCTTTTGTAATGTTTTTTCTTATGACTCTTAAAGGCCAAGCATGCACTTTATTTTATTCACTCTCATGGGAAAGAATTCATTTCGTTGTTGAGCTCACTAATGTGTTTTTAGAGCAAGCCATCATAAATTAAAATATTATCAGTGACTTCTCACTATTCAGGGATCCATCAAAATAAGGAGTTATTAAGAGATTATTTCTAATAATATTTTGATCGAAGCTCTCCAAATCCTAAGAGTAGATTAAAAACTACTTAGATGTGTTTTTTTTAGACTACATCATGGTCCTTTGTACTTATCTTTGTTTCAGAAGATAATTCAATCAAATGTTGAGCTCATCCATCATGTGGAGGTGCAAATTAATTTTGATGAAGCTAATAATACACATAAAAATCAATTTGAGCCCCAGTTAGAAAAGCATAAGAGTTGAGCTCATCCATCTTAGTGAAAGAAATATGGACCACAGGAAAACACTGGTTTGCCTCCCTCAACTATAGAGACTTGAATTTCAACCAAAGAACGAGTATATGTTGCTTAACACATCACGTGTAAACTCTTGATGGAAACTTGGGATAAGGATACTCTAAAGTGTTCACCTCTATTAAGGTCGAATATGGGGAATCAAGAAAAATGTTGTCACTTCCATCAAAGACATGGTCATACTAATGACACATATTTTCAGCTCAAGGGTGAGATAGAAAGGTTTATTCTGCAATAGTATTTCAACTGAATCATTTTTAAGTAAAATTCCCTACAATAATAACACCCATAATGGGTGGCATCAAGCCCAGAGTAATAATGATAAAATCATTAAACTATTGGCAAAATTATAATGATTACAGGAGGACTAGTGCTATAAAGAACATTCATTGAAGAAATCTAATGTTATTCACTCTACTACTTTTAATAAATTAGATCTTGAGAGCGTTTAGACTCCTCGGCAAAATCCTCTTATTATAAGTGCTAGAATTGGTGAACCTTGCTACGACATAAAGAGAATCTCGATCAACATTGGGAGTTTAGTTGACATCTTATTTTACTCAACTTTCCTTAGTTTAGGATTAAATAAAGAAAAAATGTCAACATGTTGCTGGATCTCTCTGTCTTTGATAATTTGTTGATGTAAGTTGAGGGTACAATCTCTCCCCGTTACATTGGGAGTATTCCCTTTGTAGATGACTCACATGATCCAATTCATTGTTGTCAAATTGGAATCATCATATAATATTATCTTTGGATGATCTCTCCAATCATCTTTGGGGTTGTAGCTTCCATTCCACAACAGACGATAAACTTTTTTACACCATTTAGAGTTAGAATTTTACTTGGGAATAAGAAAATGACCCAATCATGCTACCTCAATTAAACCCAATTGTGCCCACTAGAGACTATACATCTAGAGTTCTAACACCAAGATGAAGATATATCCCAATTTCTTTCACCCATTCCCTTATCAAACGAGCAACCCTCACTTATTATTTAGCCTGGATCTTTATTATCCAGTGAGTTAAAGTTGGAGTACATGAAATTTCTTAGTATATATAAAGATGTGTTTGCATAAAGCCTATCAGATATGCCTAGGATTGATCCTAAAGAAATTCTGCATTCCCCAAGTATCTACTCCACATATAAGTCAATCAACCAAAAGATTTAAAATTTTGCACCATAATGATAACAAGTGATTGAACAAGAAGACGATAAGTTTTTCTAAGCTAATTTTATATGAGAGATATATCATCACTCTTGGATCTCAAATGTCATTATGATAAAGAAGGTTTTTTGGGCATAGAAAATATTCGTCGACTATACAAAAGCAATTTTTTCTCATTCCTATATAAATCAATTAGTAATGTTATCTCTAAATATCAAATGCTCAACTTTATGGATGCTTATTTTTTTACAACCAAATAAAGATGAATCTTGCTTATGAGGAAACTACATCCTTTCAAATAGATAAAGGTCCTACTGCAACAAAATGATTCCCTTTGGGCTAAGGAATGGTAGTGCAACTTACCAACATCTAATGAATAAGAATTTCAAAGAGATCAGCTGACATACCATGAAGGAATACATCAATGGCATGTTGGTCAAGAGTTTGTAATCCTCTCAACATATTCTCAACTTGAATAAATATTTTCTTAATATGCACCTCAGTATTGTCAAATATGCTTTTGGAGTCATGTTAGGCATGTTTCTTGGATTCATGGTCACTCATTAAGGAATTAAAGAAAATTATGAGAAGAATAAGGACTTTAGAGATGTAGTGCCACCCAAAAATATAAAAGAAGTTCAAAGATTTAAAGGAAGGATAGCTGATCTATCTCACTTTCTGGCAATATTTGGAGATTTGTACGACCCATTCTTCAAGATACTGACAACCATTCAAAATATTAGATTTTAATGAACAGAAGAATTACAAGGTATTTTTAATCAGCTCAAAACATAATTGGCTTCACCACCTATATTATTAAAACTAATGCAAAATGAGACAATCTATGTTTATCTTGTTATGATAAGTTTATTCAAAATTATCGAGGATTAAGAGGTTCAACGACATGTGAATTATGATAGAAGAATTCTTCTTGAAATATAAGTCATTATCCTTTTACTGATAAGACAACTCTAGCATTGACATTCTTGATGCAAAAATTACATCCATACTTTCAATCACATACTTACAGTGTCTACAAAAACCTCTTATTAAGGGCTATCTTATAAAAGATGGACACAACATAGAGGCAAATGATGAGGTCCATAAAATTAAGGGAGTTTGATATTTGATTCTTGATGTGGCCTGATATCAAATCATAAGTGCTCATTGTCTTTGTGGTGGAATGTACAATTCAGTCACCTACCTTGTAGCCACTCCTCTGATTAAAGTCTTCATTATGAGCTCTATATATTATTGGAGCTTAAAAATTTTTAAATATGGAGCCAATTTCCTACTTATCTCACCTAAGAATGACAATTTTGGAGTATGATTTTTATTTGTTATTTTTACAACAAATATCATTGTTGACTATGAATCCATTATTATCAGATTTAGACTCATCATCAATTCAACTTTTAGACTTAATCATTTAAACTAATTTTCAATTTATAGCAATTCAGGTGTAGTGGAAATTCTATGTTCATATCTATAGCTGTAACAATATCTTGGCCTCGTGAAATTTCAACTTGCTCAATTTCACATTAAATAATTCAAAAACTCTGGGAGAAAAATTCTCCGAGTGATGTCATTTCTAAATTGCACCCTTCAATACTGGTGATATCTTATAAGAGAAGATGTATTAAAATTATATACTTTCCCAGTATTATTGGCCCTTAGGAAATACACTCTATCGAGGAGATGACTGAGCCAACGTGGATGGATCTTATCATCTTCTTCGTAAAGGGACACTTCCTAAATATGTGACTAAAGCCCTTTAGGTGAAAAGATAAGTTTTGAATCACTCATGTTACCTATGCATTTTGAGAAGTTCACTCCATAATGCAATGCTAAAAATTAGGAGAGAGACGTATCACCCTCATGATAATGAGTCACAAATATTACTGGCCAACTAAGAAGCAAGATGCACTGAATTTCAACAAGAAATTTTAAAGTTGCCCATTTTATTCTAGCCTAATATACATGCCACTAACAAAACTAAATTCTCTTGAAAGTCCCTGGACATTTGTCTAATGGGGGATAGATATCATGGGATATTTTCCATTGATCAAAGGTAAAAAAATGTTTATGAGATTTTCCATTAATTACTTCACTAAGCAGGTAGAAGTTGAACCCCTTGGAAAAATTTTGGAGGCAAATGTCAAGCAGTTTATTTGGAAGAACATAATATTTTTCTTTGACATTCCTATAAATATTATTATTAATAACAGAACATAGTTCACTAGGAACGTCCTTCACTATGTCTATAATGATCTCAATAAATGAATGGTCAAACTATGGCCACCAGCTATACAAAACTCAAGGGGTTAAACAATCACCTCAGGAAGACAGAGAGACAATGAATTGAAGGAATACTTAATATTTTGGATGAATTATGACACTTCTTCTCTTACTCCAATTAGAGAAATACCTTGTAACCCCTATTTCAGCATGAAAGCAAGTATCTTAGTTAAAATTAGAATCTCAAGCATTGGAATTAAAGATTTAAAACCTAATCAAAATGAAAAGAAACTTCAATTGAACTTAAATATTCTACCATAAAATCAAAAAGTGGTCCCTATCAAATTTGATTTGTACAACTAGAGGGTAGCTCACTACTTCAATAGAAGTGTAAACTCTAAACCACTATCCATTGGAGAATTAGTCATACAAAGTCTTGAGGCTCCTGAAAATTATCCTCAATACAAATGCCTTTCACCTCTTTAGGAAGGTAATACATGGTTGAAGTTATGATCAATCCTAGAACTTTCAAGCTAAAAAAACCTAATAGGAGAACATTTCCTCAAATCAAGAATGCAGAACATCTTTAAAGATATTATTTGTGTGATAGCCATGTTACTCTAGTTACTATTTTGCTCTTATTAGTGTTCAGTCATCACTTTATATATATGTTTGCTTTCCTTTATCTTTTCTTTAATTTCCATGTAAATTTTGACTTACTTCATGTTATTTGAGTAGTTATGTTGTGTTTTATCCCTACATTCAAAAATTACTTTGAATATACAATTATGATTTCATGATAGGGCCACTTTGTAGGCTCATGTGCATGATGCCCTCAAAAGGGGAAAATAAATTAAATAAAAATCAATAAAAAGTTTCCAAACATCATTCTTGAATATGGCCACAACCATCATTCTATGAGAAGTATGGTCCACCTCAGCCCATGCCCCAAATTCAAGAAACACAGAACATTTTTGGAATTTTATTATGTGCATAATTAATCCCAAGGGAGACTCAATTAAATCTCTTCCATTACAAACTATGATTTTAAAATAGAAGCTTTGATTAAATAGCCTAAGATAGATAAAAAATTGTTGATGGATTTTACTCAGCTTTTTCTAATAAGGATTTGGTCATTGAGCAAAAGTTTTCATCAAGTAGCTTGGGATATGTTAAAACTTGTTTGTAGGTTTTCTTCGAACACTTCTATTATAGATTAAAATTGTTGAATATGTACTTGACACACTAAAACTTATCATAAAGTAAGTAGGGCATACAACAGAAGTATGCATGTCAAGTAATATGTGGTTTATTGTGTATTGATCCCACAAGGAAAGATCTAAAAATTATTCCTACATAAAAATCTTTACTTTACAAATCTTATGAACCTAGCCAGGCTTGATTGCAAAAAGAGGTTTAAGTTCTAAAACTTTAACAAAAGCATATCAGATTGCGAACACTAGAGAGCAAAAAATCAGAGAAAATCATGGAAGTTCTTCAAGCGTGATGAGGCTCTTACCACTATGATTCAGAGACCATGGTGGATCGTAGTGTTCCTACATGTTTTCCTACATGATAGTTGTTAACAAAGGATTGAAAAGTCTCCTTATGCTTATGTCTGGGTCAAAAGAAGATTGCAATTCATGAAGTTGAGGTTTCCTCGTGTCGGTCGCCTTACGGCTGGGTGATGTTTAATTTAGTATAATATAGTTTTTAGAAATTATGTATTTTAATTTGAAGAAAATGGGTTCAAATTGATCTCATTGATTCCTACAGTTTGATTAATTAAGCTAACCATGAGTAATGTACCACCTTGAAAGGCAATACACTACTCGATAATAAGCTCAATTAAATAAACTATAGAAATAAATGTCTTTCATTTGATCTGCAAGTTTGCATGATCACTGACAGATTCCCTATTTGATATGGGAGTCAAATAGGGTTTATTTTAAGTCTGGGTTTTTTTAAGTTTCCTATAAGGGCAAGCCCCTACTGTTAATTACTACTTAAGCAAACGGATCAATTAAGAAAATTCTCGATAGAAATCAGGAATCTTTTGTTTTCATGAATTTAAAATGAATAGTTTTCAACGAACATGATTGTGAAATCTCCAATAGTGATTGGTTCAAAGGTGAAAGATTTTATTTTAAGAATCAAAGGAGGAAAAATAGGAGAGATTAAAGGTCCAGAATAGGTTCTTGGTAATCCCCCAAAACTATCCTAATATTTGGCTCAATTTAGGATGATATTAATTTAAGTTAACTCTTGCCAGTTTTATTAATTAGGGCTTAGATTTGTGTAATGATGATTTACACAAAAAGCCTAGAAAGATAGGAGGTTTTAAGTTGAGTGACTACCTCAAAATCCTAAAACAAGTTAGGACATGTTGCATATCTAGACTATGCAGGGGCCTAACAAAAAGAGAGATTTTATGTCATAAAAAACAGCCTCAAAATCCTAAAGATTGTTATTTAAATTAAAGGAAGGTCTTGAACGACCTGTGATCTTAATTAATTAAAAATCAGAGAGTCAACAAATAATTTTCTTTTTTAGCCCACAAAATTTTATGATGATATTACACTCTAAAGGTATTTTTTTCTTGTGTTTTTGGTTGTAGATACATCAAATTGAAGAATTTGGAGTGATTGGAGCAAAAGGAACAAAAATGGACCAAAAAATGGACCAAAAAAAATGGACCAAAACGGAGCAAATCGGGTCAAATTGGGGCACACCGGAGCCATGAGGATCAAAATCGGACACTTAAGTATTTGTGTCCGGCACTTAAGCGCCACCAGACAGAGAGGGGGCGCTTAAGTGCCCAAAAATGGCACTTAGGCGCCAAAGACAGTTTTTAACGTATCTTCTAAAATATACGTCGGATTTGGAAAATTTTTTAAGTGGTGCTTCATGCATATCTTGGGGAATTTGTTGGAAATGAGAAAATGAACTTTCTAGAAGAATTTTGGGTGGTTATAAGGAGTTTTGAAGAGGCACTTGAAGAGGCACTTCTTTGAAGAGGCACTTCAGGCACCTTTTGGAAGATTCATTGAATCTGGACATTTTTTAAGAGACGCTTAAGAATCTCTTGGGAAATTATAAATAAGGCTTGGAAATGATTTTAAAAACTCTCTTGAAAACTTTTAAACTCTTGAATTAATAGGAAGAGGAGGAGAAGGCTTGGGCATGAGCCCCAAGGGGGGTGGCAAGGTGAGAGAGAAAGAGAGAGTGTGAGAATTTCTTCTTTTCTTTTCACTTTATTCTTAGAAAGGATTGTAAGGAGATTGCTTTTGCTATATAAGTGACCGACTTTTTGTAAATCGACAAATACAAGAATTTGGTGGTGATACTAGAAGATTTAAGTTCCAGCAACAACGCCCAACAGCGCCAAAAACCTTGACCGCGACTTTATATATGTGTTTGATTTGATAAGGATGTATAAATATAATATTCAATAATATTAAAGTCGAATTTTTCAACACAAGTATATGTATCGTTCAAGTAATATAGGGCTCTAATGGAGTCCTAGATATCGGTCCCATAGGGAGTAGTTTAGAATTACAGACTAAGACCTTAGAAAAGTAATACTTTAATCACAGCAAGGACGTTCAATTTGCTTATCTGTCACTAATAGGCAATTGAAATAAATAGATAATTTTAATAACTAATAAATAACTAATGATATAACGTAGGGTTTAATTGTGATATTCAATATATAAGAAAGTATCCTTCTCCTTGTCAAGAAATTATAGTGAATGGATAAAATGAATTAGTTCAATTTATATTGTGTCAAATAGGAGCATACCTATTCTTTACCCTTTGGTTCAGGCATAAAGAACATTGACTAATCCTATGCTTATTTACTGAATATGCGGCTAGGCTGGGAGGATACCGGCTCTCACTTTGGAGCTCCCACGTTCCCCTCACCTGAGGG
>NW_018164548.1:31800-34897 GCF_001263595.1 Phalaenopsis equestris | reverse complement strand
AGATAAGGAGAAAGATAGAGAAAACTACTCAGAACTCATGAGAAAAACACAAAAAAACTCGAAATTCATAAATAAAATTAAAGTCATACAAACTACAACAAGTAAATAACTTATCTCTAAATTCTCCCTAAGAACACTCCTTGAAGTTCCTCTGAATCTCTTCCTTTCTTTACAACACACAGAATTCCTCTTCGAAGTAGCAAGGAGGAAGAAATCTCTCACTTTCCCTCCACTCTTACAATTTCTCGAAGAAATCCTCACAATTGTTACACACTAATGGAACCTCTCTAACCTCCAAAGCCTCTAGACTCTCACCACCTCCTCTGGACTCTCCATGCTCTCTCAATTTTTGGCCAAAATTTTCTTTTAATGTTGTGGATGAGCTTTCCCAAGAGTTTCCTAAGCATCCCTTCAAAATTTGGCCTTATCCAAAGCTTGAGTAGGCATAACCGTCGATCTCGCCGTCGGCGGCATCAAGGGCGCCGTCGGTGGGCTTCTGAAGAATTTTGTCCTGTAGTCTCGGGAAAAACTCACTGTTGGCGGGGTCGAGGGCGCCATCGCCGTCGGCGGGGTCGAGGGCGTCGTCGACGGGCTAGTTCAAATCTTCACATTTTGGTCATTTTCCTCCAAATTCGTTCCTTTTTGTATCTTTTTGCTTCAATGACCCTCCTCTCGAAGCCCATCCAAGGAGAGACGTTATATATCTATTTGACTATTTCACCTCATGCAATAAGCTCTGTGCTTGTCAGAATGGAAAACTCAGTCGAGAAACCAATATACTACATTAGCAAGATTCTCTCTGATACAGAAAGTCGCTATCCAATGGCTGACAAAACTACACTAGCCCTGGTATTCTTAGCAAGGAGACTTCGTCCGTACTTTCAGGCTCACACTATTGGCATTTACACACAACTCCCTTTGAAGGATATCCCACAAAAAACAAAAGCATCGGGAAGATTAGTTAAATGGTTAGTATAATTTAGAGAATTTGATATTCACTATTTACCACAACCAAACATCAAATCACAGGTATTGGACGACTTTGTGGTAGAATGTACAGTGCCTACCTTTGATGAACCACCCTCTTCTCTTCCACGATCACCTCAGTGGACACTATACATAGATGGAGCATCTGGAAACTCAGGAGCTAGTGCAGGAATACAACTCATCTCCCCAATGAAAGACATTTTGGAGTACGAACTTAGTTTGAAATTCCCAGCCACCAATAATGTTGTTGAATATTAAGCATTTGTCGCCGGATTAAAGCTTGTCATCAACTGTGAAGTACGAAACATGATTATTTACGCTGATTCACAACTCATTGCATCCCTAAGTAGAAGGAGAATTTGAAGCTCATAACTCACAATTGGTGCAGGATCTGAATCTGGTAAAAACACTTCCAGCCTAAATTGAAACATGTCAACTCATTCATATACTTCGAGAGCATAACACCCGAGCTGATGCCCTCTCCAAGCTTGCAACTTCAACTACTGGAGATCTCTATAAAAGAAGGTATATTGAGGAGATACATTTTCCTAGCATCCATGGCCCATGGGAGATACTGCCTATAGATGACCCAAGGGAGCCATCTTCGATGGATCTCATCATCTCCTTCATCCAAGACGGAACACTGTCAGATGATTCTACTACATCAATTTGCATCTGATGCATGGTTGCCAACTTCATCCTTATAGGGGATGAATTGTGCAAGAAGGCATTTGTATGTCCATATCTCAAGTTTCTTCCTCCATCTGAAGCTGATTACGCTCTACGAGAAGTTCATTCCGGAATATGTGGGGAGCATCTTGGAGCATCTTGGTGGCAGATCGCTTGCTCTTAAAATAATGAGGCAAGGTTTCTACTGGCCCACGATCATGCAAGATGCATTAGATTTTGTACAAAAATGCAAGAGTTGCCAACTACACTCTAATCTTACACATGCACTTCCAATGGAACTCACATCTTTGTTAAGTCCTTTGCCTTTTGCTCAATGGGGGGTTTCCGATAGCTACTGGACAATGAAAATTCATCATCTTAGATATTGACTACTTCATCAAATGGGTAGAAGCAGAGCCTCTTGCCAAAATCACTAAGGCAAATGCCAAACATTTTGTCTGGAAAAACATCATCTGTCGCTTTGGGCTTCCTGTGAAGATTATCACTGATAATGGGACTTAATTCATTGGAAGGGTCTTCACATCGTTCTGCAAGGATCTTCACATTCAGTTAGTGCACACTACTATGGTGCATCCCCAAACAAATGGATAAACAGAGGTGACGAATTGTACGGTGCTCAAAGGATTGAAAACTCAACTTGAGAAGGCTGGGGGGCAATGGGTGGAAGAGCTGCATAAAGTTCTCTGGGCTTATCGCACCACCACACGAACTCCAACTAGGGAAACTCCATATAGCTTGTGTTTTGGCACCGAGGCTGTCATCCCCGTTGATATCGGAATTCCAAGCCCTTGAGTCAAGACTTTCGACTCAGAAAGCAATGAAGAAAAGCTTCAACAACATTTGGATCTTCTCCCGAAAATACATGATGTGGCCCACCTCAGAGCTTTTTCCTATCGCCAAAGAAATGCTCGCCACTTCAACCGGAGAGTCAAGCCTTGATCTATCTATGTCGGTGACCTGGTTTTGCGTAACTTAGCGAAATTTGGACGCCGCCAGTCATGGTCCCCAACGCAATAAACTATCACCTCTCTGAGAAGGCCCATATATCGTGGCTACCATGATCAAGCCTGGAACCTTCAAGCTCAAGGATTCAGATGGAAAAATCCTGCTCCGAACTTGAAATGCAGAAAATCTTTGCAAGTACTATCAGCAACACCCCAAACATGTAGTTCACATATGTTATTACATCGCAGTTCATACATGATCAATGAATCTCAAATATTATTCATTTATTCTCCTCTACATAAAGGATATCTTTAGAAAGTATAATAGCTCATTCACGAGTCACTTCATGCTCTCGACCCAAGAAATACATAACTTCGGTTGTATCTTAGTCGAAGCACTATCAATCCCAGGGGGATTTGATCTAACCTCTTCCATATGGGTTAACATCGTCGAGTGTTAACATCGTCGAGTTTTT
>NW_018164548.1:0-31745 GCF_001263595.1 Phalaenopsis equestris | reverse complement strand
ACGTGACCCATTCCACACAGGTTAGTAGGTGAGCAATGCTCCGACAAACAATCTCGGATGGGTTAATAAGTCCTCACTGGACTTCCATTGGCTCTTCTTATGCAAGTTAACATCATTGAGTAATATTCTGATGCATAGCCTCAACAAAGTTAAAGGTCACTAGCAATTTATCCCCCTGGTAACCTTCTTATATGACATTGGAAATCCAATGTGTCGTACCACCGTAATGCACCATCGCAACGCGTCGCCCCGACGCCCAGCCAAGACGCACTGCCGCAAAGCATCACCGCGACGCCTCGAGACAATATTTCGCCGCAACTCTGCACCATAGCTCGGTCGGCACTGCAACTCTGCGCCGCAATTGTGCACTGCAACTCTACGTCGCAATTCTGCACCGCAACTCTGCACCGCAACTTGGCACCGCAACTCTGCGCCGCACTTTGGCACCGCAACTCTACGCCGGTACTGCAACTCTACGACGTAATTTGGCACAACTCTGCACCGCAATTCGGCACCGCAACGCTTCGCCGCAAAACTTCGAGCAACGCTTCGCCGCAACTTGGCACCGCAACGTTTTGGCTCAACACTTCGCCGCAACTCTGCACTGCAACGCTTCGCTGCAACTCTGCACCACAACGCCACGATTCACCGCAACTCTGCACCGCAACGCTTCAGCACAACACTTCGTCACAAGACTTCGTCGCAACGCTTCGCCGCAATGCTTCGCCGCAACACTTTGCCGCAATTCTTCGCCGCAACTCTGTCCCGCAAATCTGCACCGCAACACTTTGTCGCAACTCTTCGCTGCTGCTCGGGACGATTTTCTTCTTCTGGAAAATCTTGGATCGGCTGAGGACTCCAGCTTTACCCTCTCCTTCAGCCCCTATTTATAAGGTAAAAAAGATTTTGATTATTAAATAATCATTATTAAAATAATAAAAATAATTGTTCGGCTCCATCCTTTGCCCGCTGTTCAGCTACTCATCCGTCCGTCCGCTTTCACTTCCGTTGTTCAAGCTTCAACTTCCACTGTTCAGCTCCTCCTCCGTCCGTCCGCTTCCACTTCCATTTCCCGTCCACGCTCCTGCTGCTTCTGCTTCTTCCGTTCTCATCATTTGGCATGATATATATATATATATATATGCAAAAAATAAAATAAATAAATAAAGAAGAAGTATTTGAATCTTGATCTTTCTGGACGATGAAATTGATCTCACCCAAAAATAGGGGGGCAATTGATACACCACCAACAAATTTTAATCATTTGACACAAATCTTGAGGCATGACAAGGATCTCGAGGTAACCTTCTGAGCAAGAAACATTCAAATTTCAACTAAGAGTCATCCAGATCTCCGATTTCAGTAAACTTATGGTCAAACTGACCAGCTCGATGAGACGGACCCAATGATATCAAAGTTAGTCCAATCCGAGTCAAATCAAGCTCAGATCAAGTGATTAAATAATTCTTGGAAGATTTCTGGATACACTTGAAAGTTCAAAAGAATGTCGAATTTAGCGAGTTTGTAGTCGAATCGAGCGTCTCGACAAGATGAATCCAACGAGCCTAAGATTGCTCAACTCTGACATCGTTAAGGCACTCAAAAGTCCATCAAACACCATCCGATCGAAGGAAGCTCTCCAGACCGTCCGATCAAAATGGTTCATATTCCTGCATTGATTCATAAATAGAGCTCCACCCTTCACATGAGGGGGGAGGCTTGAGAGAGAACTTGAGGCTTTGAGAAGTAGCTCAAGTCCAACATCATCCTTGCCATTGTCGATCGTCGTCGACCACCACCAACTGTTAGTGACCACCGCTGACCTCAGTCGACCACCGCCGGCAACCAGCGATCACTGTTGATCACCGCTGACCTCCGTCGACTATTGTCGACCGTCCTTAACTGTCATTGACCATGGTCGATCCTCGTCGACTACCGCTGATGGGACACCGTCAGGCGACGCTGTAATCTGAAAATCTAGTAACTCATTCTCATCTGCGGGACAAGAGGTCGCTATAATCATCAACATATAGTGGATTTTTATAACTCGGCAAGGCCCCATGGGGTTTTTTCCCTTTACGGGTTTTCCACGTAAAAACTTCTAGTGTCATCACTGGTTGTTTCACTTTCATCTGAGTGTGTGTTAAATCCTCGTGCAATACTAAGACGATAATCTATTACTCTACCGCCGCAAATTTTCTAGCACGCATCAATATTATATCGCTGCATTTAATGATTTGGAAAGAGAGAGAGAAAGCAAGCATTTAATTGAAAAGATTGCAGCATGCGTAAGTTATAGGATCATAGTTTTTTTAAATATTATATTATATTATTATAATAGTGATATAATAATAATAATATTATGATTCTCGCATGAACGTCTCTCCTAAGCAAAATTAACGTTCCAGACGCACTCGCATGATCCGTTTCTTTGTTCAGGGTCATCTGGACAACCTCGCTAATGATCGGGTTAAGAAATGCGTCAAATTTAATTTTCGTCGAATTTTTAGTTCTTGATCAATAGTTTTGGAAATTGATCATGGGTCAATTAAATGTATTTGGATTCATTTAAAATTGGATATAGACACGTTGAATTTGAAATTGAGGTATTTGATAGATCGTGAAGCTCAATTTGGTGATTTTAGTCAAAAAAAAATTATCAAATTCGACCCAATTGATGGTCAATAATTGATTTTAGAAGTGTTTGAAATGATTTTGGAGGATTTGAGATTTTTTGGGTCATGAGTGGCATTTTGGTAATTTTGGCCACCTTTGGTCAAAGTAGTCAAAAGGTTGATTCAAAGGCTCGAGGTGGTTCAGGAAGAAATTTGGAGTCACACGACAGTTTTTGGGGTCATTTTCGAACAATGTGAAAAATTTTATGATCCCAGAAGTATTTTTAAGTATTCATTATTTTGGTGTCGAGGTGCCAAAAAGTTGTCCGAAAGTATGAGAATATTACAGTCAAAATTCTCAGGAAGTCGAGAATATTACAGTCAAAATTCTCAGGAAGACATAAGGAATGATTTGGTGTAATTTTTAGGACTTATCGATGACTCTAGGAGATTTTGGAAAATTTGATATTTTGGGGGTCTAGGGGTATTTTGATAATTTTTTGAGAAAATTATGTATTTTTGCAATTTTGGGTTTCAAATGGTCTAAATAATAATATCAAATGATTTGAAGTGGGTTTCGTGATTCAATGGCAGTTTTGGAGAATTTTAAATGAATTAGAATATTCAAGTGATGTATTAAGGGGAAACTAGGTTCAAATAATTTTGGTCAGCCACATGGGTGTAATGATTGCAACATTATGATATGAAAATGCAATGTTTATGATGATCATGAAGATTGTGAATGATAACACAACATATTGAAGTCCAAAAAAAGTGTAGAACAGTGCAAGACTTTCTTATGGTTCAAGGTCTTATAGGAATTCTCATCAGGGTTTCCTTATGTAATCTTTAATCTTTGTATTAAAGATTATTGATCACATATAGAACCAACATAGAGAACATAGATTCAATTGAAATGTCTAAAGAGAAGGCGGGTACCATTTCTAAGATGCTAAGATAGTCATTAGAAAAGTCCTAAGGCTAGATCCTAGTCACTAAAGAAAAGACCCATAACCCTCACCTCAAAAGTGAGGTCAACTCCTCGATCCCTAAGCCATTCTGCATATATGTTCCAATCCCCTAGAAAAGGTTGTAGAATCCTACTAGAATAGGTATGTCCTCTTAAAATTCTGAGATTAACCACTACATTTTCACTATTAAATGTTTAGAGGTCATAGCTTAACAAATGAGTTTAGCATCCTAGGAGTAAATAAAACTCGAAGGTTCACCAACAATAAAAGTAATGAAAGTACATTGAATACACAGGAAAAAATCTCAATAAACAACAATAAAAACATTACCCCTACACCACAGAGACATGAAAAAGATTTTGAAACACATTCTTGAGAAAACCAAAGACAAGCAATACATGAAAATCTTCATTAAATGATAGAGAATAAAGTAAAACATGCAATAAAGGCTAGCCATCCCCACAAGAGCAGCACGTCTCCGTCAAATACAAAAAATCTCTCAAAACTCACAAGACAAAAGGTAGACAACATAGCCGCTAAAGGTTTCAACCCAAGGAAGGAAGAAAACCTAAGGAAATCTCTCCTATTCTTTGCCTCCATCCATCCCAGATCTCTTCCTCCTCTCTGGAAGCCTTAAGGATCATTCTTTTATCTAAATTTTCCAAAATGATTTCCTACTTTGCCAGCACCACGCTGGTCTACTAACACAAGTGGCATGGTCATGCCGCTAGTTTGTAATTATGTTGTGATCTTACTCATCCTAGTGTGGTCACAACACTTCCATCAATCACTTTTCCTATTCACGGCGCTTCTAAGTGTGGTCATACTGCTTTTAAGCGTGGTTACACCCTTTCGGTTGTGATCATGGCACTTTAAGTAGCACTTTCGTTGGGTTTTGTCATTCCAAATGGCTTGTATTCAACATATATAATATTTACAATATCAATAAAAATCTTTCTCAACTATGAATTTGTGAAAAATAAGTAAAAAAATAGGTATAATGCGGGGTAATATATAAGTGAAATCACATAAAATTGACTCATGTCAATACCCTTAAAATTACCTAATTTCTTGTCCTCAAGTAATTTCATAGTTCAGTTGGGATCCCATGAGAATAATAGGTACTCATGTAGGGTTCTAACCTTTGAACTTATTTATTAAAGTGAATTAAAAGTGTTTAAATGTCATTTTAGGATCAAGTATTTTTAATGATTAATAACTTGACCTTTTCCTTAATTCCCTTCATTTTGTCCCTTAAGAAATCTCATATATTCTTAAATTGATGTTATTTAAAATATCTTTCACTACCCGGAATGTCCTTAAAATCATTTTAGTGGATTTAACCAACTTAATATTCCTTATCTTTTATCCCTTGAAGATAACTTTAAGGAGTTCCATTAATGAATCATGAAAAATTTTATCAGTTACGTTCCACTAAACACCCTTCTTCTTGAATTTTGTTGTGTCAACATCAAACTTCTTATCTGGATATTTTAATTTTTACTTTGTCTTCTTTCTTTTTTTTTCTTTTTCTTTTTATTTATGTCTTGAGAATTACTATACTTTGTTGGCAACATTTTTTTTCTACTTTTGAATTTTATGAATGGTAGTGTTCGTTAAGCAATAAATCGCAATAATGATAATTTAATGTCACAACTTTAGGTTCTCTTTTCATTAAAAAATTAAGTTAGAATGAACTAAGACAGACATAAAGATATCTTTGGTTTTCCACCTAACATTTAAATTAAATCTTTTTAATAATTTATAAATTTCCTTAAGTACATTTTGATGTTCGTTAAGTTTTGAAATCTTAGTATTAAATAATTAAGGTGAATCTTTCCTAAATGACATTTATCATCTTTTAAAAGACATGGTATGAAGTTTGAATAAATAAGTCTCTTAGGAGTTACCTTGTGAATATTAAATCATTTCCTGAGTTTTGTGAACTAATTTCTGGTATGTAAGAAGGTACAATTTTCTTGCTCAAACTTGCTTTTTTTTCCAACACATGAATTGCATGAAGTAGTAGTAAATTAAAAATCATATAAGTGCAGGAAAAGTAAATGTAGGTGTAGTCATGAATCTCATAAAATACAATACAATGCTCAACAGGTATAATCATTTAGAAAAAGTAAGAAAGCACTCCAAGGTACAAATCTCACTATATGTGAAAATCAAATATGTAATATGCCACAAGAAGTCAGTGGGGACAATAACTCATAAAAAAAACAAGGACTCAAGCCATCAGATAGACAACAATGTGATAGTCACCCCAAGAAAATAAGTCTTATAAGATCAGCAAGGACAACATCATACAGAAACTTGTACAAGATACTCAAGAATATAGTAGTCATCTAAGCCAATAAAATGACAACCTGGAGTACACTCCCCAGGTTTGAAGTGTACATGAACACAACTCAGTGCAAGCACACATCTAGGGCAAGAATACGACAATGCTAGATTTGTCTAGTCACTGTCAGTATCTTCCATAAATTCATCCTCTAGAACAAAAAGCTCAAAAGATGGAACATTCGAGAATGTCACTGATGGTAGCAACTTGTACACCTCCTGGATGCAATGATGCAGATTTCTATATTGTTGCTAGTGTTGTTTTGCATGTGTCTGCATGTGCATTTCATGAATCTCTAAAGACGTATCTATCAACTACCTCATCACGTTAGAATTTAAAGGGTCTAGTATTGATGCCTCATGACGTCTCAAGGAGCTCTCTCCCCTCTTTTTTGGTTAACACTGATAAATTTGACATAAGAAAAAGTAGTCCTGGTGATCAACTTCTATGAAGCATCTCATCTCCCCCTTCCTCTAATAATACCATCTCTATGGAAAAGGGCAGAAAGAATACTAGGGTGTCCTAATCTTATAGTGGTATGACTACTGACAATGTGCATGATAGGTTGGTGGAGAAGGTTTTATATATTTATAGACTTGCTCATCAAGATATAGAAATTCAGAATAATCTTATCTCTAGCAAAATCAGTGAGACTCGTCGTAAGGAGCAAGCTCACAACAATGAAGTAATGCCAGAAATGGAAGATGGAGTTCAAAAAATTCAAAGAAAAACTTAAAAGATTCTCCCTCCTCTTTAGCATGAACCTTTGACTGATTGGTGATGTTACTCTAGAAGAAAATGATCTCATGATAATCAAGAGTAGGAAAATGCTTAAAGTTGCACTAAGGCAAGTCAGGGAGATCAAAGAACCAACTTCCCTTACATGAAGGCCTGCAAGTACATGAATTCTTTTATAATCGCGTAGAACTCACGAATGAGCAAGACAACAATGAGGCCAATGAGAAAGCAAAAACTCATCTACCCTTGCATTTCACTCTCTATAGTAGTCCTCTCCTATGATTATTGAAAAACTCACCCTAGAGTCAGCTTCTTCCAGACCATAATGTTCTCATTCCACAATGTGGTGACATGACAAATGAATCTAGTTCAATCAAAGCTAGATTCCCCTTTTCCTTTGATTTTTGGAGCCATAATCAAGAAAAATTTTGATTGAAGCAAGGAGGATGGATACAATACCAAATGTGTGAGAACAAAATGAAGGATTTTTAGCATGAATCATTCAAAATAAATGGAAAACTCACGCTAATAAGAAAATGCAATAATGTGAGTGAAAAATGTGTAGATGTATCGAAAGATGGGGGAATAATCAGAGCTAGCAAGGAAAACTTACCCAAACCCAAGGAACTTAGTTTGATCTATATGACTAAGGCTAGATCTAATGAAGGAAACTTTTCTCTAACAAGCTAGGGTACTAGGAAGGCTATGGAGTGGGTACTCAAGCTGATGGAGTGAAGGAAGTGTCATTAAAATAGGGTCCTTAAATGCATGGTACCAGGTTTTGGCCTGGTGCCATGGTCATGCCAGGTTTTGGCATGTTCACACCGCACTTTCCTGTTACATTTCCTAAAACTAGGACCATGGTTGTGTGGTCACAACTGAAGTGTGAGTGGTTATGACGTTATTCAGTGTGGCATGACAAAATTAGTGTGTTCACGTAGACCCCAGCTTAGTCGACACGTAAAATTTATGTGCTCCCCTTCCATGTAGACCATCTACTTTACAGAGGGATTGGGCATCCACATCGATGAACTTATGACAAATAAACCCTCAACATAGATGCACAATCTGACGTGGAAATAAAATAGAAAATAACATGAAAAAAAGTAAATCATGGGATAACGCTTGGGTTACCTCCCAAGAATGTGCTTAGTTTAAACTCCTCGGCCATATGAAGTCTTCTAATTCCATTCTAAACTAGGATTGTAGGATCAAATTGACAATTTAGTACTCCTTGATTACTCGTCTCAAATTTAGGTCTTCCTAGACCCTTCTAACTCCTTGATCACTCGTCTTTAAACTTTGTTTTTTAGGTGTCTGCATGATAGCGTGTCTGTATGTTTGTGCGTTTGTTTATCTGTTTTCCTGTATTTGCTTATCCGTTTATGTAGGATTTATGTTTGTTTGTTTTTTTTTTGTTTAAAATTAAGGTATATGTTTATGTGTTCAAATTGTGTTGTGAGTTTGATATGTGATATTGGATTGAAATATGTTTTAGGGATTCTGTAATTTTTATTTACTGAACTACTATTTTCTTTTTGCTCTAGTTCATATGTATGTCGGCTTGTGTCATAAAGTAGTCTTTTACTTAGCAATTTTTCATGGTATAACATATTTAATTGAGATTTACTTATTGTTACACATCTTTCTTTACTGTTTATACATATATTCTTTTCATGTTTAAGACTCTTGATAGAAAATAATTTAGAAAAATTTTCTTCCTACCTACATTCCTATATTGTCTTAAATTATTTAAAAATTTAAGTTTGGGCAAGGGATAAAAAAATTTCTTAAAAAATATGAGCTTTACTTGTCCTCAATTGATTACATTTTAAAATTAGTTTGAAATAATCTATGGTATGTGGTGTTATTTTTAGATAACCAAAATTTTGATTCTTATGAATGTTATAGTAGACATAAGTTAAAAAAAATTTTGAGATAAGGGGTAGTTCTAAAGTTAAGAAATTTAGTATAAGGGAATAAGGATATACTTTTACTATTTATAGTAGGAAAAATTATTTTTTTTGAAATACTAGGAATCCTAGATTTGCACTTTGAAAAGAATTAAGACTCTATAAAAATCATTTTTAAACTAATACACATTATCAAGGAAATGTGATAAGTTTTTTAACTTTAGGAAGAGAATAGTGAAGTTCAAAATCATTAAAGGCTATCCAGATATAGTAATCCTTGCATAATAAGTTAGGATTAAAAAGATCCTCAAAGAAAAGATAAAGAAAAGGAAAAGAAAAGTAAAAAGAAAATATGTGGGGAGAAGCTTGAAAAGATGCCTAATTAAAAATTGGCTTCACTTGAATCATCCTAATTGAATAAACATATTACATTTCTGAGCTAATTATCAATTTTAAATGTATTAGTCAAATATTTACTAATAGAGTTCTCATATAATTCTATTTATAATTCATCTAGGATTCCTAAGTCTGATAAATTACAATTATTTTTGAAATGAATAGAAAATCAAAATTTCTAACTTGATTACTAGATATTCTTATACCCTAGTTCTAACCTGAGTTATTAAAAATTTTTCTAAACTTACATCATGTCATGTTTGGGGCAAAATTATAGGAATCTTTAATGAAACCAACTACCATAAGTTAAAGCATATATGGTTTATAAAATAGGAGAGTTACATGAGTACAAATACATGTGAAGTTTGGGGGATCATGACATGCCTGAAAATGTGTTATTTTTTATATACATTTAATGCTTATTTTTAGTGATATTGCACTTTAATGAATGTTATTTTTATATTTTTTTATTATAGGTACAATATGTTAAGCAATTAAATCAAATGGAGCAAAAATATAGAAATTTGGAGTTAAATTGAGTAAAGAAGAAAACTTTGACCTAGCGCCTAGGCGCCAGGCAATCATTTCATTGCTTTTAGAAGACTGGTGTCTAAGCTCAACGGTTAGGTGCCTAGGGGCTAGAATCATTTTTTTTTTGTGAAATGCAATGTATTTAGACGAATTTTGAAGGGGTATCTGAGGTGAATCTTGTGGATTTCGAGGGTTGTCTTAAGATAGATCAAATCCTATGGTTGTTATAAAAAACTCAAGGAATGCAAGAGAAATAAAGCAAAGTGGCTTTCAATCCTAAAGGCTATCTCTAATAACAACCTAGCTTAATCCTATAACACCAGCCAAAAAGTTATCCAAAAATTGAAAATGGTTTTTAAGGTTTCTCACCAACATGACAGCTAAAGAAGTGGTCTCTTTAGCTCAAAGGTTCTCTTGTCTGTGGGACAACTGTCCTCCTTCCTTCTCTCTTAAGGAATATAAGAAAATGATGATATCCTTTCTCACTCTCAAGAAAATGAGGAAGTGTAGATAAAGAGATGTGATGAAGAAGTAGATGAAGTAGAGGAAGAAAATGCAAGAAGAATGAGATAGAAACTCTAACTTTCTCATAAGGTTGACTCCTCCTCAAAGAAAGAAGTGCTCTTTAGTTCTCTAGCTCTCCTCTCTATTAAAAAAATTAGAAATGTCAAATGAATTTCAGATGCAAAATTTTTCCCTTAGCTTGCACAGTCATCGGTCCATTCTCACTCCAAAAATTCTTAGAATAAAAGGTTTTATTCCATCTAAGATCTATCTCATTAGATGTTGGGGCAGTGAGCTAACATTGAGGAACCCCATCAGATCCCTAGAATTCAGAACATGCACAATAGTAGCTCATATAACCAGGTCATAAATTTTGGCTAGGTTGGCTGGTGTCTGACGTGGGTGTATCAGCTTGCTTACTCCCTTAGAGTACGAATGCACCATCCCACTAGTGTGGGTTGATCAGATAGCTTCTACATTAAATGAGAATATTTGGTTCAGAGCATGGGTGCTCCAAAGAATCGACACGCGTTTGTCATGTTCTCAAGTTGGTATGGTCGATCAATCCTCATGAAGCATGGATGTGCTTGGCTAGGGCACATGTGCACCTAATGTATGGCACGGGTACACCCAGAACAAATCTCATTTTTATGCCTTGAGCATGTGTTGGAAGGCTCAAATGGATGTCTTGAGTTATAGGGACCTTCATATAAGCAACATATGGTCCCGTAGCGTTTAAGTTGACATCCAATACTTGTGACATCTAAAATTAATGTAACAAAATGCTTTTCCTTTTCTCTTGTAGGTAGAGTCCTAAAATGCCCTCTCTATAGCCTCCACATCAAACAAAGTCTTTTCACTGCTTGCAACACTTAATTAACAAATAATCAGGGAGCTAGACTGAGTGGTTTGCACTTCCAGTGGGTAGCTAAGATGTCCTCATCATCTTTTGGTTGATCTAGCACATCCTAATATGGTTTTGCTCCACCATGTCTCAAAGGAGAAACATGTATATAAGATAAGGGGTTGACTCCATCTTCTTTCCCTTCTCAAAAGCCTTTACATAGAATAATAATAAACTTATCAATCCCTTTCTTGTAAAAAATTTTTGATAGCGTGAGTGATGGAGTAAGGATATGAACCCATACATGTGGTAGTATGGTCGAGTCCCTCCTTTTAACCTCCCTCCTTTCAAACTTTTTTTTTCACGAACTCCATATTGAACCCCTCCTTTGTTACATCAACACATGTCCAGTCATTTGATGTAACTACTTTAAACAGTTATAGAGTTAAAATCTTTTCAAGAATAGTAACATTTATGTAGCTTGGTACATTGATTTTTACTTCTTTCGCTAGTAGATTTATCAAAGCTCCTTATACAATGATTTCACTTTTTTCTTTTGTTTTAAGACAATTGGCCTCAATAATTGGAAATGCTTTCTTTGAGGAAGCAATGCAAAACCTTTTTTTTCTCCACACTTTCACTTATTCTCCAAGCCATGGAGTGTGACCACATCATGAAGAGTTAGATGAGTCCCTTTCAATAGAACCTTCAGAAGAAGAGTGACCTGAAGAGATTTATTGGCCATGGAATCTTCATGCACTAAAAATATATCACTAGCTTCATGATATCAAAAAAATAAATTTGAATCACTTAAGTCAACTCAACCTCATTAAAGTTAAAAATATCCACCAACTCTTCACAAAGTGACAATTGAAGTCCAAGTTTGAACTAGTATTGGAAGAACAACAACTCATTATCATATAATCAATTCACCCTTTATGCCTTCTATGCCACCGTTAGGAGAATGGAAAATTCAAAAACATACTCCAACTTGGTCTATTGAAATTGCTCATAAGTCATCTTTTAATGACCCCATACTCGACCAAAAGAAATGAGATGCAATTAGTACAATAGGAAGAAGATAGAGAAAATAGATTCTAGGAACCTGGAGAAAATTCACAAATGGAACTAAAATAACCAATAGGAAATCTATTTTCATGGGGTAGAAAATCATAACTACTCTAAGGGTAAGAAGTTAAACACAAGACACCAGATGAAAAGAATTACATTTGATAAAATAGAGAAGGCTCTACAAAAACTAATGCGACAAAATAAAACATTTATTCAATTAAGCATTAAAAGTTCATTACAAATGATTCAATTCCCAAGAATATAAATAGATACAATGAATCAAGCTAAAATAAGGACCCTATATAAGGGTACACAACAACCTCGATGGTAAGATCGCCCAACCAAATAAGCCTCTAACCCCTATAGCTTTGAACTAAATCTATTAATTGGACTTGTCCTAGCTTTTAAGAACCACAAATTTCTCATTTACATTCCTTAATTCACTTTGTAAGTCTATAAAAAAACTCTTACATTCAGCAACCTCTCATTTCAAGTCGTGCAATTGCTCTACCTGCTCAGCCATATTCGCAATCGAGGCAACTTAGATGGAGGGGGAAACGCTGCTACTTTGTATAATCTTTCAACTCTTTTCTTCATCCCTAAAACATCCTTTTTCCATCACAATCAACTCTCTTAATCACATTATCATCATTTCTCATAAGATCATCAGACACCACATTCAAGTTTAGTTAGCTAGTATTCTTTATGTAACAATTGGGGCCACAAAATTTACTAAAAGTAAAATACTCTGCAAACAAAAAGGGAAACAAAAGAAAGACATATTTTATCTTAATATGCATAAATCAAAAAATTATTTTTACATATTAATCGATTTATACTAACCTAAGAGTTTTCAAATTGATGGTGACTTTTCTCATCTTCCCACACCCCAAAGATTGAATGTTGCTGCAAGCATATAAACATTCATCTGCAAGGGTAGAATATATGTTGGACCATCCATTAGAACCAATCTCTAAGAAAATTTTCCCAACATTAGCTCTTATAGAAGTTTTCATTAATGTCTCCCCTTGGCAGAAGATGAACCTCTCTTCTTTTGTTTCGCTGTAGGCTTTTGCTCCTTGTAACCACTCACCCACTTTTAATTGGTAAACATTACTAGAAATAATTCCTCATCCAAAATATTGGAGTTTAACTGATGGAGTTCCCCAATGATACACAAAACAAGCAAAAAGCAATCAAAAGTATGAGCAAAAAAGGAGCCTAGAATGCAAATAAACTCAATAGATGGCTCCACGCTCTATTATGAGAAATCCAAGAGTATCCACATCATAAATGACACTTAAATCACATAATTATTTAATAAGTGTAATTATTTTTTTTTATTGTAGCAAAACTTTCATAGAAATGAAAGAATTAAGAAATAAATATGTACAACAAAAAAGTATATACACAAATAAGCAAGAGAGAAGTTCACCTAAATGGGCCTCTCACCGTATTTGGACCCAACCAGAAAAAAAGCCCAAATTAAGATGAAAAAGTGTTCAACCCAGCTTCACTAAATTCAACTAAGTATCGATATAGTTGAGGTGGCCAAATGTAAAGGGTTGAGTAAGTAGGACCAAAAATAAAAGAATGGGTATGGAGAAGTCTAATAAGAGTACATAAGTTCTAGGTTAAACTTCAGGCAATTCTAGCATTCAAAGACATCATGGAACCATGAATGCTGGAAATCAAAAGTTATACTATTGAAGGGGATAATTTGAACAGGATTTACTTTCTTCGTGATATGATGAAAGAGAATTCTTGATAGTCTAGACTGCCTTAGCTCCCAAATTTTGGTTTTCTGACATAGTTCAGGCATTATTTTTCACCATACCACTGTTGATAAGAATAGATAGGTTCATCATTATGCTCAAATTGCTTTACAAGATTCTTTTAGCTTAAGAAATGTAAATGATAGTTCTCTTTTTGCTTCTATTGTAGATTATGTGACACATTTTGTACATGTTGAATATCATACTTTGTACTTCTTGTACATATATTTTTTATTTTTTCAAGTGCAATTTTCAATATTTTAAGAATAAGAGAGCAAAAGGATGAATGCTAAGAACATGGATCCCCAATCATTCGCTAGATGACCAGTTGACTCTTAGGAGAAAATTTTCAAGAAGATATTGAGTTTAATGAAGATGTGCTTAAAAAAATGGCTAGATGTCCTCAAAGGTCTTGCATTATTATGACATATACTTGATACACCGTCAACAAACTCCCATCATCTAGCACTAATCTCGAGGCATGACACAGATGTCGGGTTGATCTTTTGATCAATAACGTTCAAAGCTTTGACTTCAACCAACTTATAGTCAGACTGGTTCGACGAGACAGACCAAATGGTACCAATATTGATCCAATCCAAACCAAACCAAATCAACCCCCGATCAAGCCATTAAATATATTTTTGAAACTTTTTGAGCATATTTGGAAGATCAAAAAAATGTTGAATTAGAGTATCGACAAGACAAATCAAACAAGCTCAAGATTGTTTAATTCTGACATCGTTAAGACGTTCAAATATCTATAAACATTGTCAGATTTAGATAATTTATTCAGTTCGTTTGATTAGAGTGATTTAAATTCCGTCATTAATTGCAGCTGAGACTCTATAAGTAGAGCCCTATCCCCCTCTCCAAAGAGGACTTGGAGCTTGACACTTGAAAAAGACTAAAGCTTGGAGAAAGAACAGACGTCTAGCATCACTTATGCGCCTACGATTCGACGAACACATCTTACTGTTGCAGCCACCAACCAAAGTCAACCACCACTTGTCAGTCGTGGCTAATCACAATAGATCGTTGCCCACTCCTTGCAATGACGCACCGTATGAAACAAACCTACTAAGCAACACATCATCAAGAACGACGTCCTAACCTTGAAGATAGCGCATTGAAGCTCTGACTATTACTCTCTGTTGCAATCCTCTTTAACGTGAGGCGGCAAGTTCATTCGCACATTGACGTTGTAGCTCGAGAAACTATGCAACATTTTCACGCCCGTGGGACAAGAGATAATATCTACAATCACCAATTTATAGTGAATCTCTTCAACTAGGCCAGACCCAGTAGCTTTTTTTCTGTCTGGAGTTTTTAGGTAAAAAATATTTTTGTGTTTCTGCACACCATTTCTATTACATGGGTGAGTTCTCATACAATGCTAAGATATTAGTTAATTACTCTACCGTCGCCAATTATTTTGCATGCATGAACACTTATTTTGTCATGCGTGCCCTCCCTATAAAAGGGGATGATTAAATGTAAAATAGATTCTCGATTTCTAGGTCCATTCTCTAGTTTTTGGAACTCAACTTATCCCTATAATAACTCCCTTTCTCTCTATCTGTCTTCCTCTTTTCTTCAAATTTTATAAAAAAAAATGAGGAAAAAAATCAACAAATCTAAACAAATAGCCCCTCAGTAACTTCATAAGTTTGTTCTTACAAAATTTATATAGTACATGTGACAACTTCTCAATTTTATCTTCAAGATTGAGATTGACTTTTTTATTTATTTTTAATCATGAAAATTTTCTATATTTTTTGTACATGAGTTTGGAACTATTACGTCTCTCTTCTAACCAGTCATTTTTCTGGCAGCGACAAAATCACTAAAAAACTGTAAAAACGGTAAGAGATCCGGAGATAAGAAGGGAACCTCCACCCAAGTGCTTGAAGCCAGAAAATATTCTTGAAACATCAAGATGGAGTTAGGATATTGGCTGGCCCGGGTATGTTTTGGGTTCCAGCCACGGCGATTGGAGCGGAGGCTGAGGGCTCAGGGGCTCCGAGGAAGCAGGTATCGTTTACCCTCCGGCGATCTCGCGGACATTACGAATCTCGTCGGCGAGGCTCGCCGGAAACCTCTGCCGCTTTCGCACAGCATAGTAGATCGCGTCGTTCCCCATTTGAGTCGCTCTGTGGAACTCTATGGAGGTAAATCAGATATATTTTTTTTTTTTGTTAAGATTTGCAAATAATGGAAATTTTAGATAATATTAATATCAAATAAGATTTAGATGTTTGATATGTAAATATATGGAATTATTTGATATGTGTGTAAATATTTTTTTTGTTTTTTCTGATTTTTGTTCCACTAATTCAAGAGTCTGGATGAATTTTTTGGGGAAGGAGGTGTGATCTATGTTTGTACTTTTTGAGCAGTTGTAGATGAGATAAACCCGTAGAAAGTTTGTCTTTGACATTTGGAAGATTTAAAAGTTAAGGATAGAAGTGATAATAATAAAATATAGACAGTGATAAGTACTTAAAATTCAAATTTTTATTTTCATAATTTTTTCTAATTATTATAAAAAATATTATTAAATTAAAAATATATTCAATATAAAATTATAATTAAATATTTAAGTTTAAAGGATAAATTTTTTTGAATGTAATAGTTGGCCACGTAGTACCAACTCTGACCACATCGACATGAAAAATACGGGTTCAGGTTGACCAGAGTAATTTTCGGGTCGAAATTTGCGTTAAAGATTCTAACCCATTTAATTTTTTCAATCAAGTTCGGGTTGACCGACCAACCTGAAAATGTCTCGCCAACCTTAAATTAGCTTAAAATTGACATGTCAACAGAGAACTGACCCAAATTTGATCCAATTTTAATCAAAGTAATGGTTATTTCTTAAGTTAAAAAGGTTATACGAGTCATGTTCGGGTTGAGATCTTCTACCCTTATAATGTATGAGTCAGATCTATTCAGTTCGGTTCAATTTTGGGTCAGAAACAAACCCAACCCGCAAACCCGAATTGACACCCTTAATTCATATGCTATACTAATTTTCTTGGAATTTCCTTCAACTTTAATATTGTTTACCAATGTTACTCAGTAGTATTGATCTTCTAAAGGACTTTGTAATGAAAAATAATATTTCTGCTATTTAGAATTTCTAACATTACACTCTCTTATACAAATTTGTAAGATTTTCCAAGCATCTTGCACGGTTGCAAAAACATGTTGATAACTTTTATAGTTTTGTACTTTGCGGTGTAAATGGGTTGAATTCAAGCCACCCTTATCTTGAATTTGATTTTGATTAATTAATCTAACTTAAGCTGTAAACGAGTCAAGTTTAAGCCACCATAATCTGAGCTTGAGTTTAATTAATCGAGCATGAGCTTGAGCTCAATTCTAAAAATTTGAGCTGGTTTAAGAGCCAGTTTGTTTAATATTAAATGAAAAAATGGTTTTAATTCAAACAACTATTGTAATTGTTGTGTGTCATAAAGTTCACAATAATAGAGTGATATTTTAGTATTTTGTCATTGCATGACACACAAATAACTAAAAAATAGTAGGAGAAGACACTAAAATTTTTACGTACAAAACCCTAAAAGAGGAAAAAAACATAGGCTCAAGCCCAGTCAAAGTAATCCATTATGTAATTGTAAGTATATATATTCACTCTTCTCTTAAAATAGATAAGATAAATTTACAAAGCCAATATCCATATATATGCAATAGTAGTTTAGTTATAATTGTAATAATTGAGCTACAACCACTAAGATTTGTAATTTTAATAGCAATAGTTAAGCACCAAGGTCGTAACTGGTTGCTACAAAGGTAGCACTTGGACATAAATGCTATAGTTGGTAGCTACAAAAGTGATAGTTGACAATGCAGCTGTAGTTAAAGTTGTGACAATAGCCGTTGGCTACAAATACCAAATTTGTTTATTGCACATGCAGTAGTTGGCCATAAAAATTATGATTGAAAGATGTAATATTTGTAGTTGTCCATAGAGGCCGTATTGAGGAATATGATAGTATCAATTAGTCACAGAGGTCGTAAATGGAATATGTAATAGTGTCAGCTGGTCACATAAGTTGTGGTTGATGTATCATTTTCATTAGTTGGTCACGTAAGCTATAGTTGGTGACTATAATATCTTCAGTTGGCTACAAAAGTCGTAATTGGTTACTACAATATTATCAAATAGCCACAAAGATCGTAGTTGATCATTGCAATAACATTAGTTGGTTATCGAGGTCATAGTTGTTGATTAACCACAAATGCTATATTTAAAAGTTGTAATAGCGTCAGTTTATCATATATGATATATTTGGTGAATGCAATATCATTAGTTGGTCATATAGGTCAAAATTAGTGATTGCAATAGCATTAGTTGGACACAAATGCCATAATTTAAATATATAGAAATAGTTGGCCACAAGGCTATATTAGTTTTTCGCATAGACAGTAGTTGACCACAAAGACCATAGTTGGTTGTTATATAGACAGTAGTTGCCCACAAAGACTGTTGTAGGAAGCTATGATAGTAATAGTTGGCCACAAATATTGTAAGTAGTTGTTGTACAGACAGTAATTGGCTACAAATGTCATGGTTGAAAGCTGCAATATTGTCAGTTGGCTATAAAGATTGTAGTTGGGGACTGCAATAGTGTAAGTTAGACACATATATCATAGTTGAAAGTTATAATAGCATCAATTGGCCAAATAGGCTATAATTGCTTGACTGTAATATCATAAATTGGTCATATATATCATAGTTGGTGATTGCAATATCATTAATTGGCTACAAAGATTGTAAAATCATTAGTTGACCACATATATCGTAGTTAGTGACTACAATAATATTTGTTCGCCACAAAAGTCATAATTCAAATTTATAAAAGTAATTTTCTGTATAGGCCATAGCTGGGAGCTATAATAGCTTCAATTGATCACAAATTTCGTGGGTGAAATTTTTAGTAATAGTTGGCCACGTAGACTTTGGTTGATGACTGAACTCCTTCTCTTAGAACGTGATTACAATTTTACACTGGACACTGCATTTGTTAGGATACAACGTAAGGAAAGATATATATGTTAGGTACAACCATCGTATTCTGACTGCGACAATCGTAAGCAATAGTTTTCAGTGGCTTATGGTCGGTGGTGGCAGGTGTTGATGGTTGGTGGTGGTCAACAGTAGTTAATGACTATGGAGGCTAGAAGTTATCGTTAGGTCTTCAATACAATGTTGGTAAGCAAGGGTTGCTGATGACGACAAGCAAATGCGGCTGATGATAACCGACGGGTGGTAGTCGACGTCCATCAACTGCTACAAAGGTCGGAAGTTATCCAAGAGTTTGTAATACGATGTTATATGTTACAATAGTAGTTTGGATACAACATTAGCAAATAGGGGTTGCCGACGGCGGTGAGCAAGCTTGGGGTCGCCGTTGGCATGGACCAGGGGTGGCTGGTTGTAGTTGAAGGAAGTTGATAGGCCTTGGTTGAAAGTTACCTCCGAATCTTTAGTTCAAAATAAGCTCTGAATTTTCTTCTCTTCACCCGCCTCCTCCTCAAGTGAAGAGTAGGAGTCCACTTATAGTCTATGAAATTGGGGCATTTTAGTCTATTATGGAATAACTTCCCCAACAACCTAATTAGAGGGCCTTCATTGATACTTGTTAATTATAGGAGTTTTTTTCTTATGATTTGAGGGCCTTAAACACCTTGAAATTAAACGAGCTTCATATCGCTGGATTCCTCACATCAAGACACATGATTTGACTATAAATATTTAAAACTTGAGTTAATTTGATCATTCAATTGATATTCTAAAACCTTTAAATATTCTTTAATGACTTGATCTTTGCTTGATTGACTTGAATCAAATTAATTTTGGTATTATCGGGTTCGTGTTGTCGAGATATTTAACTTGATTATAAACTTGTTGAAATTAAGGCATTGAATGATGTTGAATTTAATTCTATAACGTTTAATGGTAAAAAAAAAATCGTTCAAAGTTGTGCTAAAAAAATTTGTTGATTACAACGATAATAAAATGATAAAAAGAAGAAATAATTAGGAGAGAAATAATATAATTCACTTGATATAAAAAATAAAATATTATTTTCAATCATTTCTATTTATTTTATTTTCTTAGGTCTGGTGAGAGCTAAAGAAAAAAAAAATAAAAGTTTCTAATAATTTAGTCTAAAATATTTTAGTTCTAATATGTTTAAGTATTTTTTTATTAATAATTTTTAAACGAGGTGACTTGTGGAGATGGACGAGTCAAATTAACCTCATTAATTCAACGAGTCAATTTGGCTCATTAATTCAACGAGTCGACTTGCTCAGTTTGTTAATTTTCTACTGCCTCTTCTTGTCACTTTTGGGATATATTGTTTTTATTTGGTAAAAAAAATGCAGGTGAGAATAAGGCACCATTTTTTTGGTTTGGGCCTTATCCCAGGGTGGTTATCATGGATCCTGAGCTCGTAAAGGACGTTTTATCCAGCAAATTTGGTCATTTTGAGAAGCCAAAACCATCACAAAATATAAAGCAGCTAGCTCTAGGGCTCGCAAATTATGAAGGTGAGAAATGGGCCAAACATAGAAGAATCATCAGCCCTGCCTTCCATGTTGAGAAGTTGAAGGTACTCTTTCATTTTCGCGTCAAGGAACTTCGCCCTAGGTTAAGGAATCCAAATTTAGGGCTTCTATTTTTCCATTTTTCGTTCGTACAGATAATGATGCCGGCATTTGCTGCTTGCTGTGATGAGCTCATAAGTCGATGGGAGGGTTTGGCTGATAGTGCAGGTGTGTTAGAGATAAATATTTGGTCTGAATTGCAGAGCTTTTCTGGAGATGTCATCTCTCGTGCAGCATTTGGGAGCAGCTATAAAGAGGGACGTCGTATTTTTGAACTACAGGGAGAGCAAAGTGAGCTTGTGATGCAGTCTAATCGGACTTTGTATATCCCCGGTTTTAGGTACTTTTTTTTTATATAGTTTTCGGGAAGCAAATATCATATTGATTGAGCTTTTTGACCATAAGATGCAGGTATCTGCACAAAACCATATGAACACTTGTGAAAATAAGAAATTTTATTTGTTTGTGAAAAATTAGATTGTATCAGAACCGTCAGAACAATAACATGTTTTGGTGATAGGCAACGTAGTGAGAAATTAAGTCATCAATTCAATTATCTCTCTTATATAAGGGGATAACTCCTCTTGTAAATCTTCAAGTCTCTCATTTGATCAGTAGTGAAATCTTGAAACTAGAAGGATATGAAAATCTAAATATTTTATAAAAAACAGAAATTCTTTGGAATCCTACATGTTGATTACTAAAAACAATCATTATAATAACAGTGATATGTTGAAAATACAATAACATTAGAAAGGTCAGAAATCCCTCATCTCATTGTTAGAAAGCTATAATAGCTACAAATCATATGCCAATATGTGCATAAAAAATGTGTTAGCACAAATCACAAAGACATCACGCGGATGGCTGAAGTGATGGTGTAGCCCTGTTGGACCTACCAAGGACGGTCTAAGACCACAAACTCAGTCGGTCAACCCCCATCGTATCGGGAAGATAGTGCAGCTTATACAGATAAATGACAGATCATCACCTAAGAAATCCCTCTGCCAGATCCCGTCAAATGAACCTGGCTCTATCCACCCGGATAAACCAAGGGCGTGAAAATGTCTCCTCTAGTTTCGGAGCAGCTGATGTGAACTCTCAGCGAGCAGCTGCACGGACAGCAGTCGCACGGACAGGTGCCTGGCCTCTCACTATCACTCTGCTTGATAGCCGCCCGACACAATGACGGTCCGACCACATCCATAGGACCCAGAGGCAATATTTATAAATAGTTAGAAATGCCTTGCCGTATCTACGTCCCTTAGGGGTACAATATGTAATTGTATAATGACCCGTCTCTATAAATAATGATCCATTTTATGTATAAAGGTTACACAATTTTACTGTTCAACACTATGCTTTCGGTCTATCTCTCACCCTCTTTTAATCTTGAGTGATCTATTCCTTGGGTGTCTCTTGGACAAATTTGAATTCAATATCCTAAAAAGGTGCGGTGCGTGTGGAGTCATGTCATCGACAAGATAAGGTGCACAATGATCCCAGATAGAAATAAATAACCAAAGAATAGTAGCTAATATGGTTGCCCGCGAGATGGCACCGAGGAGTTAGTCAAGGTGAGTAAGTTGAAGGAACTGGAGGCACTGCCTAGACCCAAACGGACGAACGCTGTCCGTGTCGCCGGATAGTCCCGACCATCCTCGAAGGGATAAATGCCCTACAACAGAGCTCCCTGAAGAGGACCAGAACCGACGAGCCGTGCAGTCTCGCGTTCATACAAGGGGGGAGGCTTTCCTCCTATCACATTCACGGGCGATAATCTTCCCCACCGAGGAAATCCGTATGATGAGACTGCAGTCGTCATGTGGATAATCAACAACTTCCAAGTTGGAAGCATTCTCATTGACACTGGCAGCTCCATCTACATCTTGTTCAAGTTAGTGCTCGACAAGCTTAACCTTCGGGCTGATCGGTTGGTAGCACCGCTCGCCCACTTTTTTGTTTTCCAGGCGAAAGGATGGAGGCATTGAGCATAATGACACTGGCGATCACTTTGAGTGAAGGACATAAGCTGTACATGGAGAAGGAAGATTTCCTAATAATGGACTTGACCCCAACATTGAACGCCATCTTTGACCGACCACTGCAAAACCTCTTCAGAGCGGTTTTATCTACCTGCCACGTTGCTGTGAAGTTTCCATGGGGCGGAGAAGTGATCACGGTCAGAGGAGATTTAGAGCAGCCGAGGATCTGCTACCTCAGAGCAGCCGGGAATGTGGAGCATATGATCTGTAGGGCCGAAAGGAGGGCGGGCTTGAGACCAATGAGGCTGCCCTAAAGATCCCAGTCGGAGAGAACGAACCCGATAAATCTTTCCTAATAAGTGATGGTTTTAATGCAGAGCATCGAGAACTATTAATTCAAATACTGCAGGATCACTGCGATGTCTTCGCCTGGACCGCCGTCAAGATGCCCGGGATACCAGTCGATGTCGCCTGCCACAAATTGAACGTAAACCCTATGGAGGCTGGGTGCATCCGAGAAGTGAGGAACTCGGGGACCACACTGTCTAAACCAATCAAGGAGGAGGTGTTAAAGCTATAGGAGGCGGGGTGCATCCGAGAAGTGTTGTACTCCCTTGGCTCTCAAATGTTTTCATGGTCTAGAATGCAAACGAGAAGTGGCGGATTTGCATCGACTTCACCAAATTGAATGCTGCTTGCTTGAAGGATTGCCACCCACCGCTAAGGATTGACGCCTTGGTGGACGTAGCCGTGAGATACTCTGTAATGATTTTCTTATACGCTTTATCCGGGTATCACCGGATCAGGTTGCACCTAGCGAATGCCAAGAAGATCGCTTTCGTCATAGTTGAGGTAGTGTTTTGTTATAATGTAATGCCCGTCTGGCTTAAAGAATGGTGAGACCATATATCAACGTTTGATGGATGTAATCTTTAAAAATCAAAAATAAAAAAAATATTGAGGTATAAGTTGACGATATTCTTCTGAAAAGCTGATTGGCCAAACAATATATAAGGGACCTGAAAGAAACCTTCCAAACTTCAAAAAAATTAAATATGAGATTGAACCCCTTAAAAATGCACATTTGGATTCTCAACTGGAAAGTTCTTAGGTTTACTCTTGACCTCTAAAGGTATAAAAGTGAACCCCGACATAATCCAAGCACTGATTGACATGCCCCCCACGCCCTCCGGAATGCCCGAGAAGTCCAAAAGCTAACCGGCCAGATCGCAGCTCTAAGTCGGTTCATTTCAAGGTTTAGCGATATGTGCGTCACGTTCTTCGAAACTCGTCACGTTCTTCAAAACTCTGATAGATCGAGAGTTTCCAACAGACGGATGAATGCCAACAAGCTTTCTAGAACCTTAAGGATTCTTTAGCTTCACCACTTGTCCTCGAAAGATCGAAGCTAAACAAAGAGCTCTCTCTGTACTTAGGGGCAAGAGCTGAGGCAATCAGCTCCATGCTAATTCGAGAAAAAGCGAGAAAGCATTTATCAGTCTACTACACCAGCCGCGTGCTGCGGGAAGCCGAGGTCAGGTATCCGGTTATGGAAAAGCTAACTTTTGCTCTGATTATGTCGGCTCGCAGATTGCGACCTTATAGACACGTCTCATCTGAGTGATTACGTATCACCCGGTGAAATCAGTGCTCACTAGGCCTGAACACTGAGGTTGAATACTCAATTGGGGAGTGAAACTAAGCGAATTCAACATCACTTATGCTCCTTGAATGACTATAAAAGCCCAAGCAGTTGAAAATTTCTTGGCGGACTTTTTGGGGCAAGGGACACAACTGAAGAAAGTCAAAGGGGACCATAGGAGTAGATGCTATACATGGACGGCTCCTCGAACAGAATCGAAGCAGGACTTGAGTTGCCCTGAGTAGTCCTGCAGGAGAACACTTATACCATTCAATGGCCATAAAGTTTGAAATAACAAAAAAGCAGTTGGAATACAAAGCTTTGATTGTTGGCTTGCGTCTAGCTTATGGGATGGGCACTTGGGCCCTCATCTTGAGGTCAGACTCGTAGCTAGTGGTGGATCAGATAAACAGAGACTTTGAAGCCAAAGACGAGACGATGATGAAGTATCTTAACAAAGACAAGGTGGAAATCCAGAGATTCACGCAGTTACAGATCAAATATACCAGCTGAGAAGAAGACCAGGTAGCCAAATTTCTATCATAATGTGTTCGATTGGGAAATGAAGAACCACAAGTCCTCAACCGGAGAGTCATCAAAGAGCCCGAGGCTATGACGACTAAGAGCGAGCAAAGCAAAAGCTGGATAGGCCCATACGTCAGGTACTTAGAAATGGGGAACATAGCAGAAGTCACGAACCTGAGAAGGTTCAAGTGCAAGGTTGCACAATACCTATTAATGGAAGGAATGCTCTTTTGGAAATCGACAACGTTGATATATCTAAGGTGCGTCAGAGAGAGCGAGGTAGATGACTTTCTTTGGGACATTCATTTCGGTGAATATGGGAGCCATTTTGGAGGAATGACGTTGGCACACTGTGTCCAGTGATAGGAATATTTCTGGCCAATGTTGCCGAAGCATTCTCCAGGCGCTGTGAACAATACTAGAAATATATTCGCTACAACATCAGACAACTCACAAATTATGCCGATCACCAGCCCGTGGCCCTTTGTCATCTAGGGTCTAGATATTTTAGGACTATTCTCATCTTCTCAGGGACAATGACACTTCCTCTTAGAAACAGTGGATTATTGTTTCAAGTGGATTGAAGCCAAAGCACTCTCCCGGATCACAGTGGACTCGTCCAAAACTTTATTTTGACTGACTTGATCTGTCAATACGACCTGCCACTAGTGATCATTACGGTCAATGTTACGCATTTTGCAGATAACAAGGACTAGAGTATTTGCCATGGCCAAGAAATAAAATCAAATTTGCCTCAGTTCGTCTTTTGTGAACCAATGGCTAAGTCGAGGTGGCCAAGAAAATCGTCCTTAACTTATTAAAGAAGAAGGTAGAAGGTGCAAAAGGCAGTTGTGTGGAGATTCTCCTGTATGTTGTGTGGGATGTTCGCACAACTTCGTCAACTGCTATTGGCCAAACACCATTCATGTTGTCCCACGAGATGAAGGTCATGCTGCTAGTAGAATATAATCTCCACAGCCAAAGAGTTCTCGCATCCACGCCATTTGAAGAAATAACCTCTCAGATTTGCTGGAGGCGAACGACAAGGGAGCGATGCTCGCGCTCGACCATGTGGAGGAGGCCCAAACACATTTGGCATTTCGGTAGGATGAGGTCAAGAGAAGGGCCGCCTGCTACTACAATAGTTGTGTCCGAGAAAAAGTCTTCTCTCCCAGGGATTTGGTGCCGAAGAAGGTAGTTCCCACAACACGAGAATGGGTAGTGGGGAAGTTGGACCAAATGTGGAGCGACCTTACATCATAGAACGCCAATAGTCGTGTCCGAGAAAAAGTCTTCTCTCCCAGGGATTTGGTGTCGAAGAAGGTAGACCCCGCAGCACGGGAATAGGCAGTGGGGAAGCTGGACCAAATGTGGAGCGACCTTGCATCATAGAACGCCAAGTAGGACCCAGAGTATACAAGCTAAAGACTCATGCAGGGAACGAGGTCCCCTGAACTTGCAGAGGGGATGATCTCAATTTTTTTTCCATAAAGCTACTTCTATAATTTCGAAAGTTTCTTTAATAAAAATTATTCCTCATTTTTGCAAGCGACTCAAGATTTTCATTTAATATTATGCTAAGAGATATGTATGAAATTAACGAACACCGCACTGATTGAATAGCCGAAATTCTCAGGTTATGAAAGAACTCGGGAAACTGGACAGAACATATGGAGACGAAGAAAACTGAAGATTGCTAGCAGTGATGCAAAAATTTTCCGACTGACTAGAGGTTGAAGACTAACAGACTGTAGTGCCAAGGTCGCTTGGTTGAACCTACAAAATTGAAGATTGCTAGCTGCCAACAGACTTTGACACGAAGATCGCTCGACTACACCTAAAAAATTGAAGATTACTAAAAATTGAAAATTACTAGTTTTGGCACTAAGATCACCCAACTGAGTGGGGGGCTTATGACTAGCGCACCATGATGCCAAGATCCCTCGACTGCACCTAGAAGATTAAAGATTGCTAGCTGTGGTGCCAAGATTGCTCGATTGAGTAGAGGCCGAAGACTAGCAGACCGTGGCGCCAAGATCGCTCGGTTACACCTAGAAAATTGAAGATTGCTATTAGTGGTGCCAAGATCACCCGACAGAGTAGAGGCTGAAGACTGTAACGCCAAGATCATCCGACAACACCTAGAAATTTGAAGTTTGCTAGCTGTGGCGCCAAGAACACTCGATTAAGTGGAGGTTGAAAACCATTAGAACGTGGCACCAAGGTCGCACGGTTGCACCTAAAAAATTTAAGATTGCTAGTTGTGGCGCCAAGATCGGTCGACAGAGCGAGGCTGAAGAATAGCAAATGGTGGTGCTAAGATTGCCTGACTGAACTTGAAAAAGTGAAAACTGCTAGTCGTGGCGCCAAGATCACTCGACTGAGCAAAGACTACCAGACCATGGTGCCAAGCTCGCCTGGTTGAGCAGAGGTTGATGACTAGCAGATCGTGGCGCTAAGATCACTCGACTTCACCTAGAAACTGAAAGACTGCTAGCCGTGGTGTAAAGATCACCCAACTGAGCAGAGAATGAAGACCGGCAGACCGTGGCACCAAGATTGCCTGGTTTCATCTAGAAAATTGAAAGATTGATCGCCATGGCACCAAGATCGCCCGACTAAGCAGAGATTGAAGATCAACAGACTGAGGTGCCAAGTCTGTCGGTCTGCTTTTGGAAAATTGAAGACTGTTAGCCGTGGTTTCAATATCTTCCGACTGAGCAGAGGCTGAAGACTAGCAAAACGTGGAGCCAAGATTGTCCGGCTGCACCTAGAAAATTGAAGACTGCTAGTCGTGGCGCCAAGTAGGGGTGTAAACAACGAACCGAACAGCGAACAGAGCTTGTGTTCGTGTTCGGTTCGTTTGAAATTTAGTTTGTTTGAAATAAGCTCGTGTTTGAGATAAGCTCGTGTTCAAAATTGTTCGTGAAGTTACTGTTCATGTTCGTTTCTTAAAGAACAAGCTGAACACGAGCTGTTCGCGAACGACGAGCCAGTTTGACATCCCTAATATTAATGTATATAAATAATATATTATATTAATTATATAACTTCTATATATAAATATATAATATATAATATCTATATTAGTATATTACTAATATAGTATATTAATATATTATTATTATTAATTTATTATATATTATAATTTATAAAATTTAGTTTTTTTAAAATATCATAAATTTTTGATATATAATTATTTTAAATTATTTTATATTTCGAATAATAACGATTCGAACACGAACAAACGCATCACTGTTCGTGTTTGGTTCGTTTAACTAACCGAACGAAAAAAAATTGTTCACGTTCGTCTCGTTTACTTATCGAATGAATCGAACACCAACTCATTGACGAACCGAACACGAACTGTTTGCGAACAACGAGCTTTTTTGACGGCCCTAGATTGTCCGACTGAGTAAAAGCTGAAGAATAACAAATCGTCTGACAAAAGGCAGGATCGTCTGGTTGCACCTAAAAAATTGAAGATTCCTAACAGTGGCGCCAATATCGCCTGTCTGAGAAGAGGATGAAGACCGACAGATCGTGGCGCCAAGATCGCCCTGCTGGACCTGTAAATTTGAAGGCTGCTATTCGTGTTGCCAAGATCTCCTGGTTAAGCAGAGGCTGAAGACCAACAGACAGCACACCAAGATTGCATGACTGCACCTAGAGAATGGAAGATTGCTAGTCGTAGTGCAATGATCTCTCGACTGAATAGTAGCAGGTCGAGGCGCCACGATCTCCTGGTTGCATCTGGAAAATTGAAGACTGCTAGCCGTAGCTCCAACTTCACTCGACTGAACAGAGGCTGAAGATCAACAGACCGGGGTGCCAAGATCACTCGACTGCACTTAGAAAGTTAAAGATTGCTAGTTGTGACACTGGGATCGCCCAACTGAGTAGATGCTGAAGATCAGCAGATTGTGGCGCCAAGATCTGCATCTAGAAAATTGAAGACTGCTAGCCATGGTACCAAGTTCACCCAGTTGAGCAGAGGCTGAAATCCGACAAACCATGGCACCATGCCCGCTCGGCCTCATAAGACCGCTGCAATGAGCTATTCTGGTGCAACCTGACTTCAGGAACCTCAATCTGAAGACAAAACATACAATCGGGATCGTGGCCTACGAGTATGGTTGTGATGCCAAACTCGCAACTTACCCAAACATACATTCGCACGTCCACAAATTTTCTCAGTGGAGAGGGCAACACGTAAAAAATAATTTAATAGTTAAAAAAAAGTACTATTTAAATGAAATGCGGGAAAAATTTCCTTTTCATTTCCTCAAGAACAAAAATAATCTCCTTCTACACGTGTTTGTCGGCACGACTTAGTTGGACGGGGAGAAAGAGAAGGCAAATATCTAAATATGTGCATGTATGCCATGAATCTAAACAGCCACTGGCCCATCATCACTGTCAGTTCCTTCTTCCCCGCGCTTATTCGCCTCATCGTCATCAGAGTCCAAGAAGAGTGAATCAATGTTGTCCATATTACCTCACTTTGGGCCCAACAAGCCGGCCTTTAACGAAATGCTCGACAAAAATGGGAAGGTCGACCTTGATTTGATTTGAGAACGCCACAATGACCTCTTCCTTCAGAATCGTCCCTAGCACCTTTGCCTCCAATTCTTGGTTCTTGATAGTCAAAACTACAATGGTTTGCTTGCGTTCCCCGACCTTAGCCTCTAATGCGTGGGTCGAATCTTTTAAATCTTTTCGCAGGCACAAGAGCTCTAGTTTGGTATGCCTTTTGTCTTCAGATACCTCGACCATCATCTGCCTGTCGACCTTCCTTTTCTTATCCTCTTGTATCAAAGCCTTCGCCTAGCAATGACACACAGAGAGGGCCAATGTGACACATCTATTTGAAGTTTCGCATAGCTTAGGATAAGATATGCTCGCCAAGACATAATTCAAGCTATCTTACCACATCACCTTAGCCAAATAACTAGAAAGGTCATTCGTCTCTCTGGAAGGAAGGACAGTGAACCAATCTTGCTGGGTGTCCACCATCAGATACCTGCCCCTCGAAATCTCTAAGTCATTCATTGTCCCATCCATCTAAGGAATCCACCTCGGAGGCGATCCCCCAATATCGGATGGAGGAAGCGACGTCGGTTTCACCTCTTCGGGCCCTTTCTGTTTCGGGTCCCAATTAACCCTCTCTGGGAATTCATCCTCGAAAACATGTTCGCCTCCAGAAGAATGGCTCTCATAGGCGACATGCGTTGAGCGACAACCCTCTTCCATGGATCGATGTATGCAACGCCTGTCCCCCTTTCTGTTCTTTCCTAGTCGGGTGGACTGGGGAAATCTCTTCTCCAGAAAACGACTTCTGCGACCCCAAAGTTCCAGATGGAGTCTCACGAGGTACAAATGAGGTGTCTGCGGCAACCCGAAAAAGGTTTAATAAAAAAGGGGAAAAAAGTGGGAAAATAAAAGATATATTAAGAAATAATTTATTAAGAAATAATTTATTTCTGTTAGAAGTTATGAAGAATAAATTATTTTTTTTAGAATAAAAGTTATTTTCTTTCCAATTTTCTATTTATTTTCTTGGATTACGGGCTATTTCCTTTCTTATTTTATGCTTTCCAAATGTTTTGTTATTTTTTTATCTTCAAATAATTAATTTGAATTGATTAATTGAAGATGTTGGGTGATAATATTTCCTTTCATATTATTTCTTTTTTTATTATCTTTTCTATCTAGGATTCATATAAGGGTTATTTATATCCCCTCTCATATCAATGAAAAAAATCTGCTTTATTCTGCATATCAATGAAAAAAATCTGCTTTATTCTGCATTGTTCTAAATTTTAACATGGTATTAAAACAATGTTCTCTACCCTAGCTGTACTTGTCTAAAAAAAATTTAAAATGAAGCCAGAAACCAATGGCTTGATAATAAATACAAAAATAAAAGGGCCAGGATATCGCATAAAACTAATACAGAGAAAAAAATAAAATAAAAAGGTTTTTGCAAGTGCAGGTAAACTGATATAGGTTTCCCGAAACCGCAACCATTTTCTGCAATGAAAACCATGTTACACGAATTTTGAAGAAAAAAAGAGTGGGTTTTCTTTATCCCTGCTAGCTTTAGATCGAGCAGCAAGGAGGACGGTGAGTGGTGATTTAAAAAAAAAATAAAAATCTAACCTCTTGGACTCGAGTGGAATCGAGCTGTCGATCCTCAACGCGATCGGTGAGCTTGTCGAGGGCTTTACTCTGCTGCTGGAGATCCTTCGAGTCCGGAACCTTCACCACCCCCTCATCTCCGCCCTCCATCTCTGTTTCCTGTTACCCACCCTCCTCACTTGCCTCAATCGAGTCGGCTCCAATTGCTCTCGGAAACTTACAACTGAAGTTTTGGAATTTTTATTCGGTCATGAATGTATTCGGCTGTACCCAATTAAAAATGGCCACGTGGAATTCCGATCCATTTAGGTTAAAATTTTGTTATATTATATCCGTTAAACCCTAAACCCAATCAAAAAAAGCTCAATTTTGTCATTTTTGATTCACGCCAACTGCCAAAAAGTGATATTTTGTCTCCTTTTAGATTCAGGGATTCAGGATATTCTCATTTAGTTTCCTCGTATTCGTTGAACTTGGTTCGATGGAAGTAATTATTGACGATGAAATGTTGTTGGAATCTCAAAATACTTACGAGAAACATGATAATGAGATGAAATCTCAGAATATTTTCGAGAATTATGAGAATGAGCAGAGTTTAGATACGTCAGAAGGAAATCGGCAGATACGTTATACTTGTTTGACTGCAGATTTAGCTTTTAAGGAATATTTATATTGTTAATGAAGTTTGCTCTGTTTTTATATGACGTTTAACGCTAAGTTTCGGTAAGGATGAGATGTGGTGTTATTTAGGTAATATCACAGTGATATACTGATTGTTTTTGGAGTTGTTTTCCATTTCTGATTGTTCTTTATAGTTTTAGTGGGTTAAATGACTGTCATAATGAAGTGTTGTTCTCGTCGCCGTGATGGGATTAATGGGTAGCTATTCTCGTCGCCGTAATGGTGTCAAAGTGTTACAGTATCATTTGCTTGTAACGTTATTGTCGTGGGGATTTGGTGTTATTTTGGTAGTATCATAGTGCTATTAAGGTAATATTAGATCTACTGACTTGGTTTTGTTTCTAGGGTATTATGTTGACGTTTAATGATGTTATGCTTGTGTGATGCTTGTGTTATTGTGATGTTATGCGTGTGTTTTTTTGCC
>NW_018164547.1:1449483-1449857 GCF_001263595.1 Phalaenopsis equestris | reverse complement strand
AACAGAAACTAGCAACAGCTTATTCTTCTTAAAGGAGCAGACCACCTGCCTGTATGAACCCAAAAAACTCTTCCCTTCTCACTAAGTTGGCAGACTGATATATAGCACATCACATGGATGAATAAAATAAAGACAAAAGACCAGTTACAAGAGCCCAAGTAAGAGCCTATTTAGGGCCCATTATAAGTGTATGAATTTGTATTTTATTATTTAAATTTTAAATTTAAGTTCAATAATTTTTTACCTATCAAATTTGGTGGCTTATATGAGCTGGTCAAAAAAATTAAAAATTAAAAATTATTTAGGAAGGTAGTTGGCACTTTTCTTCATTAATGGCCGCCTATATTTCCCTCCAAAATTTCTCTACTTTTATT
>NW_018164547.1:1439713-1449383 GCF_001263595.1 Phalaenopsis equestris | reverse complement strand
TATCTTCAAACTTTTTTTTTTCTGTTGAGAATATCTTTCATGAACTTTACATGGCATGGAATTTGTTCTAAGGCTTCAACAAATGGAATATTGATTGTAAACTTCTTAAATATTTCTAGAACTTTTGAAAATTGCTTATCCAACTTCTGTTGTCGAAGTCATTGAGGAAATGGAAGTGTTGATTTTTCTAAATCATTTTACGGCGGAGAAATAGGTATTTCGAAATCTTTCGGAGCGTCCTCTTTTGATTCTTCAATTTCTTCTTTCTCTACTTTAATCTCTTTTTGATACCTTCTAACTCTCTTTAGCTTCTAAGTTGTACGGCTTTAACTTGCTCTTTATTCTGGTCTTTTGGATTTGATTCAGTATTACTAGGAAATGTTCCTAGAGATCTATTATTTAATGAACTTGCAATTTGCCCAAGTTGATTCTCAATATTTCTAATTGTAGCTCCTTGACTTTGTAACTTATTATCCATTTGTAACACCAATTCTTCTATAGACAACTTTTTATCCTTAAATTGTGTTTTACTGTTGAAACCTAGAGGATAAGTAGATCTATAATTATTATTACCTTGGTTGTTCCAGTTTCCCAATGGGTTTACTGGTTGTTCCCCCATTACTGATTATTACCACCCGAATTGTTATTCCAGTTAAAGTTGGGATGGTTAGTCCAACCTGAGTCATAATAATTAAAATATGGGTTATTTTTCTTATTATTTATGACATTCAAAGTTTCTAATGATACTTGCAAATCTACCATTTGGCCTAATGAATTCTCTTTGATTATGGAAATTGGTTGATAAAAATTCATTCCAAATTGGTCTAACTTCCTTGAAATTGTAGCAACTTGATTTCTTAACATAGTAAATGCATCAGTTTCAAGAGTATTGGCTACTTTCTTAGGATTTACCCTCTTAGAAGGCCATTGAAAATTTTTGGTAGCCATCTCTTCAATTAAAGCATAAGCGTCATGAAATGGTTTTGACATCAATGAACCACCAGCAGTGACATCAATAATATACCTAAGAGAACCAATTAATCCATTATAAAAGGTTTGAATTATTAACCAATTTGGTATAGCATGGTGTGGACACTTTCTTAAGAGTTCTTTAAATCGTTCTCATGCTTCATAAATAGATTTCCCTTCAAACTGATTAAAAGATGTAATATCATTTCTAAGCTTCACAGTTTCTTATGGTAGAAAATATTTAGCAAGAAATTTTTGTACTAAATCATCTCATGTCCTGATAGATCCAAGTGCTAACGAATTCAACCACATCTTAGCTTTATCCCTCAGTGAGAAAGGTAATAACCTAAGTCTTATGACATCATCGTATTTAATTGTAGCACACAATTCTGGAAAATTGATAAGATGTGAATTTGGATCTTTAGTTGGTGATCCCCCAAACTGATTATTTGATACCATTTGGATAATAACAGGTTTAAGCTCAAATGAATTAGCCACTACAGTAAGTTTATGAATTCTACAATGAAGGCAATCTACAGTAGGGTTGACATAATCTCTTAAAGATCTAAACTCTTGATGAATTTCAGCATTTTGATTATTTTGGTTTGTCATTTATGTAATTTTTTTGGCTTTTTCAAGATTTTTTATTTTTTTTGTTTTTCTGATTTTTCTAACAGTTCTCTCTACTTCAGAATCGCAGGACACTAGTCCTTCAAATGCTGAACTACACATACACTAACACAAAATAAAATAAAATAAAATAAAACATACAAAATAAGATACAATATTTAAATTTTAAATAAGACTTTCTAAAAATAGAAATTTACTTAGTTTTCATCCCCGACAACGGCGTCAAAAACTTGGTACCCAAACTTAATGCTTATGCACAGTATAACAATAGCTCAGATGATATTTTTCACTTATATTTTCTTATTTTGCAACAAAACCAAGAACTTGATCCTGAAGAAAAAATAAGAATTTAACTTTTTTAATTTATATATATCTATATTAAGATACTACGTAAGTATACATATCGTTATCAAGTAATATAGGACTTTTTAATTAAGACCTGAATATCGAACACACAAGAAATCTTTTTAGAAAGTTTTTTTTTATTTTTAAAAAGATAATTACTTAAACTAAAAATGATTTTTGCAGGAATTTAAAATTTAAATATTTTTAGTATTTTTGATATTTTAACGAAACAGTAATAAATAAAAAGATAACTAAAGTTTTTGTAGAAGAAAAGTGCTTAATATGAAAATATCTTTCTTCTTATCATGAATCAGTAATAAGTATAGGAATTATATTGCTGAAGTATGCAAATTGTGTTGTACCAAATAGGAGCAATTACATTCTTTACCCTTACTAAAGATGCTATAAAGAACATTTGCTAATTTAAAGTTTGAATAGTTCTGAAGATCGGCTAGGCAGAAGATACTAGCTCTCACTCTAGAGTTCCCTCGATTCCCTCCATCTGGGGTTAACATTCTCGTATCAGAACCTAAAATAATAAACCAAGTTGAGGGCTTTAACATGTCAATTTAAAGTCCTCTAACTCTACACACATCAATGAATATTTCTCTATTTATTTGGACTCAATCATATGAACTACAACCTCATGTGATTTTTTCCAATTGACTATTAGTTGACTAAGATAGTACCATTTTGAATCTTACATGTTCTCACAATAATAATTAACATCTTACTTGGCCAAATTAAGAAGTAAATGAAGTGCATGTATTTAAATCATCACAACTTCTTCCAGTATTAATGATCAATACTCTCTACAACTTCCATTCAAAACTTAATTACTTATCATTTTAAGAAGAAAGAAATCTCTTCTCTTTTACAATCACTCAAAATAAAATAATAAAAAGGATAAAGTAAATAAAAAGTGGTTCATGAAAATCTCTCTTGACTAACTCCCCAGAGAAGAACTTTCAAAACTTGTCAATATTTTCAGGATTCACATTTTTTCGGACCTTTTTAGGACTCTTTTCTAAGTCCTCTCTTCTTTCTTTTATAGTTTTCCAAGAGGTGCATTGGCATCTCTTCAAAATGTGTCTTGATTCAATGTATTTGCCCAAGAGACGCATCCGCATCCTTTCATGATAATTTTTGTCCATGGTGGTTACAACCACCTATTAAGCCAATGAGTGCCTCAAAACCTCTTCAAAATCCGTGAAAACCGATTTTAATTGTCTAGTAACTGCCACTGGCGCTTAAGCGCAGGGTTTTGGTGCTTAGGTGCGGCCTTCTCTGTTTAACTGGCGCTTAAGCGCCGGATCTGGCGCTTAGGCGCCAAAACTTATATGCACAAATTTTCACCTTTTTGCTCCAAATTTGATCATTTTTCACTCCTTTAAGCATTTTTTTTTCCATTTTTACTTGTATCTATAAGAAAAACAAAAAAATACCTTCCATTAAAGCATAATATCTCAAAAATAGGTATAAATGTGTGTCTAAAAATACTATATATTTTAGGTGTATCAATGAACCACCAATGTTTAGCGCTATCTTCAGTCGCTCAGTGCTCAACAATTTTAGAGTTGTGGTATCTACATATATTCCATGTAGTGGTGAAATTTCCTCATGGTGTGAAAATTGTGACCTTGCATGGGAACTTGGAGCAGTTTGGAAAGTGGTACCTCCAAGCGGTAGTGAGTATGAAGTAAGAAATGTTAAACATACAACACCAATGAGAAAGGGACTTAAAACTGATGAAGCCACCTTTAAGATCCCCACTAACCTCAATGAGCTTGATTAAGTTTTTTCTATTTAGTGAGTCTTTTGATGTAGGTAAAAAAGATGCATTGATCCATAATCTTCAAAAGCACTGCAACATCTTCGTTTGGTCGGCCACTGAGATGTATGACATCCCCATAGACGTGGCTTTTCATCGCCTCAATGTCAGCCTAGTCGTTCTGCTTGTGAAACAGAAGATATGATTGTCAACCATGACACTGGCTAGATCAATCCACGAAGAGGTAATAAAGATCAAGGAGGTGGGCTACACTCGGGAAGTACAATATCACGTCTAAGTATCCAATATGAGTATGGTACAGAAGTCCAACAAAAAAAGGATGATGTGTGTGCACTTCTCCAATTTGAATGAGGTTTGTCCCAATGATGGCTACCACCTACTGAGGAACGATGCACTGGTGGATTCTACATTTGGACATTCAATCATGATTTTCCTAGATACTTTCTCCGTATACCATCATATAAAGATGCTCCTAACCGACGCTGAGAATGCCTCTTTTATGATGAGTGAGGGATTGCATTATTTTATTGTAATGTCCTTTAGGCTGAAAAACACTAACAATACTTACCAGTGCCATATGGATATAGTATTTTCTTAGCAAATAGGAAAAAATATTGAAGTCCATGTCAATGATATTTTAGTTAAAAGTAAGTCAGTCAATTAACATATAAATGACTTAAAGAAAATCTTTTCAGACATTCGGGAAATATAATATGAAATTAAATCCATTAAAATATATGTTTGGAGCTCAGCCAGGAAGTTCTTAGGGTACTGCTTGACGCCCGAAGGTATAAAAGCTAATCCTGAGAAAGTAAAGGCACTCCTAAATATGTCTTCTTCGTGGAATACCAATGAGGTGCAGAAGCAAACTGGCCAATTAACAACACTTAGTAGATTAATTTTCAAATCCGACAATAAATGTGTTGTTTTGTTTAAGATATTAAAGAAATTCAAAAACATTTAATGGCCAAATGAATGCGAGTAAGCATTCCAATTTTTGAAGCAATCACTAGTCTCACCTTCACTACTGCAAAGCCTGAAGCTGAAAAAGGAATATCATTGTATTGGGACTCGGGCCTGAAGCCACCAACTAGGTCTTAGTTCAAGAGAAGCTAGAGAAATAATTTCCCATTTACTAAACTAGTCGAGTCCTCGGGGGAGCTTAGTTCAGGTACTCAATTATAGAAAATCTAACATTTGCTTTTGATTGTCTTTGCTCACAAGCTTCGATTGTATTTTTAAGTGCATCCAATAAGACTGATTACCGACCATCCACTCAAATTTGTACTCACTCATCTGTAACACTTCGGTCGGCTCTTGAAGTGGGCTATGGAACTTAGTGAATATGACATCAGTTGCATTCACTGGATGGTAATTAAGTCGAAAGGTGTAGTTGAATTTCTAGCCAACTTTTCCAAACATGATAGATCGAGTGAAAGCGCTGAAACATGTGAAAAACTTGGACCCTATGTGTTGATGGAGCCTCCAGCCAAGCAAGTGCGAGAATCAGGATGGCTCCATGTAGTATGACCGGAGAGCATCTTTATCATTAAGTCTCCATATAATTCAAGGTTATAAATAATCAAGTAGAATACAAAGTGTTAAGAGCCAAACTATGAAATGGGCGTTGAGCATCTCATGATTAAGTTAGATTCTCAACTTGTTTTTAACCAATTCATGGAGAATTCAATGCTCGAGTGAGATGATGATTAAATATTTGAACAAGGAAAAGATGGAGAGGGGAAAGTTTGCAAACTTTCAAATCAAATATGTTGGATGGGAAGAAAACCAAATGATTGATCTTCTGTCAAGGAATATGTGCTTTGAATAAAACACTCCATGTAGGCTTTTCTGACCAACCATAGAAGAGTTAGAAAAAATGGAGGTAGAGGGTGAGAGCATAAAAAGTTAGATGGATTCCTACGTTTAATACCTAAAAACAAGAAAGTTCCTCGAAGAAGTAACAAATCCTAGGCGGTTCAAGTTTAAATTTGTCCAATACCTCTTCATCAAAGACAAACTCTTCCAAAGGTCAACACTTCATTATTTCTAAGGTGTGTGAAAGAAAATGTGATGGAGGAGATCCTCTGAAAAGTGCATTTTCGCAAATGTTGTTGCCACTTTGGTGAAAGACCTTAGCTCGCCATGTTCAGAGGCACGACCATTCTTGTCAAACCTCATGAAGGATGTAGAAAATTTCTCTCGAAGGTGTGGGTAGTGTCAAAAGTACACTGCATTGTTGCATCAATAGACCCAAAAATTACAACCAATAGTTGGTCATTGGCTTTTTGCTATTTTGGTATGTGATATTCTTGAGTTATTTTCTCCTTTAAAGTGGCAACAAAAATTTCTCTTGGTCATCGAAGATTATTTTTTCAATTGGATTGAAGCTAAAGCTCTCACCTAAATCACCACAGAAGCCATCCATAATTTTACTGGATGGACATCATCTGCCAATATGGCCTACCTTTAATACTCATCACCGATAATGATGCCCAATTTGCTGATCATGGGTTAAGAGATTTATGCCAAAGTTAGGGAATCAACATTAAATTTGCATTGTACATTACCCTCAAACAAACAGGAAAGCAAGGGTTGTGAACAAGATCATCCCAACTCTTCTAAATAAGAAGGTCGAAGATGCAAGATGAAATTAGGTGAACTTGCTCTCATCCGTTTTATGGGTTATCCTAATCACTCCATCGTCAGTGATTGGGCAAACACCTTACATTCTTTCTCATGGAATGAAACAATGTTACCGGTCAAATAAAATTATCATAGCCAAAGATTCATCACTAAAACATCTTTCAACGAAAAGAATCTCACTGACTGGCAAAATGTGAATAGTGAAGGAGTGGTGCTCACTCTCGATCTGCTTGAAGAAGTTCAAACCAATGCAACACTTTGATTGGAAGATATAAAAAGAACTACTCAATATTATAACAAGGATGTCCAAAAAGGATATTCTCACTTGGCAACCTAGTTCTAAAGAAAGCCGATCCAACCACATAAGGACAATTGGTTGCCAAGCTCAATCAGGCTTAGAATAGTCCCTTCATAATTGACCAGCAAGTCGCCTCAGGAGCGTACAAGCTAAAATCATACACCGAGAGAAAGGTTCAACGTACGTGGAGTGAGGATGATTTTAAATAAACATTTCCTAGAAATAAATTGTAATGTACCCGTATTTTAGAAAAATAGCTTGATAACTCTCATATTTAGCATGAACCTTTGTTTTATTTTCATACACTTGCAAGAAAAATCTAACCGTGCAATTGTAACCCAAATCTAACATTGCTTGGTAAACTGAAAAGTCAATGAGCCTTACATCAAAGTAATACTCAGGAACTGAGGTGCCCTATTAAGATGACCAAAAGGAGTGTTTTAATGTTTGGTCTCAATAAGAGAAAAGACTATCAAAAGACACGTTCTGACGTTCAGTCATAATGAAAGATGCAATACCGGATAAAGCATTATGATTGTTGGTCATGGACCCCTTGCTTGAATTTTTTCTATGTTATGAGTTAATCATTAGATGCGATCATTAGCCCAGTAGTGATAAAGCTCCATAGAAAGGGAACTGAGAAAAAAACCTTAAAAAAAATTACAATCGACTACCCCTACAAGGCACAGATCAACTGAACAAAATTTTTGGGTTTGGTAAACTAAAACTTAGGTCAGCCTAAAAAAGATAGTTGAATGACTCATAAAAAATCTGAATGGTCGATTGCAACATCATGATATCAAATAAGTCCTCAGAAATGACATTAACTTTCAAGTCTTTAATGACAAAGAGCAAGAATCAAGGTGAAAAAATACGTCAATAAATGTTTAACAAACCGATTTAGTTTAATCACACAAAATGTTACAAAAAAAAGACTGAAAGGTCATGTAGTCATTTGCTACAAAACTATCGTGCATAACATCTTCATTACATGTAAATAAAACAATTAAGAAAAGATAAGAATTTGAATATAGGGATCATGGGGTCGAGTGTTGGACAACCCTCCGTTCGCCAAAATATTTCCCTCAAATTCATTTTGTTGTTCGGATGTAAAGGGGGGCATCAAAAAGCTTTAGGCATCAAAAAGCTTTCTAAACTCATTGATATTAAAATACTTAAGCTCAACCATGCCTAATCTCACAAATTCATCAACCATTATTTGTTGATCATCCTCCAAGTAATCAACTTACCCATCAAAAAGTTCTTCAGTTGTAGTATACTTTTAGTTCTAGGGCTCGCAAAAGGTATTTTGTTGTTAGTTTTAATGAGGAGGTGATTGTGGAAAGGCAAGTGTGGGAAGTCCAGGAAAAAGGTAATATGCGACTTCGACGACATTTGGATGGGATTACAGGGATAAAGCTGCTGTTGGACAGCAGGTTTGGCATCATCGGCGCCTGTCCAGCTGCAAAAAGCAAAGAAAATTCTGAATCGGCAACATTCGGGCGGCGACGAAGTTCCAACGCTTGTTTCTAAGTAAGATATAAATATACTGCTTGCAAGAAGAAGATGATATAACACTCTGAAGAATTGAAGAGTATAGCACAGAGAAAAGTCTCTCAAATTTATAAAATCAATAAAATTGAAAATCCAAAATGTTAATACAAATTATATAAAAATCTTCTAATAGAAAATACCGAATTAAAAAATAAAAAAATAGAAAAGAACCATAAAGGAAAGAAATAAATGATATTTAAGTATGCTAATAACTTTCTTTTGCCATTTCAAACATTATTGACTTTGCTTGCTTGCTTGCACAAAATCGGGTACTTTGTATTTGCATTGATTGAGTTCAATTAAACGATATTTGTACTAAAGACTTTGTTTGAGTCTACTCTTGTATGTAAAGTATTGCTTATATACAGAATTGAGTTTATGATTTGTATTACTTGAGTATATTAGAACATCCGTTTTGTTGTAGACCCTGTTAAGTCTACCTTAAACTTAGATGATTGGGTTTATAGGTGAAATAAATTATCATACTCATGAACGTAATTATCCCTTTTTTTGTTTTGAAAATTGTTTCTCTTTACAAAATGATTTGAATGCAATATGTGAATTAAAAATAAATACCTTTTGTCAGTTCATAAAAAAATGTATTTGATTCTTAATCCATAATGATATGTTTGTTATATTAGACTAAAAATATTGGTTTAGACATTACTCTTTAAGGTTGATTGTATGAACTCAAATATTCATGATGCGGAGAATCAAATTTATGGCCCAGTCAAGTGACATCACGCAACACCAAAATTATATATATATATATATATATATAATTTTGGTGTTGCGTGATGTCACTTGACTGGGCCATAAATTTGATTCTCCGCATCATGAATATTTGAGTTCATACAATCAACCTTAAAGAGTAATGTCTAAACCAATATTTTTAGTCTAATATAACAAACATATCATTATGGATTAAGAATCAAATACATTTTTTTATGAACTGACAAAAGGTATTTATTTTTAATTCACATATTGCATTCAAATCATTTTGTAAAGAGAAACAATTTTCAAAACAAAAAAAGGGATAATTACGTTCATGAGTATGATAATTTATTTCACCTATAAACCCAATCATCTAAGTTTAAGGTAGACTTAACAGGGTCTACAACAAAACGGATGTTCTAATATACTCAAGTAATACAAATCATAAACTCAATTCTGTATATAAGCAATACTTTACATACAAGAGTAGACTCAAACAAAGTCTTTAGTACAAATATCGTTTAATTGAACTCAATCAATGCAAATACAAAGTACCCGATTTTGTGCAAGCAAGCAAGCAAAGTCAATAATGTTTGAAATGGCAAAAGAAAGTTATTAGCATACTTAAATATCATTTATTTCTTTCCTTTATGGTTCTTTTCTATTTTTTTATTTTTTAATTCGGTATTTTCTATTAGAAGATTTTTATATAATTTGTATTA
>NW_018164547.1:1435004-1438236 GCF_001263595.1 Phalaenopsis equestris | reverse complement strand
ACCCTATCACGGATAAGACTTTTGGTTCTTTATAGTGTGACATAAATTGCATCCAAATTTTCCATTTTAGCTCTTAGCTTGCGGTTTATATTTAATTCACTGCATTATTATATCCAAAAGATCATTTTGATTGTAGTTGCTATAAATTTCTAGCAAATTGATTTATTGTAAATTTCAACAGCTTCTCTGTATTTTTCTTGATTAGGGGGGCATCTACAGGAGTATTGAGCCCCTATATTATGCCTAAAAATGTATGTATGGGTGCTGTAAATCACAACCAATGGTCTTTCAAACCAACAAGTAAAAAAATGTATTGGTTTCTGTATCCACCTAAAAGAATTTAACAAAAATTTCCTCATTTAAATAAAATAAAATACATACAGCTTAATTTAAGCAGTCTAAAATATTCTTTCCATTGCTTGTGATTTTCACATGCACAAAAAGGTTGCATATATATGGTTTTCAAGATGTTGTGATTTATGGTAGATGTTGTGATTTATGGTTTGTTGTGATTTATGGTTCTATTTGCTAAATTACATGCATGTTTAATTGTGCATACTTGTACGTATGTCCAATTATTCCTGGCAAATGTATGAGCTCACATTTAATCAGCTAATTTTGTTGTTTGAGGAGTAAAACAAAAATTGATTTCAGGGAAAATGGCTTTCTTAGTTATAGGAATTATATGATTAAGAATTATACTAGGATGGAGGCACTGCATCATTGTCTCAACATGCCATTGGCTGTTCTTGAAATTGCAGTTACTTCAGTAGCATGCTTTAATTGAAATTCACGTTTTCTTATGTATCGAGAATAATAATACTTTTATCTTAACTCTTCATTTATATGATTTAAAGCTAATTTTTGTAGGTACGTGTTGTCCGTCGTGACAATGGCGTGAAAGTGGATATACCGGTGGTCAATTTGGTTGAAAAGATAAAGGAAGTGTTAATAAGCATTCAGGAAGACCTTTTTAATACTGCCAAACAAAAACGAGATGCCAGCATTAAACTTGTGCAAACATGGGATGAATTCATTGCTGCCCTCAATGACAAAAAGATGATCCTTGCTCCTTGGTGTGATGAAGAGGTATGTATCAATTTTTAACAGTGCAGTTTTTAACTGGTTTTTTTGTGATGAATTCTATAATATTGGTTTTGTGGTTATTTGTTTTCCTTTATGTCTTTAACATTCAAGTTTGTATGTGGTGAGCATTTTTTGGTGTAACAGTTAGAATTGTTACCACATGCATTCTAGCTCTGTTATCCTAATGTGTACTGAGGGGTCACTGAGCAATACTTTGACTGTATTTTTTGTGGCAAGACTAGTCATACTTTGGTTGAGACTTTTTGTAAGACTTTTAAACCCCATGAGCTTGTAGATAACCGATTCATAATGTAAGCTACTAATAAAATATCTTCCTCTTGATATTATTTTGGAACTTTCTTTTGAATAATGAGAGCTTTTGTGATAGAAAGTGTTGGTTTTTTTGTGAACTACATTTTTTTGGGGTGTGTGTACACAATATTACTAATTTATCATCTCTGTTGTTAAGAGTATGAGGAGATAAAATTTGTTATTAATTTTGACATATAATACCAAATTAAATTTTGAACATGTTAAAAATGTGAGAAAGATAGTATTTATATCACTTTAGGCTTGTAGGAAGGACAAACTATTGTGCTCTCAAGATGTTAGGTGTAGAACATGGTACCATGTATCACAATGAATGAGAGAAAAAGGATTTGGGTTTTTGTATTACTTATTAACAAACTTGTGAGCTTGTGTTTTGTTAGTTGTCGAACACCGCAATAAATTATTAGTTATAAAAAAAAGACAATAATTATTTTTATAACTATAATGTATTTTTAGCTTTTTTTAATTAGAATCGTACATGGGTATTCTATGCCTTCCTTTATTGTTTTCTTAAATTCAAGTTTTCTGGAAATTTTGTGTTTATGTTTAATAAGAATTTGTTTTTATGTAGGAAGTTGAGAAAGAAGTGAAAACACGAACAAAAGGTGAACTTGGAGCTGCTAAGACATTATGCACCCCATTTGAAGTTTTCCTTTTTGTATTACATCCTAGTCTTGTCAGTTAGCAGAATAGCACATCCAAATGCTAAAGTTAATATAAAACAACTTTTACTGGAAAGGTGCAATATGGATTAGGAATAACTTTCAAAAACAAAACTGTAGATGATTATTTACCTTTGACGCATGATTGGTTTACATAAAATATTATTTAAGTCCGACAACTTAAATTACTTGAAAGGTGCAATACGTATTAGGAATAGCTTTCAGAAGCACAACTGTATTTTTAACGATGATTATTTACTTTTGATGCATGATTGGGTGTTATTTAAACTCGACAGCTTAAATTATATGATTTTATGTCAAAATGGATATTTTTTCCATTAAAATATAAATAATAATGAATGAGACATAATTAATTGTGTTCAACATGCTTAATATTTCATTTTATAAGAGTGATCTTCTGGATTGTTGAACCTAATTCCAAATGGTATGAGAAGGTTTCTCGAAATACATGAGAAAACACTCACCACACTCCAGAAAAGCACTTAACAGGCTACATTGGTTGGAGTTTCAAAGGGAGGCTTTTTTGTTATTTTTATTTCATTCATTATCGTCCTTAGTATGGGCAAAAGAGACTGGCTTTTCGGGGGAGGTAGTCAGACAAGCACTAAGCAAGGAAACCCCTAGCAAAAGAAAATTCTAACTGTCTATCATGAGATAATGCAGAATGATTCATTTAGACTGTTGAGCTAATTAAATTATAAAACTATAGAAAGAGGACAGTTCTCTATAAGCGAGCTCTTACGCTCCTTAGGAAGGCCGAATGAAGGTATTCTGAATGTTGGGCCAATCTCAAGAGATGGATTTAACACTAGCTATGAAAAGAATAATAAAAAATTAAAAATAGATAAGGATGGTAATATCCCTAAATAAACTAAACAAACCGCATGATTTCATTTGAAAATTTAAAAATAAATGAAGACGGTAATAACCCTAAATAAACTAAACAAACCCCATGATTTCATTTGCATTGTTGGACATAAAAATAAAACCTAAATTTCATATAAATAAATACAAAAAATTTGTGTATCCAAATTACATAATAAAACAATATATCCATGAAATTGCATCAAAAGTCTTTAATTTATAAAAAAAACGTGTAACTATGCATGTAAATGTGTTCTTTAGGCCTTTAG
>NW_018164547.1:1428220-1434893 GCF_001263595.1 Phalaenopsis equestris | reverse complement strand
ATAATAATAATAATAATAATAATAATAATAATAATAATAATAATAATAATAATAATAATAATAATAATAATAATAATAATAATAATAATAATAATAATAATAATAATAATAATAATAATAATTATAATAATGCAGAGACTTGTTTATATTAGCAGAGGGATCAAATATTTTTAGAATGTAACAAAGTTTTGAAAGCTGTCGTGACACTAAGTCTTTCTTGAAAATCTGAACAGGTGTAGCATGGAAATTGACCCAAACAGAAAGGTTTGACTTGAAATTTTTGCAAAACTAGTTCAAAATTGTGAATAGAGTGGTTAATTGATCTGAAAATGCAAGATATTTGGAGGCATGTACATTGTATCAAGAACATTCAATTCTGGGTTGGTTTGATGGGACAATGGCCAAAACACCTACTTTAGCCCAATTGATTTGAATCTGAGGAACGAAAATTGATCTAATACCAAATTGATAATGCAACACATGTAGAGAAGAGAAGCAGGTAGTGGAAAGAAGAAAATTAGAGTACTTGCAGTGAAATCTTCTTAGCACATAACATTTGATTCTATCACAGAATAGATCATTTAACCTTAGTTCTAGCACAAAATAGAAGTCTTCTTCATTATAATCCAGCATACTACCATGAAAATTAGCCTATTCCACCTTATATTTAGCATCATGTAAACCTCCATTTTATATTATCCCTAACAAAACTAGCAACAAAATTGAAATATAATATGCATGATGTGGCCGCACTATAAAATATGCAAGTTTTCTAGCGGGATAACTTTAAAAATCTTAGATGTAGACTTTTCTATTCTATTAATTATTTATTATTAGCAAATTCAACTAGATAACATAAATTTGCTTCTCTCTAAATTGTCTTCAACTTGACATCTAAGTAGGCTTTCTTAGGCTATGATTGATGGCCTTAGTGATGTGTGAGCTAAAATTGGGACATTGTACTGTAGTAGCTACAGAATCGTAGGTGTGTTACTGTAGCTGCTGCAGTAACCGCGAGGGATCCCTTTTACTTATATTGATTCCCTACCTTATCTACCACTTTCTACTTCTATCCCAATTTTATATTCCTTCTTTTCTCATCACCCCTCGTTTATTTATTGTCTATTTTTCTACTTACCTAATCTACCTACTCCCCTCTTCTTATTTATACATTTTGATCAGTATAGATTTTTGAGTGTTTTTTTCGAGGTTCTTTCCCTCCGGGGGCTGTACCCGACGATGAGAAGGTGCTCCGGTTGTAACTCGTCTGAGGCGATGACCGTCTCCAACGGTCCGGGTGGTGCTCCGCAGCCCCTCCGGCCTCAATTCCAACACTCACTCATTGCCTCTGGTCTTCTTCCTATTGCCCTGCAAGCCCTCCTTCCTCATTCTAGCAGCAGTCTTGTTACTGTTTGACGTCTCCAAGTCGCTGCCCCATTGTATCCGACCCCGCCGACACCTTTCTCGTTGCTGCTTGGCGCTTTCCATAGCTATCTCTGCACCGTCCAGCAGTCGCCAAGTCCCTTCCTGACCGGCCTCTGTCGCCGAAAACCCTTCTTGGGTCTGTCCCTCAGCCCTCCCATCCAGATCCCGCCACCGGTCTGCTTTTGCCCCAGACCACCGCAATTTCATCCTGCTAGCTTTCACCCAATGTCATTTGATATCACATCTAGCCCAACCATAGTTCTATCCTAGAGTTTCCTAGCTTTCACCCAATGTCATTTGATATCACATCTAGCCCAACCATAGTTCTATCCTAGAGTTTCCTAGCTTTCACCCAATGTCATTTGATATCACATCTAGCCCAACCATAGTTCTATCCTAGAGTTTCCTAGCTTTCACCCAATGTCATTTGATATCACATCTAGCCCAACCCTAGTTCTATCCTAGAGTTTCCTAGCTTTCACCCAATGTCATTTGATATCACATCTAGCCCAACCATAGTTCTATCCTAGAGTTTCCTAGCTTTCGCTCCCACCTAGGAAAACTATTTACGTACGAAAAAGGTACGCAGAGTTGCGTACATTTTAGGTTATTTATAGGGTACACCTAGGTTACACTTAGGTTACAAGAAGAATTACAAGGGGGTATAACTTAAGTGTAAACTAGCTGTACCCTCCGAATAACCTAAAATGTACGCAATTCTGCTTAATTTTTTCGTACGCAAATATTTCTCCCTACCTTCTCCCTACCTAGGCCATACCTAGGCCACCCCCACCAAAATATTTGTCTTAAAAGCTTTGACGAATAAGGTCGGAGCTACTCCAACCCTTGTAGATTGACGCGCGCGAGGGCTAATATTGGGATGCGGTAGTATAGCTGCTATAGTTTTGCGAACGTGTTATTGTAGATACTACAGTACCGTGAGTCCCCTTGCCTATTTTGATTCATTACCTTATCTGCAACCATCCACTTATATTCCAATTTCAAATTCCTTTCTTTTCCATCACCCATCCTTTATTTATTGCTTATTCTTCTACTTACCTAATCCACCCACTAACCCCGTCTTATTTATACATGTTTGCTAAGGTTAAGACAGATTTTGATGAGCTTAGATTTCTGAGTGTTGCCTTTCAGGCCATTTTCCCCTTTGGGGGTTGTACCCGACAATGAAAAGGTACTATGGCTGTAACTCATCCGAGGTGGTGATCGCCTGCAAGGGCTTGGGTGGTGCTCTGTCTGTAGCTCGACCCTGACGAGGCATTTATCCTTCCACAGCACCTCCAACCACTATTCAAGCAGCCTCAGTTTGCCCTCCGGTCTTCTTCCTGCTGCTCTGTAGGCCTTCCCTCGTTCTAGTAGTAGTTCTGTTGCGCTCAACCCCGCTGACACTTCCCTGCTATTGTTCGAAATCTCCAAGTTGTTGTTCTGTTGCCGCCAGCCTAGCCGATACTTCCCTGCTGTCGTTTTGGCTTTTTTCACAGCTGCCCTTGCCCCCTCCCACAGTCCGCCAAGACCCTCGCCGACCAGCCTCTGCCGCCAACACCCCTCATGGACATGTCTCTGCTGTTGTACAGCCACCAACACTTGTCGGAACTTCTGTCCATCCCCCAACGCCTGTCCCCGTTGCTGTCTAGCCTTGTCGTCCAGACCCTGCCACTAGTCTGTTGTTGCCCCAGGCCACTGCAGCTCTCTCCTTCTACTTTTCAGACTTGCCAACCTTTTTTCGACCACCACCCTTATCCCCATTTTTTAGGTGGCCGATTATGTATTTTGTGTTGATTTCTATCTTATATTTTCGCAGTGTCTTTTTGCCTTTTCCGTTTATTTGTTTGTTGTTGTTTATTTCATGTTCACAAGAGTCTCGTTTATACTTTTTGAATTCAGTAATAATAATTGTTCTTTTCATTGGTGGTTTGAGCTTCCTTCAGTATCACTTTGTCTGGTTGTAAGTTTGAGGGCGAATGACAGAAAAATTTTACTATAGCATTTACTATTTTTTTCATGATTTTTTAAAAAAAGTCATACTAAACTATCATAGTGGTTTGATATAATCAGAGGAGGAAGATCTTGTCATTTGACTATTTTTTTAAATAACATATGTTATGTCATGCATTGCGGTTGACACAATATGAGTGTGATGCTTGTCGTGATAGTGAAATAAAGTTTTTAAATTTTGTAGATAACATTCCAGTAACAATCTCAAATCGATATTTAATGTATTATTTAATGTGTGATTATAATCAGATTCAACCGAGTGCAACATGAGATTTGATGTTTCTAAATTTTCTTCAATGAAACATATAAGTAGGCTTTCTTGAACTAGGACTTATGGTCATAATCGGGTTGTCAACATGAAGGCAATAAAGAACTTAAGTTTAATGTCAAATTCTTTTGACAATTTTTTATTTTTCATGATTGGACATGATCATAGAAAGACCTTTCAATTAGACTACTTTTTTGAATTAGTGTGTTATGTGAAGCATCACAATTTTAGTACTTTGAAAGAAATTATAACTTGGAGTACTTGTCTATCATATGAAGAAAAACTCATCCGTGCGCAAATATCCATATTTATCAGTACAACAAGAACAACAACAACTAAATCTAAATCCCACTACGTGGGGTCGGCTACATGAATCTTTTTTCTCCTTTGCGTTCTATTTAGAGTCATATTTTCATTTAGTTCTAGTAAATTAAGATCATTTTTAATACAATAAGCCCAAGTCTTTATAGGTCTACCTCTGCCTTTCTTATCAGTAGTGAATAATATTTTGATAAATCTTTTTTAGAGCCAGAGTGCATAGTACATAGCATGGTGCAATTTTTTTTTTAAAAATATTATAAATAATAGAAGAACATAAATAAATTTTATTAATATTTCTACAGTGTAGGAATATTGTAGTAGTAAAAAAATAAAAATTGGATTCCATTAATAGATTATTTTAATATACAACATGATTGACAAAATACAATCAAATTGGAAAATACAAAATCTGGCAACGAAAACAAATAAACTTTTAAAGAAAACTATCGTGGTACTACGAATGCATGCCATTAGGGCAAATTGTGAAACTTCAAAGCTGAAGGTCATAATATAAGAAATAGTTTGTTGCAAGTCTCCCATTTATCAAATAGTAAACTAATGTTCTTGAGAATCCTTATCATTATCGTTAAAGTTAAAATTAGTTGGACGACGTCTTCATGGTATTCTTTTGAATCATAGCCATATCATCTCCATGTGCCTTAGCAGGTGTGATAGGCATAGAGAAGAAGCTTTATTTTTTTCATCTTAGATTGATCTCTATGTTATAATTTCATTCATAACCACTGGTAGCTCTCGTATAATACTGTTTCAACTCTTCCTCACCAGACACTAATTCAATTTTTATCTAACTCATTTAATTTTCCTTTTAATCAATCATTAATATCATCTTTATTATCAAAAGAATTTGGGTTAATGATATCATGATGATTGTGTCTTAAAATTAAGACCTTATTGTATTTAATGTAAACCAAATTGTTTTGGTATCCAGTGTCCATGATCCATCACACTTCTTTTTTGTTAGCTATGAAGCTACGTCAAAAGCTTATTAAGTTAACTAAAATTTAAATTTTCATGTTAACAATCAATATGTATTTTTGCATTTATAATTACAAGTTCAAATACTCTCCAACTACGTTCTAAGCACTATAATTGAAAAATTTTGCAAATATAGATAGATTTCCTTCACCATATGCTAACCACCAACTAGTTGGAGATATACTAATATTCAATGTTTATTTAAGATTTTATTAGTATTCAATGTTAATTATAATTCATATTTTAGAATTATATTACTTAGAATTTGAGTTGTTTTTTTATCACAATAACGGTATAACAAAAATTTTTCATGTTATGTGCCAACTTGCTCATTGCTTATCCTCTGGAAGTATTTTCTCAGTTTTGCTCTTAAAGATATCCTCTAGTTTCAATTTTAATAATGTGTATATGGAGCTCAATACATGTTTGGGTGTCGTATTTATTAATAAAAATATTATTTGCACTATGTGGTCTAATCTCTTTGATATCTTTACAAAACAATTTAAGCATCATTATGATGTTTTTTTAATTATGGCAATCTTCGACAACTCTATAAATATATATCTTCTTAGATAACTTAAACACAAATTTTACTAGACTTCTTTTATTACAAGATATCCAACTTCTAACCAGAAGAGAACAATCATTTTTGAAACAAAATTTTTAATGAGGCTAAATTAATTTGTGCGTATATTATTTCTCTTTTTTGTGTAAAGAATCTTCACCTCATGATAATTTACAATGTTACAAGAGAACCTAATGCTAGTTCAGACTCTAGGCTTTGGATTCATACTTGTAATATTACAAGAGAATCTATTAGTACAGGAGATGTTATTTTCTTTAATCAACTAGTGCTAGATGTAGCTAAAGAGCGCCGTTGATTAGTACTGTGTTTGAAGGAGCATAATTTGTCATTTAGTCATTGTCAAGTATACCATTTCTTTCTCATGGATGGTTAGCCTTAATTGATCGGTGCAAGTAAAGAAACTCGAGGTAAGAGGCGATTCCGTCTTGTACCGGTCGATTAGTCTATTGATAATAAAACTTGGTGGCCACATACTAACTTGGTGTTTCGTCATATTTTCAAAAACTAGCTTCATTTATGAGACACGTGGTACTACCGTGATTTATTAAAGATAACTAACTACAGTAGGGTCCAAATTAATGTTGTCGAAGATGAAGTTTGTATGATTGCATAAACTTTCTAACCATCAAAGAAATATTTAGGCTAAAATATGGATATTTTAGATGCACAAAATGAACTTCGGTGTCTACCAATTAATGTATTTTAAACTTGAGTGGGTTGGATAAAGCACCATTAAAAGAAAGGGGCATTTACGTACATACCACCCAATTCCTTTGCATTTACTCATCTAACACCTAAACTTTACTTTTTGCATTAATACCACCCGAACTTTTCGTATCACATCAAAAATACCGCCATTTTAACTTTTAAAAGGTGAAATACACCTATTCATACATAGATGACCTTAAGGTGAATTAACAAACATTCACAATTGACCTCATTGGTTGAAAGAATGTGTAATTGTGATGACGACGACGACGACGAATTTGATTGATGTCTTTTAGTTAATTCGCTGATTTTAAGCTATGTCGTTTTATTTTATTTGATTTTATGACCTCCAAATG
>NW_018164547.1:1412244-1428120 GCF_001263595.1 Phalaenopsis equestris | reverse complement strand
TTTTCATCTTTCGTTAATTGGGATTCAATATAGCTTAACAAAAGATTTAATAAAACTTCAAGCAAAGGTGAAAGAAAAAATACAACAAACGTAGCAAAAAATACAAGTTTGCATGGTTGATTTGATCCACTTGAGTCAGCAATAACATAAAGAACAAACATTCTATTAAACTTCTACAAAGAGATATTTAAGATATTTTTTCATACAGAACTATATATAATGATACGAATATCAATTTGTCTTTATTGATGATTGAAAGAAAACATATCCACCTACTATAAGGATGAGAACTTAACGTTAGGAAGAAGTTATTGTTATATTGTTACTATTACGAAGTCCCTTTCTATTGCATGAGATCAAAGGAGAGCTTCTCCCTACTAAGGACAAAAACATCTTTAATGGAACAGAAACTAGCAACAGCTTATTCTTCTTAAAGGAGCAGACCACCTGCCTGTATGAACCCAAAAAACTCTTCCCTTCTCACTAAGTTGGCAGACTGATATATAGCACATCACATGGATGAATAAAATAAAGACAAAAGACCAGTTACAAGAGCCCAAGTAAGAGCCTATTTAGGGCCCATTATAAGTGTATGAATTTGTATTGTATTATTTAAATTTTAAATTTAAGTTCAATAATTTTTTACCTTTCAAATTTGGTGGCTTATATGAACTGGTCAAAAAAATTAAAAATTAGAAATTATTTAGGAAGGTAGTTGGCACTTTTCTTCATTAATGGCCGCCTATATTTCCCTCCAAAATTTCTCTACTTTTATTTGAATTTAGCTTGACGAAAGATTTATAAATAAAGCTGGAATGTAATGACATTTTTCAATTGTTGAATAAAATATATGTATGAAAACCGTCTTTTTTGGCTTGTATTTGGTAACTTCAAGTGTCTGTTCTTTAGTGATAATATATAGTTATCACTCTTTTATTTTTAATTCTCTCTGCTATTATCTTAACTTCTTATCTCAACCTTGTTAACCTCCTTTCAACATCCTTAGAATTCTAATATAGCATTCACTATTCAACTCAACCCTCAAAATTACTCTAAAATTCCTCTTAAAAGCTTTCAGCCAAGCTAGATAAGTTTAGAGCCTAATTTTGTATATCTACCCATTATATCAAACATAAACTAATCTATACTTAACCATCTACTCCAGATCATAACTACATATCCTAAGATAACCACGAATATTAATCTCAAATTATTTAGCTAATTGTGAACCACTTCCTTAAATATATGTTCAAAATCAGCCCAAACTAGCTTAATTTAGACTAGCTAGACATTCCAATTACCATATAACACTAAACCCTTAAAAAATTTTACCTCAGTATAGATCTCATCTTTAGATGTTAAACTAGAGATTTAAAACTTTTACTGGCTTTTAAGCTCAACGAAGAGCCGCCTAACACTATTATATTTGGTATTGGAGTGAATTTGGGAAGAAGCATAATAAGTCAAATTTTCGGTCAACTTAAAAAAAAATTTGGGTAAACTTCTTTCCGAATATTTGAGAGTAACTCTGCCCAGTTTAAGATTAGTAAAATCTTTATATGATAGATTTGTTTTATATTAATAGTTAAATTATCATGTATAAGTCTATGTTGAAACCATCAAATCTAATTAATAAGCTTCACTACAAAGCCTGTCTAATATACTTTGTGTGAATCTACCCTTAAAATTTTATCTCGAGTGAAAAGCTTGGTAAGGTGTACTTCACTTGAATAAAATAATATCATACATTGATGCAATCAAAATTTTGTCACTTAATTTATATTTCAAGTTTGTCACTTAATTTGTATTTCAAGTTAACTATTCATGGTAATGCTGGTTGTTTACAGGTTAAAACTTAGATAGCGTTGCAAACTTAAGGACTTGAGGCTTGTAGAGCTAAGCATATTTTTTTCTTTGTTAGTAACACAAAGGCTAAGACTAAAGAAGTCGGTTCATCAGTCATGTGAGATAAGAAAGTCACACTCATATTTTGCGAACTGCCTTAAGGAGGTTGAGTTATGAAATAGACCCACCACCTAATTTAACAAGGAAGGGTGGCAAAATACTAGGAAGAAGTTCAATGAAATGACAGGGAAGGGAGAAGGATAGATTGCAATTTAAGAACAAGTTGGATCAATTGAAAAAAGACTAGAAATTATGGAAGGAACTAAAACGGGGATCCACAAGCTTGGGTTGGGATATAATCAAATGGACTATTGATACTTCGGAGGAATTGTGAACTCAGAAATTGGAGGTAATAACTTATCCATTGAATACTTGTTTTCCTTACTTTATCCTACAAAGTTTTTTGGAGTAATAAACTAACACGTATGTTGTAGATAATGCTAGTCGTCAAGAAATTCAAATTCAATGGTATTAAACCTGACCTGGAGAAAAAGTTGGAACATATGTCAGTGAGGTTGTTGCAATAGGCACTCATGCGTTTACCCCAAGTGAGCATGGGTTTGCTAGCATACCAGAGGCTTGGAGAGCAAACAGGTAAATGGATCTAGTGAAGGCCCCAACCTAAATCAAAAAGAGCTGGAGTCCACATGCCGGTCAAAGCGTTCTAGGAAGAAAAAATGAGCTACCTTTCTTAGAAGCCAAATTGTAAAACTAGTGGATGCGTGCACAATTTAGGCGGGTAATTCACATGACACCTCCATAGACGACTTTCTCCGAGTTCTGGAGATATATCTGAAAGTTTATAAGGATAAACTGTTGTATCTGAACTCCTTGAAATTGCTGGAGGACCCGACCCGTAGACAGTTATTCATGAAGATGACACCGACCGTCGGGTCGACTATTTACATTTATTTATGGACAATTAGTTTTGTGGAGTTATTTTTTAGTGGCTTTGATTTTTTTTGTTTGTTTCATGAGATATCTGATTTGGATGTTTTTTCTTTTTAGCACAAATAATTTATATGTTGCTCTGTATTTATTTCTTCTCATTATACTATGCCGTCGGATTTTAGATGTTTTTTTAACGTTAGTTGTTCTTTTAACGTTGGTTGTTTCACACATATTACCTGAATAGAGCACTTCTTTAGTATGAATTCACAGCGAGAGAGCCTGAGAAGAAAAATTGCGGCAACAGTGGTTTTGTTATACGAATACTATAACTCATAAATCGATCGAACTCTCTGCACGACATCCACTTATATGATGATACATGGAATTGAGAAGTTACTACAATGACACCCAACAAAATTCAGTAATATGTTCAATATGACAGCCTATATTTACAATGAGCTTGATGAACTACATAGTCATCATAGACTTCAAGTCTCTCAAGAATGACAACAAGAGAAGTGTTAGAGATAATCCTCTATATTTTATCACGAAATGAATCAATGGAGAAGTGATTGCAGCATTCATCAGATAAAATTAGCAAATATTTCTTAGTGGATTTGAAAGCTCTTGTCAGTTTATCGGCAAATATTATTAAGCCAGAAGATCTAACATTTGAGATGACTCCAACAAAGATTGTAAATGAATCGCGGTATGTCATTTTTTAAAGTAATTTTTTTAACACATTTCATTCAGATGTCAAAATGAGTTGTGTGACTATCACAGCTTTATTTAATCTGACAGAATTGTATTAGAGCGATTGACGGAACCTGCGTGGATGCACGAGTATCTAATATTGAAAAGGTCGCATGCATTAGACGGTGTGGATCACAAAATGTGATGACCGTATGTGACTTCAGCATATGTTTTACTTTTATGATGGCTAGTTAGGAAGGCAGTGCACAAGACAATATTTTTTTTGCTTTTGCAACAAGAAATCGAAGACAGGACTTCCCTAACCCACCTCTAGGTTCGTAAAGCTATCAATCACATTCTTTTTTTTAGTTCATTACTAATTATGATATTTGGGACGAGTAAATATTACTTGATCGATGTTCGATATCCCTTATAGAGGGGGTATCTAAAGTTATTTCCAGACACGAAATATCATATTCCTGATTTTGAAAGATCCAATGGTGCTGCTCGTGACAGGAAGGAAATGTTTAACAAAAGGCAATCTTCCTTACACAGCAAAATTGAAAGAACGTTTGGAGTGTGAAAATAAAAATGGGTCATAATACATGATATGTTGATGTATCCATTTTCAAAACAGGCGCAGATTGTAATAGCCACGATGACGCTCCACAATTACATTCGACGACATCATTCTCGAACGAATGTATATTTCATCATGGCTGACGATGATCACATGCAAATCTCGCCAGAAGCATTTGGATTTCACGTAAGTCCATTTATACCACAGCTAGAGCCAGAGTCACGAGAAAGTTACACCCAGTATGGTGAAAGTACCGCAGAAATGGTTGAATTACGAGAGCGAATTACAGATATCATTGTTGGATGTTGATTAGACGATTCTTATTTATTTTATAAAGTTTGTGTCTATTTTTTGTTCCATATATTATTGATATTTTAGATATTGTAACTTTTATACTTTTTGTAATTATTTTTTTCTCTTTTTTCGATTGTTTTTTGGTTTTTTTTTTGTCGGTTTGTGAGGTCCATGATGAAACGTTCGACCTTGTGGGTTTTTCTAGATGGTCTGCTAGTCACTCTTGCCTTGTGTCACATGTGAAATCCTGATAAAGGCAATCAAGTTCTTTTCTTTTCGATGCTGGGGTTTTTAGGTACTTTTGAATGGTTTTTCTTTCGTGATATGCATATGTGACAAACTCGAGCTTAGTATTAAATGAGCTAAAGGCAATCAAGAACCTCTTTTTATAAGGTCTATTGTCTTTTTGTTGTGACAGGTTCAGTGTAGTTAGTGTACTTAGTTCTCTAAGACCTCACGCTCGCACAAAACTGTAATAGATTATTGTTTTTGTCAATTTATAATTATGTTATGACAAATGAATTGTCTTTTGAAGAGAAGATGAGCTATAGGATTTCAGGGACCTACCGACGATTTCTCTGCCATTGCAGACTTTAGACTTTCCTACTGACGTCATGTCAAACATAATTATGGGAGACAGTTCTACAAGTGCACACGAAGAATCACGGAGAAGTGTGACTTCTTCCGATGGGCAGACAGATTCCAATGGAGACAGTGATAGGGAATAAATGGTATCCATGAATGACGATTTAGCTCGTGACATACGTCGTCTACATTTTAAAATTAATATTATCATATTTTTAAATGTAATTTTAATATTTTTTTCTTTTTTAGCAATCTTGATACTCGCTGTTATGTGAGGTGTATATCTTATTTTTTATACTGTTGTGAAGTGATTTTTTGTTTCTCAAGTATGAAATATATTGTTATGACAGTTCTGTTGCAAACAGAATTACTGCAGAGGGACAAAATGATCATTTATTTATGCAAAATAGTTATTTTCCAACAGCATAAACCAAACAGTCAACTAGCTTATCCGGACCAATTGCTACTCAGCAGCTTATTAATAAGTTGCAGCTGCCCCAAACAGACCCTAACACTAAAGAGTGGTCACTAAAGAGTGGTGGTCTTTCTCTACACTAGATTTACGTAGCCACCAACTGAATCAAACAAGGTAAAACAAGATCAATGAGCTTAGACGGAGAGAACTCAATTTTCATTTGTCTAGGTTTATGTTGACCTTGTTTTTGGTAAAACTTATTTCCCTTGACCGAAGTTTTGTTAGACTTTACTTGACCTCAATCTTTACTTAACCCTGAAATTATTAATTTCTCTCCAGAGGTTATTGTAAGGCTCAAAGCCTCATCTTAAAAGTTTCATAAGACTTATTTAATTAATAAAAAAACATGCAAACTAATTTGATGATCAGTTGTACCATCTTTGTAGTCACATGTTGTAGTGTGGTTCACCCCCACCTCAACCTTTATGAACTCCAACTGAAGCCAAGCATAGCTCCAATTTCTCACTGGTCACTACCTTCGTCAACATGTTTGCAGGACTTTCAGTTGTGTGTATCTTTTCCAAGAACAATTATTTATCTTTTAGAAGATAGCGTATAAAGTGATGTCTCAGTTAAATGTGTTTATCCTAGCATAAAAAACAACATTCTTAGCAAGATAAATTGCACTCATACTATCACTATGAAGTTTTTCAATCCCCTACACTTTGTCAAATACTATCATAAAGTCTTATAGTCAAATCATCGTCTTGTTATCCTCAATAATAACAATGCATTCGATTTTTATAGTTGAAAATGCAATAATCTTTTGCAGATTGGAAACCCAACTCACCATTCCCCAAAGTGAAGATTTATCGTGTTGTGCTTCTTCTATCATCCAAATCTCTTGTCAGATCTGAATCAACAAATTCCTATGGACTGATCTCGCACTTTCATAGCAAAGTATCATGTTGATTGTTGTCATTAAATACATGAGAATCTACTTCACCGTCTCCCAATGATATCTACCTGAATTGCTCATGTACGTGCTGATCACTCTCAATGCAAATGCAACATTTGATCGGGTACAAATCATAGCATACATCAGACATCAAACATCAAACTGCTGAAGCATATGAAGTTTTCCTAATATTTGCTTACTCTATTTCAGACTTAGGTGATAGCCGCTTAGATAGCTTGAAGTACCTGTCTAAAGGGGTCTAAACTAGCTTTACCTCACTCATGTTGAGCCTCTGCAGGATCTTCTCAACATACTCTATCTGAAACAACTTCAGTGTACATGCACTTCTGTCCCTGTTAATTCTCATCCTGATAATTTTTCTGATTTGACATAAATCTTTCATCTCAAACTCACTTGATAATTATTCATTTAAGTCTTTAATATTCTTCATATCTACTCATGCAATCATTATATCATTCGCATGCAAAAGCAGCAAGATATAATAATTATCGAAGTGTTTGATGAAGCAACATTTGTTTATTTGGTACTTCATGTACTCACTTTCTGACATGACCATGCCAAATCTCATGTACCACTGTCTCTAGGCCTACTTTAAGTCATAAAGACTCTTCTTCAACCTATAGACTAAGCCTTCTTTATCTGAAATCTTATAACCCCAGGATTGCACCATGTATAAATGCTCTTCCAGGTCTCCATGTAAGAAAATTGTTTTTACATCCAACTGCTCTAGATATAGATTTTCCTCTGCTACCAAACTCAGCACAACCTGAAGGTTTTCATCTTCACCACCGAAGAAAAAATTTCTATGCATTTCACTCATTCCTTCTACTGAAAACCTTTCACAACAAGCTTTCCTTGTAGCGTCTGATATCATCTAACTCTTCTTTCAGTTTGTTGAGCAATTTGTTATATAATGCCCTTTTGCTATCTAATAATAATGTCAATCTCAGGTTCAATTTGACTCCAAAGACAGCATTTCTTCATCCAAGACAAGATGTCACTCACTTAAATCTTCAACTTGAGTGGTCACCTCAAAGCACTTTGGTTCAGTACTATCAATTAACAGTAAATAGTTTAACGAAAGAGAATACATTTTTGCCGGTAGCATCACTTTATTGAACCTCCCAACCTCAGTAATAGGTAATTGAGGAACTTTCTGTGCTCCATCTAGTTGAGCACATCTTTATACACCATTCTTATCGCCAGTGTTTTCTATCTCAACATACTTGGATTCTGACGGTCTATTCTGAGTTCTGACTCTGTCCTTTTACATCATTTTATTGAATGTAACATTCCTAATCTTGATAAATTTATGAGTCTGTCGAAACCAGAACTTGTACCCAAGTTGATATGAGTGATATCCAATGAAGGTGCACTTGATAGATTTCAAGTCAAATTTACTTCTAAACCCTCATCAACATATACATATGCAATACACTCAAAAACTTTTAAATGAGATAGATTTACCTCCTTATCACTCCACGCTTCTTCAAATGAGTCTTCCTCCAAAGGTGTTGATGGACCACGGTTAATCAAATAAATAACAAAGTTTACTGCTTCAGCTCAAAACTGTTTAGTCAAGCTTGTATGCGAACTCATGCTCCCGGCACGCTCCGTAATTGTTTTATTTACACACTAAGTCACACCATTCAGCTGTGATGTCCTTGAGACAGTGAATTCATATCTAATTTTCTATTTAGCGCAGAAATTTCTGAACTCTTGATGACCACACTCGCCCCAATTATCCGATTTGAAACACTTCAACTTCAAATCTATCTCATTTTCTATCATACTCTTCCACTTTTTAAACACTTCCACTACGCCAATTTTTTGTAAACTCTACCTCTTCATGTGTGATCGTCAATAAACGTGACAAATTAGTGGGACCGTTCAAAGACCTGAAATTGGAAATTGAGTGGGACCCCATACATCTGTATGCACTAATTCTAGTTTCTTTGATTTCACCACTAGCCCATTTTTACAAAAAAAACTTTCTCTTGCCTGTCATATATACATTCTTTACAGAAATTAATATTTATTGTATTCAAACTCTGAAGTTTATGAGAGTATGGATTGCATACTTTTATCGCTCATATGGTTAAGCCTACGGTGACACAGACCTACATCAACCTTTGTTCCAGACACATCAATGAAATCTGTCATTTCATTGATTAGATAAAAAGTGTCCTCAATATTATCCTGAGCCATCACCATTGCCCCTCTGGAACTTGATATACACATCCCTCTTTCCTATCATATTGCAGGCACTGTTGTCTTCCAAATAAACCTTCCCTAAATCACTGTGAGTATAATTTTTAAATACCTCTTTATTAGGGCAAGAGTGAAAATAAGCAGTTGAATCTACTATCCAAAATTTAGTGCTTACTAGAGATAACACCAGAGAGTCATTTTGAATTTCGCCAACAGAGAAATTTGTAGAGAGATTTATTTCATGTCCTTAGCCACCAGCTTTCCTTGAACTTTTACAATCTTTTTTGAAATGCAATTTCTTTTCATAGTTTCACATTCTCCTCTATCATTTCCTCTACTTGACCTGGACTTTCTTTTTCTAGACTTGAATTTGTCTCTGTCCAATTTTTTGTCTAAATTTCTTCTTTTATGTTTCGCATTCAACACAGAACCTTATGATTCACAATTCAATGACTTTCATAAACTTTTTCACTCAGCACCAAGCCTTTGGTGTCATCAAAGTTCAACTTCATATTCACGGAAGTATTACTCACCGTCATGACCAAACCATCCCATTTGCCCAGCAATGAAGTCGGTATCAGTAGTGCACTTACCTCATAATCAAACCTGATCCTTACAAAACACAATTGTCTCGCTACAGTGTTGAAATTATTCACATGTTCTGCACTGAACTATCTTCCACTATCTTCATGTTGAATAGTCTGTTTATTAAAAAATATATATTTAAAGCAGAAGATTTTTATACATATTTGTCAGTGTCATCATGAGGTTCAGAGTAGTTTTCCCATTCACTACATTGATCTCCACAGACTAGTTGATCCAGCACTTTCCATTTCTCCGTAGTCATAGACTCAGATTTCTATGTGATGCCTCGTAATGACAAATACAGTTTTTTCCGATACAACAAATCCTCCACTTGCATCCTCCGCATCGCAAAGTTCGTCTCATTGAACTTCTCCACTTTTTATTTTATTTTTTCAGTCATTATTCCCACTCGAATCAACACTCCTTTTTGATACTACTTTGTTGGGATGATGGAAATCTCTCTATACTTCTAATAGGGTTTCGATCAAATTAAAAATCAAAACCACATCGCGGAATATGATCGCATTGATTCAAGAAAATCGAAACAAAGTATTTAAACAGAAGCACAACAAAAAATAATCAAGAAAAAACACACCAAAATTTTACTTGAAAAAATCGAGAACGTAAAATAATCAATGAGCCACATCACAAAGGAATTTTTTCAAGGAAGAGCAAAAAATATACATAATACTCACTCAGATCTCCTCTCTACAATGAATAAAACTTGCAGGACTTTGTTGCCCTTCCTCTTGATCTCATAGGAGAAATGCACGCTAAAATCCTCCTTTTTGACCCTTTTCTTCTTCATGAGAAACCTGTTGAGAGAACCGCACGCCAGAGAGCCTACTTTCATCGCTCAAAATCGTGAATTTTAACCAAATCAGAAGAGAAATTGCACCTGGCTCTGGGGTGTTGTGCTCTCTATAACCAAGCACGGAGGCACTCTGAAAATTGTGCAAAGGCGTCACTTGCTTGGGAACCCAACGCGGGGGGCGTCCCACATGGTGCGTCGCTCTGCCCTGGCTCCTGAGCGTTTTTGTTGTGGTTGGCTGCTTCCTACTACTTCCAGTCAAGCTCCACACTCAACAGCCATGTCCAATGAGTGTTAATGTCCCAACCTAATTATATTCATGTCTAAACCCTTATAGAATACCACATGCCATTGTAGTTTGAAATGAACTTGCATCCCAACTTTTTGGTATATTTTTATCTCCTTGTTTATCTCTATATATGGTTCTCATATCTCAATGTGAAATTAGAAGATTTTCCTACTTTTTTAAAAAAATATGAAACTCTTTTTGTGATGAAATAGTATGTTTTTAAGTTTTTTAGAAAATACTCTCTTTTATCTTTTTTTATTTATAAATTCGTTTGATTTCTTAATAGTGGAATGCTTTCTCTCCTCTCTCGTGTATAGGCTATTGTTGCTCGCTTGATATTTGTCCTATTTATATGCAAATTTGTTTGATATCTTCTACTTGTTAGATCTCGTTGTTGCTTATTTTCATGTACACCGAATTTGTTCTTGATACATGATTTTACAACAAATGATATTAGAGCATCCATCTTATCCAAACAATAGGCCATCTTGAGTTAGCTGAAATCTAAATAGTTGTGATTTTAAGATGTATCCGAACAAAGGAAACAACTTTAAAGGACCTAACATGACCTTTAAGACTAGCTAACTGAATAGCCAATAAAAACAAAGAGCCAAAAAAAACAAAATGAAAGCCACAATTTACCATGTGAAAATCAAGGAATAAAAATAGTTTAAAAAAACAAGGCTCCAGGAATAACGATAAATGCATCAGCCATATGCATAGAAAGTGGCAAGCATGAAGAAAGAAAAAATATAAAAAATTTACTTACATGATCGAGCTGGAGATCTTCGTTCATTTCATGATTTCCTCTAATTTTATGGTAAATTTCAAGCCTTCTTTCGTTTGCTTACAGTTCCCTGAAGAATTTATTGGCAGCAGCTCTCTTCATCCAGTTCCTCCTTGGTAAGATAACCTTCTTCTCTCATCATTCCAACTAAAGCGTCAAGAAGAAAAAATATTTCTTCAGAATGCTCATTATTTACATCACGAGTGATGAACACCTGCATTCCGCCGCTTCCTTCTATCCAGCTACAACCAGGAATCTTAGCCAATCCCACTCCCTTCATCCTCTCCCTCACCTTCTCCGCTTCCTTCCATTTCCCAGCTTGCGAATATAAATTAGCCATTAAAATAAAGTTCCCTGTGTTACCAGGTTCAATCTCAAACAACCGTCCAAAAGCATATTCTCCTAGCTCCACATCACGATAAACTGAGGCTCCATTTAACAAAGCTCCCCACACCTTACCATTTGGCTTTACTGGCATCCTATCAATGAGCTCAACAGCTTCTGTAAGCATCCCTTTGCGGCTGAGTGCACCAACCATGCAAGCATAATGCTCTACTGCTGGAGAAATCCCACATTCAGGCATCAAAACATGTAAAATACTGTGAGCTTCCTTAACTTCCCCACCATGAGCACAAGCAGACAAAACTGCAGTGAAAGTTACAGAATCTGGCTGCATCCTTACCTGAAGCATCCTACCAAAAAAGGCAAGTGCGGCATCAGCATCGCCTCGGATCGCACATGCTGATATAATGGCGGTCCAAACAATGACACTCCTAGACGCGGTTCGCTCAAAAACCCAATTTGCACCTTCGAGAAATCCAGCTTTGCCATATGCGTCAATAAGTGAAGTTGAAACATAAAGATTTTGATCAAAATCATTCTTAATGGCATAACAATGTATCTGTTTCACTCTCAATAGGTTCGAGTGACAGGAAACGGCAGGAAGAACACTTGCAATTGTTACAGAATTAGGCCTAAAACCAGCAGTTTGCATGGCTTGAAACAAGTCGAGAATGTGTGAGAAACAATTATTTTGAACCAAACCACCAATTACTGCATTCCAGGTACTGAGAACTGGAGCGGGCATCAGATGGAAGAGTTTCATTGCCTGATCAACAAACCCATAAGACATATAACCAGAAATCATGGTGTTGTAAGTAACTTCATCTTTTTCAACCATGCAATTAAACAAACTATGAGCATAGTCTAAGCTCCCACACCTTGCATATAGCCCAATGATGGAGTTGCAGACCACGAAATCCATTCCCATCCCACTCTCCAAGGCAAACCTGTGGACTTCCATTCCAAATAAAAGATTTTTGAGCTGAGAGCAAGCGAGTAGCACACTAGCAACTGTTACTCCATTTGGCATCACTCGATCTACTCCCATTTTCATATCCTGATAGAGTTCAATGCAAGCAGCGTAGTGTCCTTCCTGAGCATATCCGCAAATAATCGAATTCCAGGATACTACATCCCTCTCAGGCATTTTATCAAAAAGCTTCCGTGCAGATGAGATATCACCGGAGCGCAAGTAGACAGTTATCAAACCATTTGAAACGAACAAGTCGGAGTCGTAGCCGAGGCGTAGGGAGAAGGAGTGGACTTCTTTTGTCGCGGTAACGCTGGTTTGGGAGGAGATTGATTTGAGGAGGGAGGAGAGGGTGAAGGCATCGGGACGGAGAGAGGTGGGAATGGAGCAGAAAAGGCGGAAAAAGGAGGCTGTTTGTCCATGGAAAGAGTAGGCAAGGAGCATGGCGTTCCAGGAGAAGAGGTTCTTGATGGGGATGGCATCGAAGATGAGGCGAGCGTCGTAAAGGTTGCCAGAGCGGGAGTAGAGGGAGATGAGTTTGGAGCCGAGAAAGTTGTCGGGGATGACGGAGAGGAGGACGAGGCGGGCGTGGAGCTGCCGCCCATGAAGGAAGAGGCCGCAGTCGGAGAAGTGTTGGATGAGGAGGCCGAAGGAGAGAACTTCCGGGGAGGCGCGGGAGTCTGCGACGTGCAGCTTGGCGAGGCGCAGGGGTGAGGCGCTTGGGGCCAAAACGGAGCTTGGGTTTTTACGGCAACGAAAGTCATATTGGTTTTCAGACCCGTGCCTCCTTAATACCATGGAAATCTCTCAAATTTTAGTGCACATTGAAAAAAAAATGTGTCTGCATGAATTTCAAAAAAGTTCAATAGATTATATAAAAAAAATAGCAGAAGATTGAGTCATCTAGCATTCATTCAGTTAGTTGAATCATGGGTTGACACGAATGAAATTTTGTTCAAACCAAAATTAGTTACGCACCTAGACCGATCGCAATATAACTGATGCAATGGCACTCATAAGATCAATGGCTTCTTAGCGAAAATCCCACCTAACCTTATATGAAGATTTCTCGACCAAAGAATGGTTGCCAATTGGATTACACTGATGCACCAATTGTCTAACCCTTCCTAAGGAAAATAGGTCTTCATGAGGGGCTCCCTCAGAGAAACCTATCGAATATCTGTCAGTCAGCTGGATTACTTTTAGTCAACCGAGTGACGTTCAAACAAACAAGTCAAGCAATTACGAATACGAAATGGTGCCGGTAGCATTTACAAGTACAGATGACACCAATGGCAGTTATCAAGGTCAAAAGATGTCAACGTCGGTTATAAATATGTAAATGTTTAATAGCTCATAAATTCAATGTAATGTTCTCTTTAAGTGAGAGGCAATCTTGTAATGTACTAGACAAATCCTATGACCTATAAATAAGGGGCCGTTTCCACAAAAAAGAAAACTAAATCTATTCTTAGAGAATTAGTAATATTTGTTGATTACTCTTTCACTCTTCTTCCTTTACTTTCACTTATTTCTCTCATCCAACCAACGCTTTATTCCTCAGGCATGACCCGAAAAAGATTTTGATATTCAATATTCTAAAATGTGCAGTGAGCGTGGAGTCGTGTCTTCAACAAGAAGAGAAGCGTGTCAGGGAGAAGGAACAGACCTAGGAGAAACCTTTAATATGGAGTTCGTCAAAGAATACATGCAACAACGAATACAGAAGCTCATAGATTGAATGGTAGGTCAGATTGTGGAACTAACCCATAAAGTGCTTGAGGAGAGAGCGCAACGTCTCCCACAATCTAATCCTCCAATACTTGAACCCCAAGGTCATCAAATGGCTTAAGGTGTTAAACAAGTGGAAGAATAATCCCAGTACCAAGATAATGTTGAATCCATACCAAGGATCTAACTGCAAGTGGGCCGAATGGATTTTTACCTCCTCTTAGAGAATATGTTCTACCAACAGATCATTGATACAGAGACCCGAAAAAGTTCAAGGTTCCATCTCTTGAGTTATACAAAGGTCAGAGTGATTCGATCAATCACATTGTGTCCTTTGAGTTAACATTATGCCTCCTCAAAGTTTTTGACGCAATGAAGTGCAGATTGTTTTATACCATGATGAGAGATTTGACTCTCAAGTGGTTCAACGGACTCCCATTTAGGATTATCGCTTCCTTTGGAGAGTTCAAGAAGCTACTTATTGTGCAAGTCGCTAGCGCTTAAAAAGCCTGTTAGGATTCAGAATCCTTATGACATGACAAGCAAGGACCGAGCGAGACCTACAGGGGTGTTACGCGATTCCGAAATGATATGCTAGAAGTGCAGAATCTAGAGCCGGAAATTGCAAAGGCTACCATGTGCAAGGGTTGAAGAGTGTGTAGGTATTTCATGGGTTTGTGAAAATCCGAAACTTTGGTCGAACTATTAGAGTTGGCCAACGACCACATTACAGCGGAGAAGTACGTAAATTCACCTATCTCAAAAGGCAATAAGTTTGACTGTTAATCGGGCAAGAAAGCCTCATGGAACGATGGGTGAAGGGAGAAAGAGGCCCTCACCCTAGCTTGAAAGAGGTTGGTCATTCCACAGAGATTGAGAGGCCGATTGAAATACACGAATATGCAACTGATTGAATGATCACTCGGCTTTAAATTGGGAAGCTATTCGGAATAAGGAATATTTCTGAAAAGCTTCGCCAATAAAAATTGAAGCCTTCCCGTTGAACACCAATAAGTTTTGCAATTACCATAAATAACACGGCCACAATACAGAGTAGTGCAGGCACCTTGATAGCTTGATCGAAGAGTAAATTTGAGCAAGAAAGCTAAAAGTGTTTGTCAGCCCTGAACACACTCAGCGACAAGGGAAAACACCTGAGGAATATGACTTGGATGGGCATGTCCAAGCTAACTCTATCCACATCACAAGGATAGCAAACTTGGAGGAGACTCTGGCAGAAGACCCAAACGAAAAAGGAGTTGATCGAGAGAGTGCCACATTATTGCTTCCATTTCAAAGAGGAAGCCCCATCCCCCGATGATTTTTACTAATGTTAACTTACCCCCTGTAGGGAATCCGCACAATGACATCATCATCATTACAACAATGATTAAAAATAATCAGATGGGTAGTATTCTGGTTGACACAGGTAGCTCAGGGAAAATTCTATTCAAATCCGCTTTCGACATGATGAACCTATCAACCGATCATATGGTTGCGCTGAATGGCCCTTTGTATGGGTTATCTGGGGAAGGAAAGGAGGCCCTTGATATAATAAAATTGTTTGTCACCTGAGGAGAGGGTGAAAGCCAAGTCCCTAATATTGAGAATTTTTTGGTGGTTGATGAATGATACACAGACTTAATGCTTATGCAAAGTATAGCAATAGTTCTGAGGGTATTTTTCACTTATATTTCCTTATTTTTCAACAAAACCAAAAATTTGATCTTGAAGAAAAATAAGAATTTAACTTTTTAATTTATATATATTTATATTGAGATACTACGCAAGTATATGTATCGTTATCA
>NW_018164547.1:1411558-1412162 GCF_001263595.1 Phalaenopsis equestris | reverse complement strand
TTATGTAAAAGAAAAGCACTGAATTTGAAAATATCTTTCTCCTCTCATGAATCAGTAATAAGCATAAGAATTCTGTTGTGATAGTATGCAAATTGTGTTGTGTCAAATATGAGCAATTATATTCTTTACCTTTACGAGAGATGCTATAAAGAACATTGACTAATTTAAAGTTTGAATAGTTTTGAAGACCGGCTAGACATGGAAGATACCGGCTCTCACCCTAGAGTTCCCTCGATTCCCTCCACTTGGGGGTTAACATTCTCGTATCAGAACCTAAAATAATAAACCAAGTTGGGGGCTTTAACCTGTCACTCTAACTCTACATCCCTCAATGAATATTTCCCTATTTATTTGCACTCAATCATATGAACTACATTCTCATTCATACAATCTCATGTGATTCTTTCCAATTATTGACTGAGACAATACCAGCCCGGTTCTTACATATTCTCACAACAAATTTTAACATCTGGATTGATCAAATCAAAAAGTAAATGAAGTGCATGTATTTAAATCATCACAACTTCTTCCAACATTAAAGATCAATACTCTCCACAACTTCCATTCAAAACTTAATTACTTATCATTTTAAGAAGAAAGATAA
>NW_018164547.1:1397030-1411073 GCF_001263595.1 Phalaenopsis equestris | reverse complement strand
AACTGCCACTGGCGCTTAAGCGCGGGGTCTCGACGCTTAGGCGCGGTCTTCTCTGTTTAACCGGCGCGTAAGCGCCGGATCTGTCGCGTAGGCGCCAAAACTCTTTTGCATAATTTTTCACTTTTTTGCTCCAAATTTGATCATTTTTCACACCTTTAAGCATTTTTCGATTTTTACTTGTATCTACAAGAAAAAAACAAAAATATCTTTCATTAAAGCGTAATATCTCAAAAATAAGTATAAAAATGTGTCTAAAAATACTATATATTTTAGGTGTACCAATGAACCACCAATGTTCAACGCTATCTTTAGTCGCCCACTGCTCAACAATTTCAGAGTTGTGGTATCTACATGTATTCCATGTAGTGGTGAAATTTCCTCATGGCGTGAAAATTGTGACCTTGCATGGGAACTTGGAGCAGTTTGGAAAGTGCTACCTCCAAGCGGTAGTGAGTATGAAGCAAGAAATGTTAAACATACGACACAAACGAGAAGGGGACCTTAAAACAGATGAAGCCGCGTTTAAGATCCCCACTAACCTCAATGAGCTTGATTAAGTTTTTTTCTATTTAGTGAGTTTTTTGATGCAGGTAAAAAAGATGCATTGATCCAGAATCTTCAAAAGCACTGCAACATCTTCGCTTGGTCGACCACTGAGATGTATGGCATCCCCATAGACGTGGCTTTTCATTGCCTCAATGCCAACCTAGTTGTTCTGCTTGTGAAACAGAAGATATGGTCGTCAACCATGACACTGGCCAGATCAATCCACGAAGAGGTAATAAAGCTCAAGAAGGTGGGCTACACCCGGGAAGTACAATATCACGTCTAGGTATCCAATATGAGTATGGTACAGAAGTCCAACGGAAAAAGGAGGATGTGTGTGCACTTCTCCAATTTGAATGAGGTTTGTCCCAACGATGGCTACCCCCTGCTGAGGAACGATGCACTGGTGGATTCTACATTTGGACATTCAGTCATGTTTTTTCTAGATATTTTCTCTGTATAGCATCAAATAAAAATGCCCCTGACCGGCGCTGAGAATGCCTCTTTTATCATGAGTGAGGGATTGCATTATTTTATTGTAATGCCCTTTAGGCTGAAAAACACTAGCACTACTTACCAGTGCCATATGGATATAGTATTTTCTTAGCAAATAGGAAAAAATATTGAAGTCTATGTCAATGATATTCTTGTTAAAAGTAAGTCAGTCAAACAACATATAAATGACTTAAAGAAAATCTTTTCAAACATTCTGGAAATATAATATGAAATTAAATCCATTAAAATATATGTTTGGAGCTTCAACCAGGAAGTTCTTAGGGTACTTCTTGACGCCCGAAGGTATAAAAACTAATCCTGAGAAAGTAAAGCCACTCCTAAATATGTCTTCTTCGTTGAATACTAATGAGTTGCAGAAGAAAACTGACCAATTAACAACACGTAGTAGATTAATTTTCAAATATGGCAATAAATGTGTTGTTTTGTTTAAGATATTAAAGAAAGTCAAGAACTTTTAATGGCCAAATGAATGCGAGTAAGCATTCCAAATTTTGAAGCAGCCGCTAGTCTCACCTTCACTACTGCAAAGCCCGAAGCTGAAGGAGAAATATTGTTGTATTTGGGACTCGGGCCTAAAGCCACCAACTAAGTCTTAGTTCAAGAGGAGCTGGGGAAATAATTTCCCATTTACTACACCAGTCGGGTCCTCGGGAGAGCTAAGTTCAGGTACCCAATTATAGAAAATCTAACATTTTCTTTTGATTGTCTTTGCTCATAAGCTCCGATCGTATTTTCAAGTGCATCCAATCAGAGTGATTACCGACCATCCGCTCAAATTTGTACTCACTCATTTGGAACACTCCGGTCGGCTCTTGAAGTGGGCTATGGAACTTAGTGAATATGACATCAGTTGCATTCACCAGATGGTAATTAAGACGAAAGGTGTAATTGAATTTCTAGCCAACTTCTCCGAACACGATAGATCGAGTGACAGCTGAAACAGGTGAAAAACTTGGACCCTGTGTATTGATGGAGCCTCCAACCAAGCAAGTGCGGGAATCAGGATGGCTCTATGTAGTAGACCGGAGAGCATATTTATCATTAAGTCGCCCTATAATTCAAGGTTACAAATAATCAAGTAGAATACAAAGTGTTAAGAGCCAAACTATGAAATGGGCGTTGAGCATCTCATGATTAAGTTAGATTCTCAACTTGTTTTTAACCAATTCATGGAGAATTCAATGCTCGAGGTGAGATGATGGTTAAATATTTGAACAAGGAAAAGATGGAGAGAGGAAAGTTTGCAAACTTTCGAATCAAATATGTTGGATGGGAAGAAAACCAGATGATTGATCTTCTGTCAAGGAAGATGTGCTTTGGAGAAAACACTCAATGTAGGCTTTTCTGACCAACCATACAAGAGTTAGAAAAAATGGAGGTAGAAGGTGAGAGCATAAAAAGTTAGATGGATTCCTACGTTTAATACCTAAAAACAAGAAAGTTCCTCGAAGAAGTAACAAATCCTAGGCGGTTCAAGTTTAAATTTGTCCAATACCTCTTCATCAAAGACAAACTCTTCCAAAGGTCAACACTTCATTATTTCTAAGGTGTGTGAAAGAAAATGTGATGGAGGAGATCCTCTGAAAAGTGCATTCTGGCAAATGTTGCTGCCACTCCGGTGAAAAGACCTTAGCTCACCATGTTCAGAGGCACGGTCATTCTTGCCAAACCTCATGAAGGATGTAGAAAAATTCTCTCGAAGGTGTGGGTAGTGTCAAAAGTACACTGCATTGTTGCATCAATAGATCCAAAAATTACAACAAATAGCTGGTCCTTGGCTTTTTGTTATTTTGGGATGTGATATTCTTGAGTTATTTTCTCCTTTAAAGTGGCAACAAAAATTTCTCTTGGTCATCGTAGATTATTTTTTCAATTGGATTGAAGCTAAAGCTCTCACCTAAATTACCACAGGAGCCATTCATAATTTTTTTTTTTGGATGGACATCATCTGTCAGTATGGCCTACCTTTAATACTCATCACCGATAATGAGGCCCAATTTGTTGATAATGGGTTAAGAGATTTATGCCAAAGTGAGGGAATCAACATTAAATTTGCATTTTACATTACCCTCAAACAAACAGGAAAGCAAGGGTTGTGAACAAGATCATCCCAACTCTTCTAAATAAGAAGGTCGAAGATGCAATATGAAATTGGGTGAACTTGCTCTCATCCGTCTTATGGGTTATCCTAATCACTCCAACGTCAGTGACTGGGCAAACACCTTACATGCTTTCTCATGGAACGAAACAATGTTACCGGTCAAATACAATTATCATAGCCAAAGATTCATCACTAAAACATCTTTCAATGAAAAGAATCTCACTGACTGGCAAAAGGTGAATAATGAAGGAGTGGTGCTCGCTCTCGATCTGCTTGAAGAAGTTCAAACCAATGCAACACTTTGACTGGAAGATATAAAAAAAACTACTCAATATTATAACAAGAAAGTCCAAGAAAGGGCATTCTCACTTGGCAACCTAGTTCTAAAGAAAGCTGATCCAACCACATAAGGAAAATTGGTTTCCAAGCTCGATCAAACTTAGAATAGTCCCTTCATAATCAACCAACAAGTTGCCTCAGGAGCGTACAAGCTAAAATCATACACCGAGAGAAAGGTTCAACGAACGTGGAGTGAGGATGATTTTAAAAAAAAATTCCCTTGGAATAAATTGTAATGTACACGTATTTCAGAAAAATAGCTTGATAACACTCATATTTAACATGAACTTTTGTTTTATTTTCATACACTTGCAAGAAAAATTTAACCGTGCAATTGTAACCCAAATCTAACATTGCTTGGTAAACTGAAAAGTTAATGAGTCTTACATCAAAGTAATACTCAGGAACTAAGGTGCCCTAAAAAGATGACCAAAAGGAGTGTTTTGATGTTTGGTCTCCATAAGAGAAAAGACTACCAAAAGACACGTTCAGACGCTCAGTCATAATAAAATATGCACGACAGGATAAAGCATTATGATTGCTGGTCATGGACCCCTTGCTTGAATTTTTTCTATGTTATGAGTTAATCATTAGATGCGATCATTAGCCCAGTAGTGATAAAGCTCCATAGAAAGGGAACTGAGAAAAAAACCTTAAAAAAAATTACAATCGACTACCCCTACAAGGCACAGATCAACTGAACAAAATTTTTGGGTTTGGTAAACTAAAACTTAGGTCAGCCTAAAAAAGATACTTGAAGCACTCATAAAAAATCTGAATGGTCGATAGCAACATCATGATATCCAATAGGACCTCAAAAATGGCATTAACTTTCAAGTCTTTAATGACAAAGAGCAAGACTCGAGGTGAACAAATGTGTCAATAAATGTTTAACAAACCAATTTAGTTTAATCACACAAAATATTACAAAAAAAAGACTGAAAGGTCTTGTAGTCATTTGCTACAAAACTATCGTGTATAACATCTTCATTACATGTAAATAAAAAAATTAAGAAAATATAAGAATTTGAATATAGGGATCATGGGGTCGAGTGTTGGACGACCCTCCGTTTGCCACAATATTTCCCTCAAATTCATTTCGTTGTTTGGATGCAAAGGGGGGCATCAAAAAGCTTTCTAAACTCATTGATATTAAAATACTTAAGCTCAACCATGCCTAATCTCACAAATTCATCAACCATTATTTGTTGATCATCCTCCAAGTAATCAACTTACCCATCATAAAGTTCTTCAGTTGTAGTCATTATGGTTATCTGCTTTAACAAATTGGCATTTTCCTCCTATACAAGAGATACCCACTCTAACATCATCTCTAATTCAACTTTCACGTCATTTAGCTCTGCCTCTGCCTCAGCTGCCCTCATTGTTGTGAGCTTTTCCCACTCCCGGTATCCTCGAGCTCTTGCCTCAACCTTAGAGGCTTTCTCCCTCATAGCCAAGTAGAGTGACACCATGTGGTGTGTCAACACGTGCCCAAGCAGTTGGAAATGGTAGAATAAATGGCATAGCTCCATGAGGCAGAGGTTTTCCATGTGCTCCTCAAGGTCGACTAATCATAAGATGATAGTGGGTGTAAACTCGGCCTACTTAGAGTTCAAGGGCTTTCAAAGTTTATTAATCCAAAGCTGGAATCAAATTTCATGAAAACCTCTGATCACTTCTCCTATAGAGGAGTCCAACAATCACTACCCCCTTATCATTCTTTAGGGGTGAAGAGAGAAAAAGAATCAAAGTCAGAAGCTACAACCTTGCACTTTTGTCTGCTTTATGCTTCCTCAGCTGACTCAAAGCCCTCTTCCAGACATTCCTCCAAATCATCCTACTTAGATGGTGAAGTTAGCACTAAGAGAGATTGCCAGCTTGCCTCACCTCTCTCAGACAGAGGAATGTAACCCAAGTTTGACGGTTGGAAAACCTTCTGTATGGAAGGACACTTAGAGGAATGCCTGGTCCCCGATCAAAAGGAAGGAGCGACTCGTCTTGATCTCGCACCTTAAATTGCATTAATTCACCTGAGCAGGTTTTCACTTGATTATAATTAACTCACCAGTAACCTTATTTTAAATAACTGCTAAGGATTTAGAGTCTTAATGTATTAAATTTGAACTTGGGACTGTTTCCCTCGTTGGATCACCCTCTTTCACTTCCTTGTCCATCCACACTAAGAGGGGAGCCACCGGATCTCTTTCTTTTTCTTGGCTCCTTTGAAAGTTGGGCCACCTTATCCAACTACCTCTTCACTTCTATCTCATCAAAGGTGGAACATAGCTCAGTTATCATTAGGTCATACTTGTTCCGATTCAACACCTGATTGATGATCATAGGGTTGGTGCATTGAACCACCTACAACTGCTAACTCGGGATGACCGACATAAATGACTTGAGTTGAGAGGAAACCCTTTCTTTTTCTTGTACTGGACACCAATCTGTACTGGACACCGACCGCCCTGGTCACAATGTCTCCGTCATCGCAATAAACCATTAAGATTCAAAATTTTCAATCCTTTATTTTATTCTCTAAGTCAATTAGGTAAAACTTTTGGGTCAATCCAAAGATTACGTATCTATCTGTCACCAATGTGTAGGAGAACATGTGCAAAAACAATTCCTACAACCAAGAAATCTCCAACTAACACAAGTAAACTATGTTGGTTATAAAAATGTGATAGAATTTGACTTGATCTAGACAGGGATGGCTCCATAATGGTTGATCGAAGAGGTAGTCGAAGGACCTACAAGAACTAATCTTAATAAAAGATCAAGGCATCTCCCAGATAGTCGGTAGCATGAACTTTCACAAACACCCATTCAAGGATGACACTTATGTCGTACAAAAAATTGTCGTTTAGCACCTCAACATCAAAATCTGTCAAGACCGATCTCTCAGTCATCCTTATCGAACCAAACATCTATAGATAATATTTAGAGGCCATAGAGCTCCAAGAGAAGCCGACTAAATGATGAAATGAATGAAAAATAAAAGTATTAGCTGAATTTGTGCTTAACTATATATATAGGACATGTCAGGAATTCAAAATGTCTCACATCCATACATCAGAATTTGGAAAATCAAAATTTGGAAATACACATCAAATCGACACACAAATTGAGGGTTCACAATGATTTTTTTTTTAAATTTGACTAAAATTAAATTTTATTTATGATAAAAAGTATTTTATAGCTAGAACGCCCAACAAACTTATATTTTTTTATCCTCTCTTCTTCCATCCAGACATGGGAGAATAAACTAGCTGCCCGGACTTCCGCTAGCTTGTTTTGAAGGCTTTCCATTTAGGCTTGGAGGGTCTTCATATTTGCATAGAGGACTGTCAACTCCACCCTCAAGTCTAATATAACAATCTCTCTCTGAAGGTCTGCTGCCCAGCTAAGGGAGTCCCCGGTCTCGTCCATGTGTTACACCAACGAATTTTGGGAGTTGATTCCAATTTTATATGTCAATATAATGTATGCGATAATATTCTTAATTTTTTTCCTTACTTATAATTCATACTTTGCAACGACGCCAAAAACACGATCCCCGACAACGGCTGCCAAAAACTTGAATTTGAAGCAAATAAGAATACAATTTTTATTTTTAAATATGAGATACTACAAAAGTATACGTGTTGTTATCAAGTAACATAAAACTTTTTGATTAAGCCCTGAATATCGAACCCGCAAAGACAGTTATCAATATGCAACTAAAATCAGAAGAAATTAGATAACAAATTCTACCTAGCAAAATATTCTTACTCAAACTATAGATGCAATAATGTGAATGAAAGTTTGATTCTTTTTTTTTTGTAAATTTTTTATAGTTGAAAGCAAAGTAAACAACTAATTAAACTTAACTAGATATTTGTAAGTTGAAGGCAATATAAATAAAATATCATTTTCCTTCTCATGAATTAGTAACAATAATAGGAATTCTGTTGTTGAAGTATTCAAATTTTGTTGTGCCAAATAAGAGCAATAATATTCTTTACCCTTAATAGAGATGTTATAAAGAATATTTGCCAATTTAAAGTTTGAATAGTCTTGAAGATGGGTTAGGTAGGGAAGATACTAGATCTCACTCTAGAGTTTCCTCTTCTTCCTCCACCTGGGGGCTAACATCTCATATCAAAACCTATAACTATAAATTAAATTAAGGGCTTTAGTCTGTCACTCTAAAATCCTCTAATTTTACACCCTTTAAAGTTTATTTCTCTATTTATTTGCACTCAATCATATGAATTACATTCTCATTCATATAATCTCATGTGTTTCTTACCATTTGTTGACTGAGACAATACCATCACAGATCTTTCATGTTCTCACAATATATATTAACGTCTTGATTAACCAAATCAAGAAGTAAATGAAGTACAAGGTTTAAAATCATCACAACTTATTCAAACACTAAAGATTAATACTTCACATAACTTATATCCAATACTTAATCACTTATCATTTTAAGGAAAAAGATAAAGCAAACTACTCAGAATTCATGGAGAAAACACAATCACACTTAAGTTTGAAAATAGAATTCATACAAATAAATAAGAAGTCTAAATTAAAATCAAATGTAGTTATAAAGCTTATCTCAAATCCTCTCCACTAAAGTCTTGAAGTTCCTTTGAACCTCTTCCTTCACTTACAATACAAATTATAACTTATAATAAAAGAAAAGTGGCGGTGGAGGCAGCGTGTGTGGGTGATTGGAAGGGGGATGACACTCTTCTCTTTTTCAATCCAAGTTTTCTTTTAAAATTTTCCAAAAGGTTCTTTGGCGTCTCTTCAAAATGTGTTCACATTCAGTTAATCTTCCAAGAGTTGCCTCCTTTCAAAATCCAATTGAATGTATTTTTATGTCCATTAACTATTTCCCATGTTTTCACCAAGGGTTGCTTCAAACACCTTTTAAAAAATTTGTCCAATTCATTGAATCATCAAATAACTACTTATAACGCTTAAGCGCGAGGTACTGGGCCTTAGGTGCGACATTCTCTGTTTTACTAGCGCGTAAGCACCAGTTTTGGGCTCTTAAGCACCACAATTTTTTTGCACACTTTCTTCATTTTTTTTAAAATGATCATTTTTCCTCAAAAAATGATCATTTTTCACTCTTTTCACCATTTTTCATCTATTTGATTATTCCTGAAAAAAACACACAAATACCTTCAATTAAAATGCAATATCTCAAAAATAGGTATAAAAATGCGTACATAAAGACTATATATTTTATGTGTATCAAAATCCCCCAAACTTAAAAAGTTACTTGTCCTCAAGTGACACTCCAATCTTTCAAAACCAAACTAAGTAGATTATGTAATATGAGTTTCTTTAGGATATTCTAAAATTTTGATCTAGAAATATAGTAGTCCAATTTATAAAAAAAGATTAGTACATAAGACCAAATTAGAGTTTATAAATTTTTTATGTAAAGAAGTCTAAAAATATGAGTTTCTATCTAATTCAGAAATACTTGTAAATTCTCCAAATATAGAGTTTAGGCGTTCTATTTTCTCAGCTTAAAATTTTTTATTAAGAATAATTATACTTACTATATTATATCCTTAAGCTTAAGAGTTTCTCAAGTCTTATACTTTAAATAGATTAGATGTGGAACCAATTTTTGATTAGACACTGATCCCGATATTTTTTGTATGTAAGGATTTATGAAGTTGACACTACCACTTGAAGATTTTAATCACTGACAATGATGTCAAAAACTTGATCCTAAACAGAGTAAGATTTTAATTATATTTTTAAATAGTAGGGATGCTACACAAGTATACGCATTGTTATCAAGTAATAAAGAGTTTTCTGATTAAGCCCCGAATATCGATCCCACAGAGATTGAGGTTAATCACGGCGACTTTCAAGAGAAGTTCTAGTCTAGAATAACACGTCATAGCTTGGAAGGTCAATAAAGGTTTGGTTTTGATTATATTTTACAATTATTAGTGCAATACTATTTTTACTCCTAAATTAAAATATTTAGTGAAAATTAGAAAGTGGGGTTTAATATATTAAAATTACTCTTCGTCATGCAATGAAATTAGTGACATGCATAAAAGTAAAACAAGTAGTGAGAGAGATTATGACAAATATGAGCAATTATATCCCTTACCCTCGGTCAAGTAATATAAAGAACATTGACTAATTTATAGTTTAAGAATCCTTGGTTAGGTAGGAGAGATACTAGCTCTCACTCTAGAGTCCTCTCGTCCCCACACATGCAGGCTGACATCTAGTATTAAGACCTAAAACTAAGAACCAAGTTGGGTGCTTCAGCCTGTCACTCTAAAGTCCTCTAATTCTATACCCATCAAAAATTATTTCTCTATTTATTGACACTCAACTATATGACTACGATACAATTTCATATGATTCAACCACAATTGATTAAGACACACCATCACAGATTTTACATATTCTCACAAAAAAAAAAAAATTAACATGCAAGTTGATTAAGTTTACATGTAAATGAATATCAAAGTAAAGTAATCACAATATACTCTCACTCTAATCAATTTTTTATCCTACACATGCATACTAATTCATTGTAAGAGGTAAGAGTAAAGAAAACTACTCACTACACATAGAGAAACAACAAGAACTTTTCAATGAATTAAACTTTGAAACCATACCAAACAAAGTACTAAACTCAAATCAAAACACAATGAAAATACTTATCTTTGATGGAAATCAAAATCTCCTTGTATAGAAAAAATAATCTCCTCACAATCCTCTCCAAGGACAAAGATTAAAGTGAAAAGAAAAGAAGAAATCTCTCACACTCTCTCTTTCTCTCTCGCCTTGTCGCCTCACTTGGGGCTCTCGCCCAAGCCTTCTTCTTCTCCAAGACATCTTCTTCTCTTCCAATTAGTTCAAGAGTCTAAGTGGCCTTTTAAAAATATTTCCAAGCCTTATTTATAATTTCCCAAGAGATGCTTAAGTGTCTCTTCAAAGTGTTCATATTCAATGAATCTTCCAAATGGTGCCTCAAGTACATCTTCAAAGTCTTCAAAAACATCCATATAACCGCCCCAAATCCTTCTAGAAATTCTCTTTTATCATTTCCAACAAATTTTCCAAGAGACACACAAATCACCGCTTAAAAAACTGTCCAAATCCTATGTATATTATAGAAGTTATGTTGAAAATCGTTTTTGGCGCTTAAACACCGATTTTGGGCGCTTAAACGCCCTCCTCTCTATCTGGTGGTGCCTAAGTGCCATTTTGGGAACTTAAGCGTCGGGCATATGCACTTAAGTCTTTGGTTTTGACCCTCATGGCTTCAGTGTGCCTTGATTCGACCCAATTTGCTCCGGTTTGCTCCGTTTTGGTCCATTTTTGTTCCTTTTGCTCCAATCACTCTAAATGCTTCATTTTGATGTACCTACAGCCAAAAAAATTTGAAAACATACATTTAAAGTGTAATATCATTATAAAATATAACATAAAAAATAATACATTTTTAGGCACATCAGACACTATTTCTCAAGCTTCTCTTCCCTTTTTCAACTTTTTTTTTTCATGGTGAGAATTCCTATATCTGGATAAGTCTTTAATGATTTTGAATTTTACTTATCCTTTCCTAAAGCAAAGTTTTAATATAAATCTTTTACTAAAAACATAATAATAGTTTAGAAAATTATTTTTAATAAAAGAAATCTAAGTATTGAAAATAAAAGTCTAACCCATCTAAAATTTTCAAAAATAAAATTTCTCCTATTAAATATAGTTACACACTATTTATCATTTCCATACTAAAAAATTTTACCTTAAGTTTTTCTTCATTGCTATAGGTTTCAACTAAATTCTCTTACTCATTTCTATATTCAAAATTTTACTTCTCTAATATAACTTCATATACATAATCATTTTTTTTCAAATCAAAATCAAATTTATTTGCAGCACATTTGAGAACAAATAAATTTCAAGTTTTAGAAAATTTTTCACCGCACAAACTTAAATTTTTAATAAGACAAAAATTTTAGCATCATATATATATAGACAGGAAGGAAAACTAAAAATAACATGCTTACGGGAATTTTTATGATTTTTGGTAAAAAATTGGGAGTTTTGGTAATTTTGGGAATTTTAGGAAAATTTGGGGGTGGAACCAAGGTTGGGTGTTTTGGTGGAATTGAAACTAGCCATACATGGTGACAATACAAACCATGGAAACCCCTGCGCCGAGGCTATAAGACCCATGGGATAGCTCATTATGGATCCTTCATATGTTGGTCCTGTCCATTCTAGCCAAAGGCTAATGGCTTGGGACCACTCATATGAGTTTCCAAGAGGGAGTTAGGAGGTAGGTTAAGTGTGAGTGATTAGATTTTAGGGTCTTAGAATGTATGAGTGTGATGGGTTTGAGTGTGTATGTGTAACCAAGACCAAGTCACCCAGGGTTGCCCTAAGGTCTCACTGATTCTATTGGAACTCATACTTGAATATTCACATGTTGGTCTTAGCCATCTCAAGTGAGAAATGAGGGCTTATGACCACCTATGTGAAACTTCACAAGAAGAGTCAAGAAGTGTTTATAAATTTTATGTGAGAGAGTTCCATCACTAGTCTTATTGGATAATCAGTAGAAAAGTCTTATAGTTAGATCCTAGGCTTATAAAGAGGAAAAACTAGACCTCATAAAAAATAAGGTCAACATGGGGATTTCTCTAAGGGGAACTCTTCCCGGATGAGGGGTCTTAGCTCATTACAAATGACATCATCTGGAATGGCTGCAAGGCATGGTGGTGCGAGGTGAGCTATGTGAGATTGATGAGTGGAACTTGCAGTATCAAGGAGTTCAACATCACGACTTGATAGGGTGAAGTGTTCCCTCTTGAGGAGAGGGGCCGATACAAGTTCCTCCAAGCAGTGTGTTTCCTGTAGGTCGCTGAGTTAGTGGTAAACGAACTCCATCCAATGGTGTGAGTGGCGGTTGTTGAGCCCCACGTAGGAGCTATAAGATCTCTAGTTGAAACTCTTCCATTTTGGGCATTTGGTCTTCCAGAGAAGGTCTTGACACGCCTTCATCGGTAGGATAGCGTCTCTTACGACGAGATGATGAAGAGGCATGCTGTTTTTAGCTTTATGACTGCTCTTTGGAATAATTGGTGTTGGAGTGAGCCTCACAAGTACTTCAGTGGTGGGATTAAAATTTTCTACAGACGAAGCCAAACCGATGAGTGTTAGAAAATTCGCGGCAGTAGAGTAGCAGATTATCGTCTTAGCATAGTACACAGATTCAACACACACTTAGAAGAGAGAAAAAAAATTAGTAATAACAGCAGAAGTTTTTATGTGAATACCCCGCAAAAGAAAAAAAATCATAGGGACTGACTTAGCTGAAGAGTTTCACTATAAACAATGATTACAATTGCAACTACTTCTCCCACATAAGTGAAAGATTTAAAAAATCTTTAAGTTACAAAGTTGACGTGCAACTAAACTTTTTTTTGCAAGGAACAGACAACGACCAATCGTGATCGGCGACGACCGATGCATAGTGATCGACGATAGTCGGCGGAAGTTGGCAGTGGTCGACGTCGCCACGAGTGGTGCTGGACTTCAGCTCCTTCCCAAAGCTTCAAGGTCTCTTTTTAGACTTGCAAGTCTCCTCCGGCTTCAAGTTATCTTCCCCGCTCATGAGAGGGGTGTGACTCTATTTATAGACTTCCGGGTGTAGTTAATGTTGAAATATGAATCACTTTGTCAAATAACTCAGGCTTCCCTCGATCAGATTGCATTTGATGAACATTTGAGCGCCTTAATGATGTCATAATTGAGTGATATTGGGCTCGTTGAATTAGTCTTGTTAAGATGCTTTATTTACTATAGACTTGTCAAAATCAACATTCGTCTGAACTTCTAAATATGTTCAAAAAATTTCCAAAAATAGTTTAATGGCTAGAATTATGCTTGATTTAATTTATATCAGTTTAATTTTGATAACATCGAGTTCTTCTTGTCAAACTGGTCAGTTTGACTGTAACTTTGCTGAAATCAGAGCTCTAGATGACTTTTATCGATGCTTGAATATTTCCTGCTAAAAAAAGTCACATCGAGATTTATATCATGTCTCGAGATTTGTGTCAGATGATGAAAAGTTATTGGAGTCATATCAATTATAAACTTTATGATAAATTAATTAAAATAATTACTAAATAAAAAATAATTATTATTGAACTTTTAAATTTCAGGTGGGCAAGATTTTTATTATATAATAGAATATTACATAGTTATTAAAAGCTTAAGATATACAATTAGTCTCAAGGGGGTAAAATTTTTAATGTACAAAGTGATATTACATATTTATTAAAAATCTAACAAAGATCGACTGCCTTAATCCCTCTTCAATTCACCATTGATTTCAAAGTCATAATTACAAACCTTTGGTTCAAAATTTATGAGAAGGATACAAAAATCTTGAGGAGAGAGACGCTCTAATTCCTAGTCACCTCATTATTTAGTTAAGGATTTCAATCATTTTAATATTATAGTAATATTTGATAAAACATAAA
>NW_018164547.1:1383165-1396930 GCF_001263595.1 Phalaenopsis equestris | reverse complement strand
ATTCTTAACTTAGCGTTGATTTTTCTTTGTGGCGGTTAGAAGTTTGGTGGTGTAGGATTCTCATAAAGTTCTGATTGGTTTAATTAGGGATGCCTATGGGTTTGCGGTGCGGCCACAACACTCGCGAAGATATGGTGAATATGCTAAAATTTACAAGGCAATTCCTTAGTCCCTCCCATTTTTTTTTACTTGCTGGAGACATGCATAAAGCAAGCACATGCATTTGTTATCAACTGCTTAGATTGCTTTTTGATCATAATGTTTTTAGGAGGAGGAGGAAGAGAGATGCCAACGATGGAAAGTCTTCCTGAAAGGGCTGTTTGAACCTGAAGTAATTTTTGCAGAGGAAAGTGGCCTCACGACATCTGCATGTGTTTGGGGAGAAGATGGTCATCCGGCCAATGTTGGCAAGGCTGGTGATTCAGAAGAAAATTTTACAATAAGGAATGGCATACAAGAGAACCTCAGAAAATATGAGGGCTCGGAAGGATATTTGAAGAGAGGCGACGTGATTGAAAAGGATGATGGCAACTTGGAAAGCTTATATGCGGGTCCTCTCATCGAGGATAGTGATCATACCGAGCTCAGCACAATAAAAGATTCAGAGGCAGCACAATGTACTGCTGCAAATCCAGCGATACCATTTCTAAGTTCATCTAAATATTTTATGTGGACTGACATTATTCCCTGCATAAGTCCCATTGAGCAAATGATGAGCCATCGAGTGAAGAGAAAGGCCTTACCAATCACCCAACAAAACTTAGGGAGGGGCAGCAAACGCCTCGCTCCTATTGAAGAGGGAACACCCAGGAAAGGGTTTTCAAGAGAGGATTCTGAAAAGTTTTATAACATGGATCATGCAAACATAGTTCAAGTTGGGCCTTCTAACAACTATTGAAGAGGGAACACCCAGGAAAGGGTTTTCAAGGGAGGATTCTGAAAAGTTTTATAACATGGATCACACAAACATAGTTCAAGTTGGGCCTTCTAACAATGATGAAACTACAAACATGGCAATCAATCACGTTTCTAAGGAGTCCACATATCCTTGGAAAGAAGAGATAGAATGTATGGTTCATGGTGGGGTGCCTATGGGTCTTAGAGGAGAGGTGCATTGTGTAAGGTTATGTAATTGAACTTTTTCTAATTTGTAATATTCTCTAAAATTTGCCTATATTCTTTTTTGGTAACAGCTATGGCAAGCTTTTGTTGGTGTGCGATTACGGAAAGTGGATGGATATTATGAGAGGCTTTTAGTTTCAAAAGCTAGTTGCTATGATAAGGGACTTGCAGATAGTAAAGGTCTGTCAATAAAAGTTCAAATTGAGAAATGGAAAGGGCAGATTGAGAAGGTATCTTGGTGGAATGTTATGAGTTCCACAACAAAACTACTGATGTACTTAGAATATCTATTAATGCAAATTTTTTCTATTGCTATTTTTTGTCCTCACAGGATTTGCCTAGAACATTTCCAGGGCATCCTGCCCTAAATGAGGATGGAAGAAATGCGTTGAGGCGAATTCTTACTGCATATGCTCGTCATAATCCATCAGTTGGCTATTGTCAGGTATTTTATAGTGATTTGAAGTTAGTCAAGTATTTTTGACCTACCATGAGGTCATGAATATCTATCCTTTTTTCTCTTCCCTTATCGAATGACCAAAGGCTTCACATAGAACATTCCAATTTACTTTTATTTCACTTTCATATTTTGTTTTTGGATGATATTTACCATTCATGGTTCATTTTTTGACTTTGAATTATGGAATTCCGCTTCTATTAGGTATGGACACTAAGTAAATGCTTCCTTCAAAGTCCACAAACTTGAAATTTATTGGCCACTATTTGCGCTTCTTAAATTGTTGGAGCTATGTAAAAAGATCAAGAAATAGGTATAACTATACTTTTTGCTCAATCCACATTATAGGATGAAACATATGGGAGTGGGGTGGATTCACAATATTGTGTTATTTTGTATAATAATTTAGTATAACAATAAGGCAATAATTTGATTGGATGCTGGTTATAAGAATTGAACCTAGACTGGTGATTTTTTTTCACAAACATTCAATTCTTTGTGTGTTGAAAAAGGGAAGAATGCTTTTCTTATAGTAGTGCATAGTAGTGCATGACCCTCATGTTTCCTTTAACTAATAAACATACCCTTTAAATCTTGTTTTTCTTCCTAACACTTTTTTCTAATCGGACCAATTGTCTTTTTTGACTTGATTGTTAGAGAGATTGATTTTTTTTTCTTAAACATGAATTGCCTCAAGTTTGAAACATTCATTTTTTGATCATGAAGACTTGTTTAGCCTTATACAAACTTGAGTTTTCTATTTATCTTGCAGAATGCTACAAGGGGTGTTAATACTAAGTTATATGACTAAATGCAACTTATTTATTTTTTTTTACTTCCTTATACCAACAATATTGAATTGGGCTTAGTGATGGTGGTGGGGTATCTTATGAGTGGATTGGTGGCTGTCAATGATTATGGATGTTTACTTTTGGATGTGTAGATGTGATATGGAGTTCATGATGGGTTGTTAGGTCTTTAGAGGGATGTGGTGATATCCCAATGCTAGCTTTGTGTAGGCTGATTTTGTTTAGCACTCTAAGGAATGCATTTTAATAAAGGCTAAATGGAGGATAATTGATATAGAGGATTGGATAGGATATGGCTTTATGATTTAGTGTTTCATAAGGTTTAACGGCTTATGGAGAGATTCAAGAGAATACTTATTATGGGCGCACCTAGTGTTGGCCGATTGCTTTTAGGAATGGTTTGATATGGTTTTGATGGCTTGGGTTGTGGATGGCTGTTTTAGGGAGATGGCTGTGATATAGAGGAAGATATTAGGAAGGTTTGGAAAATGATATGAGAGGAGGAACAAGATCAAAAAGATAACTAATGAAGATGATGGTGTTATGCCATCAAGCTTTAGCCGGAATAGCAATTCATCTGCGCCTTCTGTGTTATCACTTGATGCCATACACTGGGCTAAATTTTGTTTGTGATTGCCATTGCCATTGAAGGTATTAAGTTTTGGTATTGAATATCCCTTTGGATAAGGGACTTCATCATACTCAACACGGTAAGAGTGGTCTTTACCCACCAGCTTCTCAACTCGTTCTTAGGCTATAACAACCATGATCTTTTCATTGATCAATGTCTCAAGTTGTGCCGCTGTCACGGGCTCTGACTTACTGACAACATTTTGATGTGTAGGCTGACAAGCCACATGATTCATCTCATTTCTCTCTCTGGGGATACCTCGTTCACCCAAAATTTGTGGCACTGAGTTGATAGCAAGGTTAGCGACAACACTGTTAGATGCTTGATGGTTGTTTGACATTGCAGGTGTAGGCCTCGCCATAGCATTTCTTTGAATTAACTTTATTATGGCAGCCATCTGCGTCATCATTGCATTCATTTTTCTGTTGAGCTGAGATATTTCTTTTTCCTTAGCTCTTAATTGATGTCGCATTTGCTTTTGTTGTATAGCCAATGCACCAGTGTTAATGAATACTAACTTTTCTTCTTGATGTCTTGTTTCTTGTACATCACTTGAATAGGTTATTCGTTCAATCTACTTATTTTTCATGGGTTTCCTCGAGAATAGCGGTATGACGTTGTTGTCGATAATATAGGGTGCCAACTTGATCGTTAGCATGATCTACCATATAGACTACCTCAACTCTCATGGTCTCTTGATTGTATTCTTCTTTATTTTCTTCTTGAACTCGGATTTCTGAGCAACATCTTCATTGAATCTCCAGTTCGATATTTAAAACGAGTAACTTTTCGACTGTTGACTAAGATTTAACTTTTTTACTTTTCTCAAGGATGAAGTCGTCTTACAATGGGATCCCATGGAGAATTCTCCAGGGCATCGACTCTCATGGTACTCTTCAGCCTGAGATTATTGTTGCGCGATGAGTGATATATCTATACGATAGGATCTCCTAGAGGGTTGTCTAGGTCGTTAAGTTCCTCATTGGGATTTTCCCTAGGGACCCATTCATGCCATATTTTATCAATGATAGATCTCCGGGAGCACGCACCGGATGTCACACATTTTGCTTTTTGTATTTTTCTCTTCTTAAGGCTTGGGTCTCCAAATTTGTTTACTTTTCTGTCGGGAACTTTTGACATCGTATTCCTGGGCTCGCAATCCTGGCGTCACGTTCCGATGCTCACCGTGTAGGGCTTGGTTGAATTTATCTGTCTGAGCTACAACAAGTTTTTCATGCTTTCTTTTCATTAATCCCTTTTGTTTGACAATTTTTAGGACTTATGAACTCGGGTAGATAAAGTTTTAGATTTTTTTCTTCAACTGGAGGTTGACGTCGTTGGTTCCAGAAAGAATGTTTTTCTTCACCAGTAGAACTATTCCTTTTGACCCAATTCAAGTTATCAAGTTTGTTGAGGGTTGGAATACTCGCTTTTGGCTATCGAATTAGTTGGACTGCAACTTGTTCCAATTGTAATTGTCGAGCCATTCTCTCCATGTTTCTTTTTCTTTTTTGTCTCCTTGACAACTTTTTTATTGACGAGGAGACTTCAACATCACGCCTTGGTGCATAGTGCTTGGCGGTCGAGTGGGCGCATGACAGGTGTGAGAGAAACTTGCTGTCCTATAAAAGTTATTTTTAAGGCTGGGGCCTTAGGATTGGCCAACCTTTCAAATACCGAGACTCTCTTACGGGGAGCCTTAGTACTTGTGATCTCCACGAGCTTCATTTTATACACGGGCTGGTGGGCTCGATGTGCAGTAGCAATTATAGGATGAGGTTTCGCAGGATGACCTTAAGCAGAAATGTTGTGAATAAGTACATAAATGCAGAGATAGAATGTAGAGATATAATAAAATTATTTCAAAAATGCAGAGATAGAATAACATAATAGCATAGACATTGAATATTTTATTAGAAATTTGGATTTTGATTATTTGTCTTGCTGCAATTATAATAAACTTATGACTAGCCAAAGATGGAAAGAGAAACTTTCTCTAGCGGTGTTGCTAGAAATCTGTGGGCTCTAAAAATTCTGACTGATCCCCAGACTCTGCATTTTATTTTAGTTTCTTTTGTGAGAGAGCTTTGGAGGTTCAGATTTTCTGAGGGCAGATTGTATTGTAGATAAGACACTACCCACATATTTCACCCTCATTTTGCTAGGATTTTTTGATTTAAGGCTCGAGGTTTTTTATAGGTGCAAGTTCTAAGATTAATTACCTCTCCCGATAACGGGAGTGCACCTTTTATTAAGGCTAGTTATAAATAATTGAATATTTAACATATAATAACGATAGATTTGGATTTTAGTTGCAAAATATGTCATATGAAGGTTAAAGCGTATGATGGGGAATGAAGATAAAACCCGATTAACATCCCATGATTGCGTCATTTCGAATCATTATGGTTCCTAATCTACTTAGTCAGAGGGAGTAGTCAACCCAACATGACAGAAAGATTCTTGTCAACAATATGCTTTGTATCGTACAAGAGATCTAGGGTGGATATTTGTCTAAGAGGTCAAATTTAAGTCGACTATAACTAACACAAAGTTTTATTCCAATCAATTGTACTCTTATGATTCATAACTCAAATGATAGAAAGTATTTGTGGAATATATGGGTTATAACCGTGACTGCATTATAATGGTGTCATTTGACGACAACCACTTGATCAAAGTACTCTGGTCATAACTGATATTTTGTGGCGCCATTTGGCTGCAGAATCACGTGAACAAAGGACTCGAATCATGTTCTTAATGGCGTGCAATTGCTTTTATTGTAACTTTATTGATACATTCAATATGATGTTAGCTCTTTGTTAGCTGAAGTTAATTAAAAATTTATTACTCTCGACAAACTGTTGCAGAGGGTGAATGTAATTTGCTTTAAGTCTCAAGTGTTTTAATTTTAGCTCGAGTATTTTAGTTGATTATTTTGCAAATTTTGATTTAAAATGTACTCTTTATGGCTGCAATAAAAGTTTTCGCGCCTTCTTTTCTCATGTTTTGTAGTTAATTTCGCTTTCATACTCCTGTGATTCAAATCATCTAATTTTCTGCATTTTATTCTATGGATTTTGTCCTCAACGCCTTTTCTGTCGAGGAATTTGTTGTAATGTGTTAACCTTCCGGTCTTAGTTTACTTCTAATTGGACATGATATAATGTTAAAATTACTTATGTTCCAGAACTTCTAACCGTTGCCCAGAATAACAAGTAGGTTAACACAGTGACCTGGTGGAATATACATATTGCCATTAGGAAATTGCAACTTAGATAGGGGATTAAACGATTCTTGGGAAATGCTGCATGGTTAAGTCCTCTTAACTGTAATATGGTTTCCAACTGTTCTTATGACTTAGATATAGGCTAAGGAGGACATGTCCTTGATTGCCAACAATAACGTGAGTTAACAGGAATAACATTTAGAAACCACTTGACAAGTGTCGTAGGAGTATAAACCACTTATATCTGAAAAATTTCACAAACCCCTATTAGTTTTCTTCTTGCGTCATTAGGATTGTAGAACTTTCATATCTGCAAATTACACCTTCAAACTAGGCTTGATGGTTTAACAAACTAGAACTTTTCCTGTTAGAATTATTTTGACACTTTTCTCGTAGGATCGATATGCAGACCTATAATCTGTATATTCCTTGATCAACATGCATACATGTGTGATTGACTGACTTGCCTTGCTACAATTTCGATCATCACACTTGCGACTCCCTACAAGTTTTTCCCCCCATCTGTTCGCGCTCTGCTACACGAACCTATCGCAGCTCCTTCCATGCACAATGAAAATGAAGGTGGGAGGGGGAGAAATGAAGGAATTACGACATATACATGTGGTCCCCTTAACTCTTAGCCGTTTGATCGAATCAAGCCAACATGTGCAACTAAGTGACGTAGAATTAAGTTTAACTAAAATATAACTTAATAATTTTTTATTTTTTCATGAGTTAAAAATTCATGCATAGTATTATACATCAGATTGATCAATTCAAGGTGCAAAATTTTATAAAATTGCTTCGATTAAATTCTGATAGATGTAAAATTTAGGTTGTGCTTTTAAATTATCAAAATTTACCTATGCTTGCCAAAGTTTGGGTATTACAGTACTCCCTTGTAAAAATTCGATTTTCGAAACTTTTGCGTTTATTAGAACAGATAGGGGTATTTAGGTGCAGCAAGGGTACATATTCATAAGAGTCATCATTCTAATGATAGGAATGTCACTTGTAATTGCATAGACTTTAATTATTCTAATGCTATGTCACATAGTCCAAAGACCACATTAAATATTGATAAAAGTTGACCTCTAAATATAACAGTTTCCAATTGCCCTCATGGTACAAATAGCTCCCTATGTTCCATCGCTATTTGATCCCAACGGTTCCCGGAGTTTTGTCACAGCGTGAATATCAAGAGTTGCAAATCCCATTGTTCTCTATCATCTGTACTTGCAAGTAATCATATAATAACTTATCTATAACATCATTTGTGACATTTCATGAATCATAATTTGTGTAACAAACATTCATTATAAATATTTTATATATAATATGCATGAATTATAGCTAATGAATAGATGCAGAGAATGATTTTATAAACATGTTCATCAGTTTCTTAACATAACAATATCATAGGTCTTTAAGTGACAAATTTGCATTTATACAATTTATGCAAATATTCATTCACAATATGCAGGAAATTTTAGATGTAATAGTGTTAAATACATAATCACGTGGATCTACAGAGAGTTATTCTTTTTAAGTTAGCACATATTATTTCATCTGAAATGACGGTGCAACTATACGATAAGTTTTCTCAAACTTGCCTTGAGCTCGCCATCTAGTGTAAACAACATAAAATTCATAAAAAATTTAGAATTTCATGAAATCTTGGCTTATCTCGTGCTTTAATAATAAAAAAATTATTTGCAAATTCTTACCTTAAACTGGCTTATCTACATAACCTGCTCTTCTCCGATACTTGCTATTCCTCTTCCTCTTTCCTCTTATTCCTTAATCCTCAGTTTACTTCGCTGATTTCCTGCTAACGACCCAATTTGAAAGTCAAAAATCATGTTCGTAATCTCCGACACTAGCTTGACTCCCGCTATGGCAACCGAAAATGAAAAATTATATTGATTTGAGACAAACGTTAAAATGAAAACGTAAGGAATGAAATGTCTGGAATATCATGAAAAAGGGATTCTTACACCTTTACCTCTTCAGAATCCTGTATCACAACTTGCAGCTCCTTGCTTATCGTTCGCCCTGTCTGTTTGTGCTTTGCTACAGGAACTAGCTGCAACTCTCTTCAGGCGCAACGAAGACAGGTGGGAGAAGGAGAAATGAGGGAATTGCAGCATTTAAATGTGATCCCCTTAACACTGAACCGTACGATCGAATCAAGCCAACACATGCGCAAATAGGGGGGGGGGGGGGGGGGGGGGGGAGTCGGTTGGGAGCAGTGAAGAGATTGGAGAGAATAATTAAGTTTATTTAAACTATACCTTTATAGTTTTATATCTTCTAATTCGTTAAAAATTCATGTATAGTGCTGTACATTAAATTGATTAATTCAACATGTAGAATTGTATATAACTAATTTGATTGAACCATGAGTGATGTGAATTAAGGATACATTTTAAAATTATCAAAATTTACCTGTGATTGCTATAATTTGGGTATTACAACCATTGTGTAAAAGCTTTTGAAGATTATTTTCACCTTAAAATTTTCTTTTATTAAATACACGCAACTTAATCTTGTGTGACTAAATTGATTGTAACAAATCATTTTTTTCTAGTGTATGTAAGATGTTTACAAGTATCCCATATATTACTATGAATTAGAGTAAAAAGTATAGTTGGTTTGTAAATTTGGATAGAAAAATACGTACGATGATGTTTGATAAATTGACAGATCTCACATTGGAAAGTTGATATTTTTATTTTGAAATAAACTAAATAGCAAGAATTTTAAATATTGAAAATTAAACTTACCTAAATTATAATGCCATAGATTTGGAAATAAAGTTAGAATTTTGCACATACATTGACATTGTTTATTTGTGTCAAGTTCATCATCAAAGTAATAGAGTTCATCCTTTTTTTTAGCATTGCTAATTAACCTCCCAGTAGTCAATTCCCGAAACTCACAACTAGAGGAATAAACAAACTTGACACTTATAATCAAAAGTAATTTTATTAATGAAAAATAGATTACAAGTCAAATTGGAAACATAAAACACATCACGAAGGGTTAATAATCAGGCGAATTTGTCAGTTCCTATCCCGACAAATTCCAAGTGGGAACCATCGGCAATTTTGCCCCTTTTATTGTCTGCACAAGCTTATAAAACGAGAATAACTTTGAATAATCAGTCATATGATCAATTGCACTAGAATCAATTATCTATAAATGAATAAAATTTATGTTAACACTCAACAATGCAGTGACAAGAGAGTTACTCTTCTATGTTGAAGTGTGAAACGGAGTCAATGACAATTTTGGAGATTGAAACAACTCGTGTAGGTGCTCTTGAGGTTCATTAACGTTGGCTTGATAAACCTAACTTTCATGTTTAGATTTTGATTTTCAGTTTGCTCGTTTACCATGAAGTTTACAACACGCCTCCTTCGTATGCCATGATTTTTTGCAATTCTTGCACCACCATGGGAAGGTGAATTAGTTTTGGAATTACTGAAACTAGTATAAGTGGTAAAATTTCTTTGGGCACCAGTCATTGCCGACTTGTATGATATTATCAGAGGAGAAAAGAGGATGTGTCCAAAAATCCGAATCGATTTTGGTCACGAGTTATTTCGGCGTTTAAAGCTGAGTAGAGAAGTTGTTGGAGATAGCTCTAGTGGAGAAGCTAAAGGGGTTGAAATAATTTGAGTATTTTGATGGGCCTACGTCCGATTCAGTTCGATTGTTCGGTTCATGGTACTCGGGAAAGAAAATCTGCTTTGTGAAAATAAGAAGAGCTGAAATAAGAAGTCATATTTCACTAAAATTACAAATTCGAATAGCTCCGGAGACTGAGAAGAAACCAACAGAGAAGTATATCACTAGAAGCTCGCTGTTGAAAAACAAAAACTGGTGAAAATAAGAAGTCATATTTCACTAAAATTACAAATTCCAATAGCTCCGGAGACTGAGAAGAAACCAACGGAGAAGTATATCACCAGAAGCCCGCTGTTGAAAAACAAAAAATGGTGGAAGAGAAAGAGAAGAAAGCAGAGGTGGGAGAGAAAGCCACAGTCTGAAAGAAGGTTGCCGCCGAGAGTTCAGTCTGCATAGTTTCGACGCCCTAGGAAAAAATAACAAATGTTGCATGAAGTCGGGTATCTAAATGCCACGATCCATATGTTGCCTTCCCAGCTGGATCTAATAGTGATTATATTGCGAGGGGTCTGTTACGATCCAGTCGTTCTTCCTATGGTCAAGTCGTTATCTTCCCAACAAGCTCTAATCGCGACTGTATTGAGAGGGGTCTGCCGTGATCTAGTCATTGCCTTCCCAACAAGCTCTAATTGTGACTGTATCGAAACCCAAAAGGGGCATAGAATCCATGGAGGACCTTTGGACAAGATTAGGATTCCGTTTTGAAGGCAAATTTGGGTTATGATACTACACAGTTTTTGGGATGGGAAAATAGTTATTCATGTTCCATTTTATAAAACAAGGTTAAAAGATAAATAGTGGAGGATGACTCCCACATTAAGAAAATAATAAATTTATCCATAACTCGCCATGATAAATGAAGAAAATATGTGTTACGACATATCGATAATTCTAACTTCTAGAAATAGAAAAATACTAATAATAAAATATATTAAAAATGAAATCTTACTAAAACTCCAATAATAATTAAGCATATTCTCTAGTCTTGCTCAAGTTTTAGCCTTAACTCCTATAATTGAACCTTTAGCTTTCTTTTCTTGATCAGATTAAATTATTTGATGAGATGCGCTAAGCCAGTGCTAATTTTGGTTTAGTCACCTGGGTCCACCGCTAAACTAATTGATTTATTGGATTAGATTGTCTATGAGGAGGTTTTTGAGAAAAGTCTTCAACTGCAAGTTTCTCTATAAGCATTGAAGAACTTGAAAAAGGCTAATTGACCAAGGCAAGTCATTAGTTGGTACCGATTAATAATACTTACTAGTATCCATGAAAAGTAGGATTCTTGCTTTTTAGCCGAGAAATATACCATGTTGTTTGATACTCATTTGTCATACTATAATAGTATCCTGCTTTAAATAGTCTTGAGGGAAATTTACCTTACTAGGAGTTATTCATTCAAGCAAGGTAACAAGTCTTGGCTATTAAAACTTCTGAGTACCTAGATAGTAATGATTTCTTATATAGCCAAGCCTAAAGTACTTCTCTTTAGGATGCTCCTATAAATATGTGGGCTGACATTCAGGCGTGGAATCATTTTTCAAATTTCGTTTTATAATCTATTTTTCAAATTTTCCCCCAAACTCAAAAAAATTCTCACTCTTTTCGTTTGTTATCATGTGGTTTGCCCTTAGAAGCAAGGGGCCGCATGCCCCTTGTATTTAGTTCAACTAGAGATCAAAAGAGACCCTAACTCAGGGGCCGAGTCAAATTTTTTTTTTTAATTTAGGAACAACAAAATAATATAAAAAAGAGTTTTAATCTTTTTTTATCTAATCATACGGCTGATATTGATGATTTTATTTTACTTCTAAAATTTTAATATAAAATTGATAAAAAATGCTGACAAAAAAAGTATAAAAAAGAATATTACTTGAAAAAAGTTGTATAATCATTTTATTATCAATACTATGATAATTTTATTAAATATTATAACATAAAAATTCTTTAATATTTTTTAGAAAAATTTACATGCATACTACTCAATTAGAAAACTAAATAAAAATAAATAATTCCATTTAAAATTTATTGATAAGCTCATTAAGATTCTGAATATAAACTCTATGTTAATTTAAAATCACTTTAAATTATAATTGAAATTTTAATTTAATTTAAATTAAATAAGATTATTTAAATAATTATTCTATTGTTAATTAAAATAATAAATTTGCTCACATTTTTTCAAAAAAATATAACATTTTCTTTAATACAAATATATTTATGGAGAAGGCAAAACTTAAGTGTGAAAAAAAAAAGTAAATGCTGACCTAGCCCACTTTCACGTAGAAGATTTTCTTATATCATTAGTCCCACATCAGGATATAGCAAAACTTTACTGCTGTTTAAATTCAAAAGCGCAAGCCATTTGCTTGAGCAATAAAAGCACCACATGGGCATGCGTTGAAATGATAGGATTTTGATGTGTTAGAAAGATGTATAATAGAAAAATGATAGTTCTTGATGTCAAATTTACTATTTGGTTTGCTTAGGTTACAACTTAAAAATTTTTTTTTTTTACTATTTGGTTTGCTTAGGTTACAACTTAAAAATATATGCTTTGTGTTAAATCTAATTTATTTGGTTGGGTGGGTGTTGACCTCATTTTGAGGTCATTACTCTTTTCCTTAGGATCCTATGATCTAGCTCTAGGGTTCCTATTGACTATCTTAGAAAACTAGTATTGGAATCCATTCTCTTAGAAATTTCAGCCACTTCCTATTTCTCTTGTGATGTCTCACATTGATGATCTCAAAATCATCGTCGTATGGTCGAGTGGTAAAGGACTATCATGTGGAGACTCAGGGAGAAGTTCCCAATAGGATCTCAAGCCCTTGGAAAACCTCTTCAGGACTTTATCATCACACGCACACACAAAATGCACAAAATTCACTAAGTTGCACAAGATCGGACTAAAACTGAGCTTAAAAGTTGAGTGAAAATCTAAACTTCTCCGGACGACCTCCGACAATAAAAGGGACTGCGCCAACGCGTCCGAGATACCAATTTTAGCAAGAAAAGACACCCATATTGTCATAATTCCGCGCACGAGCAAATTGCACCACCCATATTGCCATAATTCCGCGCACGAGCAAATTGCATGAAAATCGATGAATTCGTTAAAATTACCTTCGACAGTGAATTGGACCACACCAACGTGTTCGGAATGTCAGAATTACCTACAAAGCATCTATTTTTGTTATGCTATGACGCACGAATAAAAATGTACAAATCAATTTTTTATTTTTGAAATATTAAATACTTTTATATTTATATTATTACTTAGAATAATAATTATAACCCTAAAGCCTATTTACCCCTTTCCCGCACACTAAACCCTTTGTTCGACTCATCCCACGGCTCGATCAGCCGCTCGGCTCGTCCCTGTGTGCTCTAGATCCCGTGGCTCATCCACGTAGCAATCTTCCTCTCTCTCGACTCTTCTCCTTCCTCGCATGGCCAGTCGACCGCTTAACTCTCCAATCGTGGGAGCTCGGCTGACCGACTCTTCTCCTTCTTGAGGCTTTACTTTCTTCCCCTTTATGGTGACGATTCCTTCCCGTTGTTTGATTTGACCACCTTAGGGCTAGTAGGTGACTGTCCCCCTCTCATCTCTGCCTATAAAAGGGCTTCTTAGGGTACTGTTTTGGGTTGTTAAAAATTTTTAGAAAAAAAGGAAGGCTGAGGTTTTTGCTAGTTGTTGTTTAAGCTTTTAGGAGAAGGCTCTGCTGGAATTCCTTTTCAGCTAGGTTCTTGTGTGCTGGGAGTTTGAAGTGTTCGTTGGTTGCAGTGTTCGTTGGTTGCTGTTTGGAGGGTTTCTGTAGGAG